>NW_006921809.1:3028018-3041838 GCF_000298275.1 Orycteropus afer afer
TTTTTTTTTTTTTTTTTTAATATACAGCATTATATAGCTATTCTTATGGATAGATAAGGCTGTGGTATAGTTTCTCAAGTTGCTAATCAAGGTCTATGTGTATATGGTGGTGTTTCTTGCCCACATCTTCTCACTATTCTTCTGGTAGTTGGAGAATCGCTCCTCCCCGACTCTCAGGCCACTGGTTCCTGTGAGTCAGCATCAGGTGTCCCTGAAGGATAGGTATTGTCTTAGGTCTGACCAATTAGACACTTGGACCTCTTTGGTCACAGTGTTACTAATTTTCAAGATACTAAGCATATGTTTTAGCTTTTTATTGAAGCTTTATATTAGAAAGTTGTATATTTTTGTTGTTTTCTAATGTATCTTCTTGAGAGTTTTCATTATTTTTAAGTCAGGTTTTTTTAAACATAATTTAATTATCATTATAATTTTTATTCTCACCTCTCTAAGGCCATCAGTTTTCCTTTAGGTATGGCCACTTCTTGTGCTCAGTTTGATCTTCCTCTCTTAGTATACTGAGACCCCTTAAGTAGGTTTTAATAGGATTTATGTTCTCTCATCCCACATACAATTTTGGGTCTTTGGGTAGGAACAAACAAGAACCAGTGGAAGGCACAGAAGTTTCTGTACTTTTGGGCAAAGACTAATCAGCTGAGGCCCAGGGAGACCTTTCCAGGACTAGCTAGAAGTAAGTCCTCTCCTAGCTCTGGGAATTCTATATAGTGTTGGAATACTTCTCCACATCCACAATGGTCAGAAGGATGGAACAGACCCTCCTAGGGTCACAATCACATGGATGGTACAATGTTCTCTGAGGAGCTTCAAAAGCTTCGATTGGCCAAAACACTTCACTTCCTCCCCAAACAGTGGTGGAATCCAGGGTTTTGGTCCACGTCTCAAAGAGGTGCCACATTTCTGTCATTTCTTCTCTTGGATTTCATCTAGCACCTAAGAGAATGCAACTGAGTTCCTGTGATGGTAGGATAAACTATGAGTTCAGAGGCTCCCTCCTACCCTGCCAACTTGCCTAATCTGATTGTTGTACTATACTAGAGAAGTTGGGGGAAGAGAAAATCCAGTAGGTTCAAGCTGCTATTCTGAATCCTAGGTAAGTTTCTACCACTTGATGCACAAAACCAATATCTAATGTCATCTCTCAGAACTCTTTCAAATGAACTCCCTTTGCTAGTCATACAAAATGGCTTGCCATTTGGGGCACAAGTCAAGCTTTATTTTTTAAAAAAATTAGAAATATATGACTTTTAACATGTTTTTTCTACCTAGAATGATCTAAACCCCTCTCCTCAGACATATGCTTTTCATACTTTTTCACTCATCTATTACTCCTATCTCAATCCTCAGTGCAAGTATTTCCTCTTGTTGGAAACCTTGGGTCCATCCACTCAATTCTCGTCTTAATGTTTACTTATCTTTATTAGCAGTAAATCAAAATAGATATTATTTATTCTTCCTTGAAACCATAATTGTGAGGTAAAAAGATTTTAGAGCTTTTTTTTTTTTCCTGAGGAAAACTCAGTTTTAGAAGGGTATGAATTAGGAATCTCATTGTATGTGATGAAAACATAATCTGGTGTGTTATAAGTAAAAAGAAGATTAACTGGTTGTGTACATGGGAAGTCCTGGGGCAAGACTAGAACATCATGGATGGTTTGTTGTAGGGGAACAAACAGTGCCATCAGGTTCCCAGCTCTTACTCTTTCATAGTGACTACTCTCAGCTCTGGTAGCATAGTGGCTAAGGCACTTGACTGCTAACCAGAAGGCTGGCGGTTCAAACCCACCAGCCACTCCTCAGAAGGAAGGTTGGGCAATCCTACTTCCGTAGTGATACTGCCTCGGAAACCCAAGGAGGGGTCGCTATGAGTCAGGGCTGACTCGACGGCACATAACAACAACAACAACAACTCTCAGAATGTCTGTTGCATCAAGGAGGACAAATAGCAACTGTAAACTCACATCTTCTCAGGTTAAAGCTAAGTCAGAAAAGAGCATTCTTTTCATTCCAATAAAAGTGTATTGGCATTTCATTGGCTGTGCATAGATCTTTTGCCCTTTTCTAAACCAGTCGCTTTGGTAAAAGCAGGTGTAAGTTCTGACTAGGCCCTATTTTCAGCCTTGTGCTTCTGATGGGAGGAGTGATTACCTGGAGGAAATTGAGGGCAGCTGCTACCAATTGAAGGGAGAATGGAGTTTCAAAAAAACAAAACAAAACAAAACAAAAAACTCACTACCGTTGAGTCAATTTCCACTCATAGCGACCCCTCCTTGGGTTTCCAGGAGGTATCACTACAGAAATAGATTGCTCAACCTTCCTTCTGGGTAGTGGCTGGTGGATTTCTGGTTAGCAGTCAAATGCCTTAAGTACTATGCCACCAGAGCTTCCAGAATGGAGTCTAGTTGGCTAAAAACGACAAATGTTCTACCACTGGAGATGATTGGCCTTTTTAGCCAGGAGGCAAACAAGTGATATTATCCCTGTGTCCTAGCCAGGTAGTTCAGCCTACAGGAGTAGAGAAGGAACAGAAACACTTTTTGAGGCTTTGAAGTGTGACCTATGTGTCTCCTCATCATTGAAAGCTGACTTTGGAAAAATTCGGCATAGTGGCTAAGGCAGTTGACTGCTAACCAGAAGGCTGGCAGTTCAAATTCACCAGCCACTCCTCAGAAGGAAGATTGGGCAATCTACTTCCATAGTGATACCACCTTGTAAACCCAAGGAGGGGTCGCTATGATTCAGATCCGGCTTGATGGCAGTGAGTTTGGTTTTTGGTTTTAAAGCTGTGGTGGGCACTTTTGACCAACTTGGAGCAAGCACTTGCCCATTTTGTTTGCCATATGAAGGTAATATGCCTTACTTAAAATTGAGAAGTGAATATTCTGAGAAATATTTAGGAATTAATAGTAATATTATTTTAGTTAGGGTTACTTCCAAATAGAGTCAATATATGGAGTGATAACATTCGTGTGACATACAGAATCCCTTTGGTCCAGCTTGCCAGTAACCTGCACCGAAGCATTCTACAGACTGTGTGTGCATGTGTGTCCATATGTCTAACTAGATTCCATTATTAGATTTATAAATGCACCAGTTCTGCTTCTACTCCTGTGACAGGTGACACTTCATTTGAAGAGGAAATGAAATGTTTAGCTGATAAGCCATGTGTAGTGACCATAAAACCTAACTAACAATTCTTATCTTCCCACTGTCCTGATGTTGAGGGATTCTGTATGTTTTCACTACACCTTTTTGAACTCAAGAAAATCTTTAAAATAGAGAAAGAGAGAGGGAGAGGAAGGAGAAGGAGAGGAGGAGAGTGGGGAAAAGAAGGAAGGGAGAGAAAGAGAGGGAGAGAGAGAGAGAGAGAGATAGAAAAGGGAAGAGAGAACCCCAAACTGTACAACAGTCTTATTTGATTACGTAGCTCTTCCTACTTTCTAGCTGTTAACCTAGAAAAATGCCTCTCATTCACCTTGCCTTTCATTTCCTTTGTCCATACAAGCTGGTCATGCATTTTCACTGAAAAAGCTACTCATAAGAGCCTTAATTCTGGAATTAAGGAATGCAGCACAAGATTGAATCCTTCATTTCCTTTCTTTGAGTCTTAAAGTCAGAATTTTCTCCAAATCCTAAATTCTTTTTCTTTCCCTCATGGAATTACTGGTACTTAGCCCTTAAGTGCTACTATATTTAGAAATTCTAGGCTTCAATAGGAGCCCTGTTGGTGCAGTGGCTAAATGCTCTGCTGCTAACCAAAAGGCCAGCAGTTTGAACCCACTAGCTGTTTCATGGGAGAAAGACGTGGCAGTCTGCTTCCATTAAGATTACAGTTTTGGGACAAAGGGAAATGGTAACCACAGGGAGGAAGTAGGGAGAGTGCTGTTACATTGCGGGGATTGTTATCAGTGTCATGAAACAAAATGTTTATGAACTGTTGAATGGAAAAACAATTTACTCTATGAACTTTCACTCAAATCACAATAAAAAGTTACTTATAAATAAATAAATAAAACAGTTTATAATTAGTCCAAAAGATTAACAGACCACAGAAAGCACAGTTTCCACTACCTGGAGACCAGGTGGATTAGATGGTGTCCAGTTACCACTACCAACAGCTTTGATTGGGATCACAGAAGGTCCTGGATAGAATAGGAGAAAATTGTAGAACAAAATTCAAAATCATATAAAAGGCTAGACTTGCTGATCTGATAGAGACTGGTAGAACCCTCAAGACTGTTGTCCTTATACACTGTTCAAATCTGGAATTGAACTCACCCCTGGGGATCACCGTAATGTGAACAGTAATACTCGTGACAGATGTACTCCTCAGAGCAATTAGCCACACAAAGCAGAAGAACAGCATTTACCCCAAAGTAAAGCAAATCTCAGAAGTCAAGAAGAGGCAGGGAAGAGGGACAAATGGATACAGGAAACCCAGGCAGGAAGTGGGAAGAATGCTGTCGCATTGAAGGAATTGCAACTAATGTTATGAAATACAGAGTTTATAAATTATTGAATGGAAAAGTAATTTGCTCTGTAAACTTTCACCTCAATTGAAAGAAAGAAAAAGAAACCTTAAAAAAAAAATCAAACAATGACGACAACAACAACAAAAGATTATAAGCTTGGAAGCCCTATGTTGTTGTTATGTGCCGTCAAGTCAGACCCAACTCATAGCGACCCCTCCTTGGGTTTCCTAGGAGGTATCACTATGGAAGTAGATTGCCCAACTTTCCTTCTGAGGAGTTGCTGGTGAGTTTGAACCACCAGCCATCTGGTTCCTATAGGGTTGCCATGAGTTGGAATCCACTCAATGAAAATGGATCAAGAGGTTAGACTTGATTAATTTCCCAAATGTATACAAATACCTCTAATGCTCAGTATTCAAGAATGCACCCTTGCCACCATTGTTATCAAACCCCAGATATTTTTAAGAAATGATTAAGCTTTGTCATGGCTTACCTTTTACTCACATGAAGTATCTTTACTTAGGAGGTGTTATTGGCTAGTGGTATGATCTACCAGGTTGTTGTTTTATGTTGTGGGTGCCATCGAGTTAATTCTGACTCATAATGACCCTGTGTACAACAGAACAAAACACTGCTTGGTCCTGTGCCATCCTTACGGTCATTGCTGTGTTTGAGCCCATTATTGAAGCCACTGTGTCGATCTGTCTTGTTGAGCGTTTTCCTCTTTTTTGCTGAGCATCTTTTCTTCTTCTTTTTTATTTTCCCCTCCTGTTTTTGTTTGTTTGTTCTTCTGGCAATCCATGGTATATTTAATATTATTTACCCACACTATGATTCAAACACATCAATTTTCCTTTGATCTTCCTTATACGTTGTCCAGCTTTCGTGTGCATACGAGGAAATTGAAAATACCATGGCTTGGGTCAGGTGCACCTTAGTTCTCAAAGTGACATCTTGGCTTTTTGACACTTTAAATAAACAGATTTTTTTTTGCAGTAGATTTATGAAATGCAATGCACTGTTTGATTTCTTGATTACTGCTTCCATAGGCGTTGATTGTGGATTAAAGTAAAATGAAATCCTTGACAACTTCAATCTTTTCTCCATCTATCATGTACTTACTGGTACAATGGGGAGGATTTTGTTTTTCTTTATATTGAGGTAAGATTAATACTAAAGTCTTTGATCTTCATCAGTAAATACTTCAAGTCCTCATCACTTTCAGCAAGCAAGGTGCATTTTCTCTTATCTAAGATTAGACAAAATATTATACTTATTATACTATATATTAGATTAGTTAATAGAAATCTAGTAGCATTTTCAACAATTTGTTTTTTCTAAGTAGTTGAGTTGGAAAGTTATAACTTTGCTCTTATTTAAATTGAATGTCAGGGTTTGTTAGCCATTGAGAAGAGTGTAGATAATCCTGCTAATTTGTAAATGACTAACTAGTTAATATTTACACTATTTTTGGAAGATTTAATATATTTTAACTTGTGTGTGTGGGAAAATATACGTGTAAGTTGAGCTAGAATATGAACTAGAATATTAAGTTAAGCAGAAAAAGACCACGTTGTATTGCCTCATCTTCTTTGAGGGGTGTATATAGCAGGGGAGGGCAGGAGGGACCTTGTAATTATAATTTGTGGAAGAAGTTTTTGAAGTTTCAAAGTACTATATCTCTGACTTACTCCATCCTTTCTTTCTTTTGGTCATTGTTCACTTCCATGTAGTAGAGAAATCGATTCTCACTAAGGGTGAGTGACACTGTTGTTTAAAGTGAAAGCTGAGAATCAGTGTGAAGTGAGATAGTGGAAATGTCTACCTGGTTTCTGGTAGTTGAGGTTTTTCTTGGAGAATCCACTAAAATGATATTTTACATTAATTTGAAGGTTTAGAGGCCTTTTAGTAGATTTGGGTTATGTATGTTTTACATGATTATTCCCATTTTAATTTGATTTGAATACGAGGTACAGAGGGATTCAGTTTTTGAGCTAATTTTGTTGTGGATTATGTTTGAGATGAAAAGAGAGAGAGATAAGCACTATTGTAAGAAAGCAGGCAGATAAACAGGAGGTAACTATTCATAGGGCAAGAGTGGATGGCAAAACATTTAGCTCATATTACAATTGCCTGATACAGATAGAGTGACAATGCAGCCAATGAATCTGCCTCATGCTAACTCCAAACTATGGGAATTTTCTACTTTTATCCCAATTTAGTGTCCAGATAAATTATCTAAAATGCTTTTGTTAGTTATATAATATGCCTCACCCCACTATAGATTCAGTAGATCTGGACTATCTTCTGATGTTGTTGTTGTTGTTATGTGCCGTCAAGTCGGACCCGACTCATAGCCACCCCTCCTTGGGTTTCCGAGGCAGTATCACTATGGAAGCAGATTGCCCCATCTTCCTTCCGAGGAGTGGCTGGTGGATTTGAACCGCCAGCCTTCTGGTTAGTAGCCAAGTGCCTTAACCACTATGCTACCAGAGCTCCCATTTTCTATCACCATCTTCTGATAGGTGAACCATATTTTCTCTTACTAAAACATTGTGCATTTCAATCTCTTAGTATATATTTTGGGAGCTCTGGTAGCATAGTGGCTAAGACACTTGCCTGCTAACCAGACGGCTGGCGGTTCAAACCCACCAGCCACTCCTCGGAAGGAAGATGGGGCAATCTACTTCCGTAGTGATACTGCCTCGGAAACCCAAGGAGGGGTCACTATGAGTCGGGTCCGACTCGACGGCACATAACAACAACAACAACAACAAAAGTATATATTTTTGGTAGATAACTCATTCTGAGTATATATGAATATAGTTATTTCCTAGCTCTCCATATAACAGTTGTAATGCACACAATAGTTTTTTTTTTAAGTGCTGCAGTGTTCCTCTTGGTAGAGGTGAGGGAACATTTAGCCTTCCTGTTCATACCTGGCTTCCAGACTCATCTCTTAACACCATCCTCCCTATCAACTGCATTGTTGCCTCCAGCCCTGCCCATGTGATACTCCAGAGCAACCTGTGCTACAGACTCTCTTCTACCAAAAACAAATGAAGAAAACAAAATACACAAACCCACTGCTATTGAATTGATTCCAACTCATAGTGACCCTACAGGACAGAGTAGAACTGCTACACAGGCTTTCCAAGGCTGTAAATCTTTATGGAAGCAGACAGCCTCATCTTGGCATGGAGTGGCTGATGGGTTCAAACTACTGACCCTGTGATTAGCAGCCAGATACCTTAACCAGTGTGCCACCAGAGTGCCTTTCTTTCTTCTATAGCCACTTCTCCTTTACTTTCACCAGATATTTAGAAATAGATTATCTATGTAGTAAACAGCTACACAGAGTGTTTTAGATAGTAAACATGACAATGATCATTGACAGGCCTTTCATATGCTTTAACTATAGCTAAAATCTCTTGCACTTCTTCAAAAATATTTGATGTATAACTAGAGTTTATAAGGAATTGAAATTTTAAAATGATCAAGGTTAAACAGTAAAAGTGATTGAAACTGGAGCCCATCTCTGTAGTGTGTATAATGAATTGGCCTAAAATTCAAGGAAACCATTCTAATACCATCTCCTTCTTCAAGATTCTGTAACTTGCAAAGCTTTATGTCCAATCAGCTGCCCATGATGGACTTGAGTTTATGTATCTCTACCTCTCATAACTAGACATTTAATGCTAGTGATCAACCACAAACAGAATCTTTTTGATGGACCACTTCTCATGCATATTTTGGGCATATCGAGTCATCTGTGATCATTTAGAGAGCCTGAGGAAAATATTCTGGTTTCATGAAAACATATAAACTGTATAGGAAGTAGGCTCTACAAGGAATAAAAATGAGCAGTTATGAGTTATTTCTTACTCTGGTGGTGTAGTGTAGTGCTTAAGGCATTTGACTGCTAACCAGAAGGCTGGAGGTTCAAACCCATCAGCCACTCCTCAGAAGGAAGACTGGGTAATCCACTTCCGTGGTGATATTGCCTCAGAAACCCAAGGAAGGTCGCTATGAGTCAAATCATACTCGATGGCAGTGAGTGAGTTTTGAGTTGAATTTAAATAGTTGATGTTTTTACTCACTGTAAGAAAATGTAGCTGTGATATATAAACCAAGATCTGTTAGACAAAAGCACATAGTTTCATACATTGGCCTTGCCACTGTGATGTACAACCTTAGTCTGATGGAGCAACCAGTCAACTTTGAATCTCCATCCTCTTTGTCCCAACTTCAGTCACTCTTCCGTGTCAGCCTTCTCATCTGCCAGTGGTATCTAGTCCTGCCCACCTCACAGACACTGTGGTGCAAGTAAAATGATACATGTGAAAATGCTTTCTGAAACCTAAGCAGCCACTCTGCCAATTTAATTTTACATGTTTATGTAAAAAAAAAAAATATATCGGCATAGCGGTATTTACAAAAATACCTCCTGGGGGGAAGGAGTGGTTGGCAAGCAAACAGAAGATGTGTGTTAGCGCAAAAAAAATATGGTAGTCAACGATGGTCATTGTCGAGAAGTGGAATAATGAAATTATGGTTTCTTTTGTCCTTGAAGTAACCAGCATCCATTCTGTTGTTGTGGATTGTGCCTTGAGGTTATAAGATGTCCCTAATTACCCTGGTTTTCTCACAGGGCTGGCCTTTGCTGTGCTCTCATCTGTGCACCCTGTGTTCGGTTTATATGGGTCTCTGTTTCCTGCCGTCATTTATGCCATATTTGGAATGGGACGACATGTTGCCACAGGTAAATCATTTTCATGTTTTTGCTTTTCATGTTACTAATGAAAGGGATGTAGAAGTGGTCATTAGTTACTGATTATATTCCTAAAGCAATTCTTATCTTACTGTTAAAAACCTTAGCAAATGTAAAGATAAGACATTTAACTTTGTGCCTCAGATACTCAACACAAACTGTGATTTATTGCTATATATTATGTAACCAAGATTATTGTTAAGGAGTCTTTCATTTTTAAGTTGCAAAAAAAAAAAAAAAAAAAATTACAAAAGAAGAGAGGATGCTCTGATTGTAAAAAGAGATGAAAGACAGTAAGCACTTTTAGGAACATAAGACTATACATTTCTTTTACTTTAAATTTTATTATTCAAATTTTGAAACATTTTAAATGTATTTAGTATTTGGATTAATGATCGTTTAGGCTTGGTCCAAGCTAGATTCCGCAATGCCCTTTAATTAGTATGTTGTTGTTGTTGTTATTTGCCGTCGAGTCGGCCCCGACTCATAGCGACCCCTCCTTGGGTTTCCAAGGCAGTATCACTACGGAAGTAGGATTGCCCAACCTTCCTTCCGAGGAGTGGCTGGTGGGTTTGAACCGCCAGCCTTCTGGTTAGCAGTCAAGTAAGTGCCTTAGGCACTATGCTACCAGAGCTCCTTATAATTAGTATAGTTCTTGCAATGTCTGCCTCTGTGTTATCTAGTGAAATGGTGATCTATCACAAATATTCTAATAATGGAGCAGGCTGGTTAAAAACAAAACATGGGTTTTGAAGTTAGATAGATCTGAGTATATGTCTCTTTTTGTTGTTTGTGACCTTGGGCAAGTTTTTAAGTTCTGTTTGCTTGATTGTAAAATGGCAAAAACAAAACAGAAAAACCTCTGATGACTAGTGAGAATTAAATAATTGAGGTATAGTTTCTAGCTTGGTACTTAGTATATGACTTAATTAATTGCATAATAACCAATGAAAATCAAATTTACCACCATCAAGTCAATTCCAACTCACAGCAGCCAGATAGGACAGAGTAGAACTGCCATTTAGGAATTCTAAGGCTGTAAATCTTAACAGAAGACTATCACATCTCCCTCCCATGTAGTGGCTGGTGAGTTCAAACATCCAACCATGTGGTTAGCAGCCAATTGTTTTAACTACAGTGCCACCAGGGTTCCTCAAAATCTGTTTTACTAAGCTAAAATATGTGTCAGCTGACGTTCTTTTCTGGCAGATGTAGGAAAGAATCTCATTTCTTACCTTTTTTCTCACTTTTAGGAAAGCTACCAGCATTCCTCCATCTTCAGAATCAGCCATGTAGCATGTTTACATCTTCTCTTTCCCTCTTCCACATTTAAATGACCCTCCCAGATAATCCAGGATAATCTCTTTATTTTAAAGTCAACTGATTAGTGACCTTAGTTCCATCTGCATCCTTAATTCTCTCTTGCCATGTAACATAACCTAGTCAAAGGTTCTGGAGATTATAACGTGGACATTTTTGGGAGACCATAATTTTGCCTACCACATTGATATATGCATTTTCTCAAGCAGAAATTAACTTAAAAATAATATTTTATTTATACAAATTTGGCCTTTTTAATAAAAAAAAGAAATCAATGAATTTTGTCATAAGGAGTCCTGGTGGAGCAGTGGTTAAGCACTTGGCTGCTAACTGAAAGGTCAGGAGTTCAAATCCACCAGCCATTCTGTGGGAGGAAGATGTGGCAGTCTGCTTTTGTAAAGACTATAGCCTTGAAAACTCTATAGGGCTCTTCTACTTTGTTGTGTAGGGTTGCTGTGAGTTGGAATCAGCTTGACAGCAGTGGGTTAACTTTGTCATGGAGGCAGGATCAATAGTTCCCAGTCATTTACAGCACCAATACCTAAAAAGCGGTTTGTGAACCTGACATTAGCATTATTTGAGAGCTTGTTAGAAGTACAAAATCTTGGCTCCCATCCCAGACCTACAGAATCAGGATCAGCATTTTCTCAAGTTATTCAGCTTATTTATCACTTTATTAAGTGCTTCATTATTTTGTCCTGTCCTAATGTAACCCTCCTAAGTATGCATTATCATCTACATATGCAGGTGAAAATAAAGCCCCCAAATTCAGAAAGGTTTCTGTGAGATCACAAGATTAAACTCACAGGTGCATGGATTATAACTTACATGTGGCCATATCTAAAGATCAAGGTTTTTTTTTTTTTCATTGTAACAGGCTGCTCAAGGATGTGCTTTTATTTTGTGTTGACAAAAACAGAGAGAAACTCCATAATGAATCAAGAGTCCCTTAAGCCTATTATTTCTGAATTATCCTGCTCCCTGATTGCCTAACAATTTAGTTTTATTTTTAAAATCATTTAAATATGTCATTGTTGTGGTTGTTATGTGCCGTCGAGTCAGACCTGACTCATAGCGACCCCTCCTTGGGTTTCTGAGGCAATATCACTACGGAAGTAGATCACCCAGCCTTCCTTCCGAGGAGTGGCTGGTGGGTTTGAACCGCCAGCCTTCTGGTTAGCAGTCAAGGGCCTTAGGCACTATGCTATCAGAGCTCCCAAATATGTCATTAGCAAGAACCAAAAAAGACTGTATTAGAACTGACCCAAAAGCATTTGTTCTGTAACAAATGAGAAAAGAAAAAGGCAAAAACTAATTTGCCCAATAGGCTGTCATGACTTGAAAATGCCAAAAATACATAGTTTGATACATGGCTAAGAGTACATTTGCATATAACATATTATCTCCTAAGGGATCATTGTAGATATTTTTCTGGTTGCCTGGTTTTGAAATTATCATGCATATAAGACTCTGTATTTAACAAGTGTTACTAGCTTCTATTAGGAGCTCTGGTGGCGTAGTGGGTAAGGCATTTGGCTGTTAACCAGGTCTCAGTTCAAACCCATCAAAGGCTCCATGGGAGGAAGATGAGGCAATCTACTTCTGTAAAGATTTACAGCCTTGGAAACCCAATGGGGTCTCTATGAGTCAGAAACAACTTGGTGTCAGTGGGTTTTTTTTTTTTAATAGGAACCTTGTACTCTGCTACTTAATAATATCCATCAAAAATATGTATACTTTACCAAGTATAATCAGTATAATCACACTTTTGTGATTGATTTTTTTAATTGTTGTAAATATATAACTTTTTTTTATCACTCTTAATAAAAACAGTGACTCCTTTTTCCCTCCTTCCTACCCCTGGTAACCACTGATAAACTTTGATCTTTATACATTTGCTTATTATTTATGTATTTTTATCATTTTCTTGTTCTTAATATTTCATATATGTGAGATCATATAATATTTGTCCTTTTATGACTGACTGACTTATTTCACTCAGCATGTTTTCAAGGCTTATCTACCTTGGGGCATGTATCAAGACTTCATTTCTCTTTCTAGCTGAGTAACATTCCATTGAATGTATATACCACATTTTGTTTATCCATTCATCTGCTGATAGACATTTAGGTTGTTTCTACCTTTTGGCTATTGTGACTAGTGGTGCAGTGAACATCAGTGTACATTTCTCTATTTGTCTTTCTGCTTTCAATCCTTTTGAATATATACCTAGGAGTAGAATTGCTGGATCATATGATTCTTCTATGGGTAACTTTGAGTAAATTCCAAACTGTTTCCATAACAGCTATGCCATGTTACTGTCCCACTAGAAATGGTTGAGAGTTCCACTTCTCCACATCCTTACTAATACCTGTTGTTTTCTTTCTTGTTTATTTATTTATTTTTTATAGTCATCTTAGTGGGAGAGAACCAATCAGTTGATGTCGAGTCATTTCCAACTCATGATACTACGCATGTAGTATAATATTTTCTTAATCTTTAGGCCCAGGCATTTTATTTTTCATATGTACTCTACCAAAGGGCAGAGTCAGCTAGGCCTTCTTTAGCATCAGGGAGATGTGGTTCTCTTTCCTCAGCATACAGTATATCTCATACACATACATACTTGTAGCATAGTGTCTAAGACACTTGACTGTTAACCAGAGAGCTGGCTGTTCAAACCCACCAGCCTCTCCTCGGAAGGAAGATGGGACAATCTACTTGCATAGTGATACTGCCTTGGAAACCCAAGGAGGGGTAGCTATGAGTCACGTCCGACTCGACGGCACATAACAACAACAACAACAACATATATCTATATATGTATATGCATATCTCATGGAAAATATACAAACTGATTAATATTTGACCAGGCTGGGGGATCCAGAGAGGGGAGAAGAATAAGCCAGGACAGCCAGAACAGAAGAGGAGTGAGCTGCAGGGATCCAGGTGAGAGGGAACCCAGGAATGCCCAAAGCAGCAGGGCAGGAGAGTGGAAAAAAGGGTAGAAAAAGGCCCAGGAACTGGGACAGAGGAGGATTCAGCCACAGGGACTCAGGCAAGGGTGGTAGGAGAGGTTTCCAACAGGGAGACAAACTTGTCTGTCAGTTTGTCCTACCGTGGTGACGTGTTGATGTGAGTTTTGAGGCTGAGTGTTTCAAACTGGTGTTTCAAACCCAGCAGGATGCACATGGTGCACAGGTATCAGTCCAGCTTACAGACTGAGACAGACTAGGAAG
>NW_006921809.1:3042498-3043993 GCF_000298275.1 Orycteropus afer afer
GTTGGAAACAAAGAAGAATCACCGGTAGTTGGAAAATTTGGCCTTGGTGACAGAAATAATGCTGGAACTCACATGGCAGAATTTTGCAAGACCAAGGACTTAATCATTGCAAATACTTTTTTTCAACAACACAAACGGTGGCTCTACATGTGGACTTCACCAGATGGAACACACAGGAATCAGATTGGCTACATCTGTGGCAAGAGGAGGTGGGAAACTCAATATCTTCAGCCAAAACCAGGCCAGGAGCTGATTGTGGAACAGACCATCAACTGCTCATGTGCAAGTTCAACTTGAAGTTAAAGACAATTAGAACAAGTTCAAGAGAGCCAAAATATGGTCTTGAATATATCCCTCCTGAATTTAGAGATCATCTAAAGAATAGATTTGATGCATTGAACACCAACAACCGAAAACCAAAAGAATTGTGAGAGGATATCAAGAACATTATTCATGAAGAAAGCAAGAGATCACTAAAAAGATGAGAAAAGAAAAGAAGACCAAAGTGGATGACAGAAGAAAGTCTGAAACTTGCCCTTGAGTGGAGAATAACTAAAGCAAATGGAAAAAATGTCAAAATAAAAGAGCTGAACAGAAGATTTCAAAGAGCAGCTTGAGCAGACAGTAATTGAGTAAGCCATTTACTACAATGAAATGTGCAAAGACCTGGAGATGGAAAACCAAAAGGGAAGAACTCACTTGGCATTTCTCAAGCTGAAAGAATTGAAGAAAATATTTAAGCCTCGAGTTGCAATATTGAGTGATTCTATGAGCAAAATAGGAGCTCTGGTAGCATAATGCCTAAGGCACTTGACTGCTAACCAGAAGGCTGGAGGTTCATACCCACCAGCCACTCCTCGGAAGGAAGACGGGGCAATCTACTTCCATAGTGATACTGCCTCAGAAACCCAAGGAGAGATTGCTATGAGTCTGGTCTGACTCGAAAGCACACAACAACAACAACAACATGGGCAAAATACTGAATGATGCAGAAAACATCAAGAGAAGATGTCAGGAATACACAGAGTCACTGTACTGAAAAGAACTGGTCGATCATCCATTTCAGGAAGTGATATATGATCTAGAACCAATGGTACTGAAGGAAGAAGTGGAAGCTGCAATGAAAGAATTGGTGAAGAACAAGGCTTCGGGAATTGACGGAATACCTATTGAGATATTTCAACAAACGGATGCCCCATTGGAGGCACTCACTCGGTTATGCCAAGAGATTTAGAAGACAGCTACCTGGCCAACTGACTAGAAGAGGTCCATATTTGTACCATTCCAAAAAAGGTGATCTCACAGAATGCGAAAATTATAGAACAATATCATTAATACCTCACACAAGTAAGATTTTACTGAAGATAATTCAAAAACGTTTGCAGAAGTATATTGACAGAGAACTTCCAGAGGTGCAAGCTAGATTCAGAAGAAGACGTGAAGCAAGGGATATCATAGCTGTTGTCAGATGGATCTTGGCTCAAGGCAAAGAATG
>NW_006921809.1:3045698-3047178 GCF_000298275.1 Orycteropus afer afer
AAAATAATTAGGGAGAAAAAAATAAATATACAATTATTTATTGAAGGTGTACAATGTGATAGGACTTAATGCTAGATGATTCTATATATGAGAGCTCATTTAATTTTTAGCTATACTTTGTAACTGGATATCCTATCATCTTACAAATAAGGAAACTGAGAAAGCTTAAGTACTTGAGTAAGATCACAGGTTAACATTCAGAACTGGGATTTGAACTTAGGTTTGTCTAACTCAGAGGCCATATTTGTTTCCATTAAACCCTTATATTCATAGAACTCTTAAGCTACTATATAAGCTTGGTGTTATTTAAGGATGCCACTTGTAAACTAACTAGGGAAAAAAGCTGAGAAGGTGAGAGAAAGAGAAGTAGCAGGGAGGCAATAAAGACAAAGACGAGACCTGCAGGGTGGAGAAGGCAGGATGTTATCCACAGCATCCTCACCTGTTCACTGGCAACCCCAGCATCCTTGATTGCCCTCACTGACTCAGAAACAACAAAGCAGTATCATTGCTGACGGGGCCACTGCCACCACCAGCTGCTGTTGAGTCAACTCTGACTCATGGTGCCCCAAATATGTCAGAGTAGAATTTTACTTCACAGGGCTTTCGGTGGCTGATTTTTTAGAAGCAGATCTCCAGGTCTTTCTCTGAAGCATCACTGGGTGGACTCAAACCACCAACTTTTTCCTTATCATTTGACCATATTAATCATCTGCACCACCCAAAGACTTCTTCTGAAGGGGCGGTACCCCCATGTCCACATTGGCATGGCTCCTGGAGAACTCTCTCTGGAGATGTTCTTGGGATATCATTCACACTGATGAGGTTCACTCTCCTTTCTCCAACAAAACCTCCTTCTAAATAGTCCTATCTGTCTCACCATTCATTTCCCTCCTATCCTCCTTGACATTCTAGGAAATATACACATAGAGTAAAAACTTAATTCCATGATATCTTCATTTTCATTTTCAAGGTCATTTATTCAGTTGCTTTTTTAGTGTTATTGTGGTAAAAATACTCACAGCAGAATTCAGAGGTCTTTGTATAAAGTCCTTTGCTCTGTGCTCTAGAAGGTCAAAAGACTGATAGATACACACTTCTACCCTCAAGTGTACCAGACTTTGAGAAATCCTGATGTAACATACCCTGAAAGAAATGGCTTATTAAGAATAGATTCTAAGGTGACTGTTCCTTATTTGGTGTTGCTGCTATTGGGCACCAGTATCTTGCCTCTAACACTCAAACAGATTAATTCCGAGATTAGTTCTTAATTTAGTTCTTTATGATTAAGAAAGCAATATTATTCTTGATGTTTATTGAGAATCAGCTCACAAAGAGAGAACTGCATGTGATTTACTCAATAGATTTATGTACCATCGGCTCTGGAAAAAGAACAGAATTACAGAACATAATACAGCATTCTAATCTTAGTCTCATTAAGATAATATGGATATCTGCCATTTATTAGGTGCTATGTACA
>NW_006921809.1:3047458-3062686 GCF_000298275.1 Orycteropus afer afer
TGAGGAATGTTATCTGTTTACAAATAATGGGATTGAGGTGGCAGTGCTGGTATTTTAGGCCAGGTTTTGGGCCACAACCACCATGTTATTTTGAATCCACAGCACATCCTGCCTCTCTTATCCAGAAATATGAAAGGATTGCCTGTGTTGGGTTTCTATCCAGAGCTGTTTCTGATTGGCTCATGTCTCTCTAGAAGGAGCTCTGATGACATAGAATACTTGCTCCTCCAACCTACCTGTGCAAACCCTGTCTTTCAAGGTCTGGCCCAAATCCCACATCCAACAAGAATCTGTCCCAGATCCGTCCCTTCTGCTAGCCAGAAGGTCAGTGGTTCTAAGTCACCCACTGCTCCATGAGAGGAAGATAAGGCAATCCACTTCTGTAAAGATTTATAGCCTTAGAAACTCAATGGGGGTCACTATGAGTTGGAATCAACTTGACGGCAGTGGTTTTTCATGCCTTTCTCACCCTATACTGCTGAATGCTTGTGTTAGGGTGTCTGTATCTTGCATTAGGACATTTTTGCACAAAGTCTCATATATGAACTGGAGCAAGTCTTTAATGGGCTGAGGGAATTGTTTCACAATACTACAGATTGTCTCCTTAATCCTCCCTGTGGGAATCAGCATTTCCCAGTCTTGGTGACTTCATTCTCAGGTGTGCTGTGCCAATAAGGAAGGCATCAGGGCTCTGGACAGGAGAGGAGAACAAACTGAAAGTGGTCTTGCATTTGTGCAAGGCCATGACAGTTCCTGGGAAATATGATTGAACCTCATCTAATGACAGTAACAGAAATGGTTTGTTTAGTCTATTTAAGTGCTGCAGCATGTTGTTATACTATACTAAAGGTGTACTGTTTGATGTGATAAAAGATTCCTGGGTGCCCCAAACTGTTTCTATTTGACTATTAACCTAAAGGTTGGCAGTTCAAACCCACACAGTAGTCCCACAGAAGAAAGGCCTGGTGGTTTGTTTCTCTAAAGATCACAGCCAAGAATACCCACCCTATGGAGCAGTTCTACTCTTTAACACATGGGATCACCATGAGTCAAAATCAAATAGAAGGCAATGAGTTTTAGTACTGTGCAATCACAGAGGGTAGAAAAATAAAGTGTGGCTGGGAAGATCTGGGACGGATCCTTGTTGGATGTGGGATTTGCGCCAGACCTGGAAAGACAGGGTTTGCACAGGTAGGTTGGAGGAGCAAGTATTCCAGGCAAATACCTCTGCATATTTGAACTTACTGGGGTCTTTATATTTATCATCTCATTTATATTGCTTCAAATCCCCGACAGAAATGTATCATTGTCCCCATTCTATGGATGGGACAAGTTAGATTCAGAAAAGTATGTTAAGTTACATCATTGATAAATGCATGAATTGGATTCAAATCCAGACTGTGATCTTAATCACTCTCCTGAGAGAATTCTTTATGCCAGTCTGCACCAAACCAAACCAGTAAACCAAACCGAGTGCCATTCAGTTAATTCTGACTCATAGCAAGGGACAGAGTAGTACTGCCCCACAGGATTTTCAAGTCTGTAAATCTTTATGGTAGTAGACTGCCCTCATTGTTCCCCCACCAAGTGGCTGGTGGGTTTGGTTAGCAAGCTGAATACATTAGCCACTGCACCACCAGAGCACCTCTGCACATAGGTGGGAAAATGTATGGTCTGGAAAGGAATAACAAGGAGATAAGTGTGACTGTATGTTGAATGAAGTTGTATATATGTAGGCAGGTTTCTGTTTATTTGGTGCAGTATGGTAATGAGTAAGGATGCCAGGGAGAGTATTTCTAATACATGTATTTGGTTTGACAACATAGATTCAACTAAAATAACAATTTTTATTCAGTTTTCTTTTTCCTAATAGAAGATGCCTCTCTTCCCTTTTTTAGGTACCTTCGCTTTAACATCCTTAATATCAGCCAATGCAGTGGAACGGCTTGTCCCTCAGAGCAGCTGGAACCTCACCACAGAGAGTAACAAAAGTGTGCTGGGCTTATCTGAATTTGAGGTGCAAAGGATTGGCGTGGCTGCAGCAGTTTCCTTCTTGGGAGGAGTGATTCAGGTAAGTAATGCTGAGACTTGAGAATAAACAAAGGGGAAGGAACAGCAAAGCAAAAGTGATTTTGATTCTTATTTGTTCATTTGTCTCTCCAGATGAATAAAGTGCTGATGGGTTTTACCTTTACAGAAACACTGCCTACTAAGTGAATGATTTAGAATTAAACGTTGAAGTTATGGGGAGACAGTGTTTGACTCTCTAAGAAAAGGCTTCCATGTAAGGCACTCGAGCAGTTCTTAGCCTTACAATGACCCTTCAGAATGTTATGGGAGAAATTCCTACAATGGGAAGATGTGATTAGATTTCTAGGATCGGAACCAATTTCAGAAGTGTCTGGTGGTGCAAATGGCTAACGCACTTGGATGCTAACTGAAAGGGTTGGAGGTTTGTGGTGCCTTGAAAGAAGGGTCTAACAGTCTACAACCAAAATATCAGCCATTGAAAACCCCATGGTATATCATTCAACCCTGACACACATGGGTTGCCATAGGTCAGAATCAACTTAATGGCAACTGGTTAACCAATTTTAAGATTTTATGACTTCACTATGTACGTCAGTAATGGGTGACCCTTACATTTGTGCCATAGACTTAGTGGTTTGAAGTCTTTGCCCCTTTCCATATCACACATGTGTGTTATTGATAGGTTCACTGTAGTCTTTCTAGTTCTTTAAACTGTCAGAATCTCTAATTTGCTATTTTTAAACATTTGCCACTTTAAAAATTAGATAATTAAGAAGTAAGTATAAACTAAAAGTAACCAAGTTCTGAATATTAGAGCATAAATGTTCCTTTTGATCACCTTTTATGCTGACTGCCTCATTTTTGACTGAATTATGTGTAAGTAACCTTCCTGGATGGCTGTGTTCTGAGGTGGTTGATGTGGTATTTTACAGCGTACCATTATTTATAGGGTCAAAGATTGCATAAATTCCCAGAGGGGAGAAAGTAATTGATGACTGCCTGGAACTGAATGAGAGGAAGAATAGATGTGACTTAAAAGGAAGGCAACATTAAAAAGTCCCTAAAGTTACATTGCCTTCTAGCTATGTTAAAAGGAATGAAGAATTATGGATGTCAGCACAAAATAAGAATAAGTCAAGTATTCATTGTTCTTTAGACAAATAGTCTGAGTGGCAGCTTTGCCTAGGAAATTGATTAGACTAGAAGACCTAGTGGATATTTTCTATGAGTGTTACCTGTGCTTTGATGAAATAAAAACTAGTGTTCTGAGTGTCTGGTCACCCTCGCTATATTTTTAAAAGCATGGATGTCAGCATATTCTCAGATATGCATGGGTGCAGACTCAATGCCTTTTTCTCCTTCCTTTGGCTTGTGTGATACCCTCTAAGAGATGTGGCTGCTGTCACCATCTCAGAAATAAGCTGCCATGTGAACTGATGTTCAGACAAGGATATATTGCTTTTGATTTGGTATACATTTTCCTTAACTTCTGTTCATTGAATATAAAAATCTCTATTCTAAAACAGTACAGACAATATTGCTACTCCCTTGGTTTAATTATTTTCCATTCCAATTCCTCTCTGAATTTACAGTTTTTATTAGTTTTAGACTTTCTGTTATTCTCTAAAGCATGGAACAAATAGTTTTAGGTGTTTATTAGTATTTTAAAAAATCTAAGCAAATAATTAATTAGCAAGAAGACCCCGCAACCCTCTGCTCAGTATCATTTTAATCATTTTCCATACATTTAAAACAATCTTCAGATATTTTGTTGCTGTCTAGCATATTTCAATTAAGAATTTAAATGACAAATTTAAATTTAAATTTGAATTAAGAATTTAAAGTAGGTAAGTAAAAGCCAGGATTCTAAGAACATAAATAAATAAATAAATAAACACATTCATTTTCTGAAAGGAAACCCCCTACAGTCACAACACAGGATATTATTAAAGATAATAAAAAAAATATTTGGTTTTCATGGCATTTGATGACATGTTAAATCGGATCCAGCTAGCTGCATGTTTTATCTTAGAACTTTATCAAACATCTCCTTGCCTTTGTTGTTAACTCTGGTCCTGGATACGTGACCTATTGTAGCCAATTTTCCAACAGAGGGCTGGACTTTATTGGACCTCCAAATTCACTTCCACGTTAACTAGAACATGAGGGCCTTTTGCATCATTGGAATCCAGGTGCTCTGCCATTTGTCCTTTTCTGCTTTAGATTTGAAATCCACTAAATATGATGGCAGTGTCAAAGCATACAGTGTCTACAAACACAGGAGGTATTTGTCTCTTTGTTGTATTTTGCTTTATATATTATTCATTTACAAGTTGATTTTTCTTTTCCCCCTTAATGACACAACCAATTGAATTTTCTAGATTAATGAAATGATATTAATATATCTGAAACACTTATGTCTGATCTGATTTCGAGAATGTGTTAGAATCAGAAATCCTTTCAGCTGCAAGTAACAGAACACGACTACCAGAAGCTTAAACCACCAAAAAAGCATTTATTGCTGACTTTTATCACAGGAAGTCTTAGAAACAGGGTTCTTGTGGGTCTTCAGTATCTGGCAACCCGTTCAGTGATGAACTGATCTTCTTTCTTTTATTAGATAGTCAGACCTTGTGACTTATCAGTATATTTCCATTCATGTCTTTACTTATGGTAGTTCAGAAATGAACTTTTGTTTGTCTATTTTTTTCCCACACAACTCTTTCCCCAATTTTTCACCTGACCTATATTCCTTAACATTGTTTTAATAATCTAGTATGTCTATCTCTTGAAATTCATGTTGTCTTCTATAATTTTTAGAAACAAGTATGGCATAAAATGATAAAGGAATTGGAATTTAATTAAGATGCATACTTAGGGCAAACTCCCTTCATAACATAATATTTCTGATTTTACTTAGCAAATTTACCTTATTTTGCCTTTCTTCCAACTTTTTCTATGTCTATAAAATTTCATTTGTTTCCTTTTCTATTGAACACATTATTTATATTAGATTCTTGAGAGTATGAACCTTTATCAGTTATAGAGCCTTCATTACATTTAGCATAGGACTCTGCACAGTAAAAAAAATGAATTATCAATTCAGAAATCTGAAAAATTTGAAGGCACAGATATCATACCAGTTACTATTTCTGATATTTTAAAAATTAACTGACATTTAAAAATTTTAATTATTTAATTTATTTGTTGATTTTATTATTTGAATATGTTAAGCATTAATACAGTTCTAAAAGAGGACTTTGTAAAAAAAAAACAAAAAACACACACTTAGGGTAATGTCACCCTTCCCCCTCATTTTCCAATCCATTCCACCCTATATGTACCCAACTCTGTAGGTAAACGATCTCATTCATTTCTGATTTGTACTTCTGTGTTTTCCTTTTGCAAAATGAGAATATACCTGCATATTTTTTTATTTGCCTTTCTTTTTTGCATGAAGGTTATATATCTACTCCTCACTTATTGACATGATTAGGTTCCAAAGACCAGGTCATTATGCAAAAATGGAGGATGACTACATCAGATCACAAAATGGAGGTTGACTACATCATTACATAACTGCCAATCACTGAGAATCATGGCCCAGACAAGTGACATATAACCTTAATCATCATAGCCAGCATTACTCTTGCCTTACACCTTAGCATTCATTAGTGCCAAATGTAGGTCGTTAATTTGCAAAATAGTCAGATAGTAGATCTTTTACTATTGCTGTAAATGTGAAATATCAAATAATGAGATAGTTGATAAGTGAGGAGTGGGTGTGTTCTTTTGCACTTTGTTCTTTTCACTTAACAGTGTATCCTGGAAACCACTGCATGTCACTTCATAGACATATTCCTAATGTTTTTTTTTAGAGCTGTATACTACTCAGTTGTCTGGCTGTGCTATAGCTTATTCAGTACATTGCCTGTATTTTTCAATTGCAAACAGTGCTATTATGTATGTGCATATGTACTTTCATATTGTTGTAATGTATAGTCAAGGTAAATTTATAGAATGGTATTGCTGGATCAAAGGGTAAGTAAGCACATATGTGGATTTATTAGTGATAATTCCATTACAAAAAAGTTGAAGCAATTTGCATTTCCACTATCAATGGACATGAATGGCTATATCTCACATCCCTACCAACAGACTGTATTGTCAAACTTTTAAATTTTATCCAATCTAATAGGTAAAAAAGGGAATTCAATGGTAGTTTTAATTTGCATTTCTTAAATTTGAGTGAGATTGAATATCTTTTCATATGGTTACAGACCATTGTGTATCAATTTTGTGAACTGTCTTGCATATATATTGTTTCCTCCTTTTTCTGTCTGAGTTTTGGTCCTTTCCCCCTATAATTTTAAGAGTTCTTTATATATTATACCAAATAGATAACCAAAACTCCAAACTCACTGCCATTGAATCAGATCCTACTCATAGCGACCCCTCCCCTCCTTGGGTTTCCCAGTCGGTATCACTACGGAAGTAGATTGCCTAATCTTCCTTCCGAGGACTGGTTGGTGGGTTTGAACTGCCAGCCATCTGGTTAGCAGTCACATACCTTAAGCATTACTCCACCAGAGCTCCTGTATTATAAGCAGTAGTCCTTTATCTGTGATTTATATTGCAAACATTTCCAAAAAGTTTTTTTTTTAACTTCGTTTATAATTATTTTTACCTTGCAAATTCTTTTAACATAGTAAAATTTATCAAAAACTTCTTGTATTGTCCCTAGGTGTTTTGAGTCAGTGTTAGAAATCTCTACCTTATACTGAGTTGAGAAAGGAATTCACCTGTATTTTTTTCTAGTATTCTTATGGCTTCTTTCACTTTTTTCTTTTTTCAAATTTAGTCTCCTGATCAGTGTGACATTTATTCTTTTACACAATGTGAGATATGCATCTAAGTTTATCATTTTTCCAAGTGGCTGCCCAAATGTGCCTGCAACAGTTATGAAGAAGTCCATCTTTGCTTCCACAATTTGAGATGGCATTTTTATCATATATTAAATTTTCACATGTACCTAGATCCATTTCAAGACTTTCCATTCTTTTCTGCTGGTGTGCGTCTATTCTTGTGGCAGTAGCATCCTGTTTTGTAGTATAGTTTAATGTCTGGTAGGACTAGTAATCTCCCTTTGTAATTTTCACTTTTTAATGTTTTCCTAGCTATTCTTTGTTTTTTTTTTTTGTGGACCTGATAATCAACTTGTCTAGTTCTATAAAAAGAACATATTGATATTTTTATTGGTAATGTGTTAAATTTAGAAATTGACTTAGGAAGAATTGACGTAATTTTGGCTTTCAGTTGTTCTGTACAACAACAGAAGATGCCTTTCTTTTGTTCAAGTCTAATTTTGTGTCTTTCAGAAGACTTAAAAAAAATTCCTGAGAGGTTTTGCTATTTTTCTCTACCATTTTGTTCTCTAGCTTGTTATTGTTTGTGGATAAGAAAACTATTGATTTTTTGTGTGCTAATTTTATATCTAGTTACCTTGCAGAATTATCTTATTATTTGAATAATTTTATCATTCATTGATTTGCTAATATTTCCCAGAAATATCTTTACTTCTTTACAAATAAATATGAGTGTCTTGTCCAATTGCATTAAGTAATACTGCTAATATAATGTTCAATAATAGCAGAAATTGTGGGTATCTTTGCCATTTCTTGAGCTGACTCACAATGCCTTTAGTGTCTCCATTAACATGATAGTCTAAAAATTAAAGTTTATGGATTTTATCATGTTAAGAAAGTATTGTTTTCTCCTTTTGTAAGTGTTTTTTCAATGGAAACTAGACAGTGTTAAATATTGCTGAGTTCTTTTTCAGCATCCAGAGCAATAATCAAGTAGTTTTTTTTCCTTTTAAGTCTGTTACAAGATACTTTATATTAATGGATTTATTACTATTGAGCCAACATTAAATTACTGGACTAAATCTCACTTTGTCATGGCATAGTTTATACTTAATGGTGTTAGATTCTGCTTATTAGTTTTTTATTTACTACTTAGGCATGGTTATTCTTCAGTGGTATTGATTGGGCTACAGTTTTCTTTTCTTTTTCTTTTTTTTGTCTCTTTACCAGGTCTAGGTATCAATGTTTTACTTACTTTTTAACCTTCATTTCCAGTGCTCTGGAGCAATGGATAACATGTTTGGATCATCTAGTCTTCAAAGATTTTGTAGAATTTCACTTTGAAGTAATCTGTAGCCTAGTGCATTTTTTAGTGAAGTAATTTCTTGATAATGTTCTCTGTTTATTTTACACAGCTTGGTCCATTTAAGCATTTGATCTCTAATATAGTCAAATCTGATAATATGTATTTCCCTCTGGAAAATTTTCCTTTTTATCTAGCTTTTCAAATTTATTTGCATATAAACCAAACTCACTGCCCTGGAGTCGTTCCTGACTCATAGCGACCACTCCTTGGGTTTCTGAGGCAGTATTTCTATGGAAGTAGATTGCACAATCTTCCTCCCAAGAAGTGGCTGGTGGCTTAGAACTGCCAGCCTTCTGGTTAGCAGTCAAATGCCTTAGGAAGGTATTCAAAATAATCTCTTATGACTTTTTAAAAACTTTCAATGATTTTCCCCGTTATTTATTTTTATTTGTACTTTTAAAATTTTTACTTGACCATGTTAGCTGGTGGTTTCCCTATTTTGATAATTCAAAAAAAAAAATCTATTTTGAAATATTCATTAAATTTTTTTTTTTCTGTTCTGTTCCCTTGCTTTTATCTTTATGATTTCCTTCCTCTGGCTATTTTGTATTTACCTTGTTATCCTTTTTCTAGTTTTTGATATGAGAATTTAATTCATGTATTAGCATTTTTCATTTTTATTGATAAGAATGTTAAATGTTAAAACTTTTCTTATGCTTATTGCTTGAAGTGTATCCCAGAGATTCTTATGTATAATGTCTTATTATCAATATTTTTAAGAAATTCTGTGATTTCAGTTTATATTTCCCCTTTTGCCCAATCATTATTTTATGGAATTTTTTTTTTTTTTAATTTCCAGGTAGATAAGCCTTTTTCTTTTCAATTTTGTTAATAATTTCTAGTTTTATTTCATTGTGGTCAGAAAGTATTGTTTCTAATATTTCCATATTACTTAATTTACTAATGTTTTTCTTGTGGACTAATGTATGATCAATTTTTATGAATTTTTCATGGACATTTTGGGGAGGAAAGGTATAGTCTCTATTATCAGAATGAAAAGATAATATATAATAAAAAATTCTGCTTTAATTATTATGTTGATAAGTCTTCAGTAGTCTTACTCATTTTTTTCCTACTTGATTTTTCTTGCACTGAGAATAGTGAATGCATTACTGTAGGCTACCTTCACCAGAATAAACAGACTTTGCCTTTCAGCGGTTTGATTACCTTTTCAGTGAGCTGTAGTGTGTGTGTATGTATGTGTGTGTGTTAAACATAAATGCATGCAAATGTCTTTCATTCATCATCATTTAGGCAAAATAAATGATCCCTGCCTCTCTTCCCCCTTACCATTTTATTTATATCACTAGTAAAATAAAATGTACTTATATAATGACAATGATGTGATGTGATAATGTCTGTGTTGTACATTAGACTATGGTCCTTTTCAAACAGTTTTGTTAAGGTATAATTGACATACAATAACTTGCACATGTTTAGAGCAGTCCCTGAGAGGTGCAAATGGTTAAGTGGTTAACTACTAGCCAAAAGGTTGGTAGTTTGAACCCAGCCAGAGGCTCCATAGAAGACTGGACTGGCAGTCTGTTTCTGAAAGATCACATCCTTGAAAACCCTGTGGAGTCATTTTGCTCTGCACATATATGGTTGTCGTGAGTCAAAAGCAACTCAGTGACAACTAACAATAAAAATGTAAAGTGATAGGTTTTATCTCTCTCTCTCACACACACAGAGTCTCTCCCTCTTTGTCTCTCTCTAATGAATGTAATAAAATTAGAAATATAACATTCTCTCTATATGTATGTGTTGTGTGTACATGCATGAAATTATCACCACAATCAAGATAGTGAAAATATCTATAACTCACCAAAATTTTGCCTTGTCCATTTGGAATCTCTCCTTCCACCCTGTTAGGTTCTCTTCAACTCCCACCTCCAGTCCCCGGCAACCACTCATCTGCTTTCTGACACGATAGATTAGTTTGCATTTTCTAAAGTTTTATATAAATGAGCTCACTGTACTATGTTTTTGTCTGGTTTATTTCACTCAGCATAATTTTATTGTTGTTGTTGTTATCTTCTAGTTCCACTGTATTAATTTTATAACATGATAGAAACCCTTATTACTAGGACTAATACAATTTCTGATTGTTGCTAAGACAGTGACTAACCTGGGGACTTTTTGTTTCTCTTTCTGTCTTCTATTTTTAAGGCAAGTTGCTTCCTTCATGTTACAAAGAAAGTCTTTCAAATATAACTGATGCAGTTTTGTAATTTCAGTGTTACTTTTCAAAAAAAGATAATTCTCTAGCTAAAATAAAATAGCAGCCAAGAAGGGAATTGCTTTCTCATTCACAGAAATGAAGTGTTAACTTCAAGTCACGGTGGAATCATTTAAACTGCAGTAACAACAAACATTTCTGTGTAAAAGAGGGCCATTCAGTAAGGGTCAAGACATCTTTAAAGCCTTTGTTCTTCCTGTAGCTTTTATTGTTTTTCATGGTGAGCACTCTGCCCATTCCCTTTTCCAAGAACTCGGTGGTGGGACCTGCGATTGTCCCTTGCCCATTTCCATCTGTAAGTTTTCCTAAGCTCTACTTTTCTGAAGCAACCACAAGATTTCTGCCCTGGAGAACAAGCGGATATAAGGCTCCTTTGAAGGACAGTTGCACAAGCTTAAGGTGACACCCCGGGGTGGGGTGTTGAGTGACAGAGCCTTGTATTATTGTTCTGGTGGATTCTGAAGCACAGTCTTATTGTTTCAAGGAGGGTGAAAAACAGACTTAAGTAAGAAATTCTCCATTTATTTTTGGTTTTGTAGTTAACTTTTGGAATGTATTAAATAATAGGATAATGAATATAAAAAGGACTTAAGATGTGAACTAGTTTACTCTGCCCATTCGACATGTTATGTAAAGGACAGTCTAAAATATTTTATGATCATGTTTCACTATCTCATAGCCATTACAATCAGGAAGTTATTACCCTACTTAATCTAATTTTTTCCTGCTGTGGTTTGTACTTGGTGAAGTTAAGAATGAATGTAATAAAATTAGAAATATAACATTCTTCAAATTATAAAAATGAAAATTCCTCATGGATGAATGGATGGATGGAGATCTGTAGACACAGATGAAGGATGATAAAAACAAGTTGCCATTAAGCTGACTCCTAACTCATGGTGATGCCATGTGTGTCAGAATAGAACTACATGCCATAGGGTTTTTAGTGGTGGATTTTTTAGAAGTAGGTCACCAGGCCTTTCTTCTGAGGCAACTCTGAGGGCACTCGAACATCCCACCTTTCTGTTAGCAGCCAAGTGCATTACCAGGGCCTCGTATGGATGAAGATACTGAAAAGGTAAAGTGAGTTACTTAGAATCTCAATTGGGAATGGGCACAGAATAGGAGTTGGACTCAAGTATGGTCTCTTAAGTACTATGATATATAGCTTTCTAAATTAAAATTGAGAAAGAAAGCAACTTCTAGTGCCAGGCATTATGTGAATTCTTTCCTTAATTTTACCTCTGGTGATGCAGTGGCTGAGGCATTTGGCCGCTAACCAAAAGGCTGGTGATTTGAACTCACCATCTAGCTGGTGATATGCAAAAGATGTGGTAATCTGCTTCTGTAAAGATTTACAGCCTAGAAAACCCTAAGAAACAGTCCTACTCTTTACTATAGGGTCACCATGAGTTGGAATCGACTTGATGGCAGTAGTTTTGTTTTGTTTTGTTTTGTTTTGAAATAACAGCAGCAGTCTCTGCCTTAGCCATATCTCCTATGGTAGTGTGATGGTTCCTGTCAATCTTTTGGCCTTGAAGGTCCTTTCCCACGCTACTTGTATGACTCCTCCTTGTCCTTCAAGACTCAGCTCAAATATAACATCTCACAGAAACCTACTCTAACATCTTTGACCATGTTATAATTTCTCCCACATGCTCCCAGGGGACACTGTTCATGGCCTACATTAGAAGACTTCTCAGTCTACCAGGAAATACTTTTTTTTACATAGTTGTCTCTCCTTGTAGATTGTGAGTATGTAATGGAAAGAGACAGGTTATAGTCCCAGCAGCTAGTACTTAGTAAATAGGAGTTGAATACATTGAATAGGAAAAAGTTATCTAAATGTCAGTGCATCTCTGTATCGAATAACTGAAATTAAGATTGTTTTCTCTTTTAGCTTTTCAGATTTACCACTGTCTCCTTATACTCCCTTTCCCTACAACCAGGATATAAGAAATGGGTCTATATCTGTTTAAACTGTAACACAATTCCTAATGAAAAAAAGAGTAAGAAAACTTAGGCTTTTGTAATTTGGTCATGGATTTTGTCAGATCTATGCAGCTGAAATGTGGAAGGACCTAATTAATGAACTCTTCTACTTTTTCCCACAAATGTTCCCCCCTTCCATGAAACATAAAAACAGCTATTCCTTCAACTCCCAACTCTCCCATATCTTTTAATAAGACAGAAGAGTCAAATGCCATCCAACCTAGAAGATCAGACTCTCGCTGTATCTTGTATCAGGGCTAGTTTATTTATTTATTTATTTTTGAAATGTCTAAGAACTGAAAAAGATTATGGTATCTTCTTCACCCACATACTTCCAAATAAAAAGAAGTATTTCTGACATATTCCACAGGAAAAAAAAATCAAATTAAAAATGTTTGTTCTCATAAATGGAGTACTCCCATGGGGTGTACCACTCTGCTCTCCATGCCTGTCTAGTTTGGGTTCTTTTGACCTTTTTCTTTTAGATGTGCCTTGTACAATAACCTTTTAAATGATCATCCCTTCCATAGTCTATCATCAGATAAATCCCACCATGCACAGCTCTGATTTTTGTGCAGATGTGCAGCATATTTCTTGGGAAAATTAGACGTTTAATAAATGTATGGGCAAATGATGTCACTACTTTTAAGGTGGTCCATGTTCTGATTTCAAAATGTCTTGCTTTATTTTCGATTGGTCCTTTTTGGGTAGATGTGTTACTTTTAAGCTAGCAACTCTTTATCTTCTGAAAATATTCCATGTTTTCCTGATTTGTACTAATACTCATACTTGCCTCTTTCTGGAATGTTTTCTAGTAGTTTCTTTCCCTAGAGTTCTTCTGTAAGTGTCAAGACAAAGGGTTAACCCTATCCAGTAGTATTTCCTTCTCTCTCTGAAATTAGTGGCACTTGTCCTATTCCTTATACTTGCATGCTGGTCTTGGTGTGACTATTTGCACACATGCAATACCTCTCAAACGAAGCACTCTGGTACTCCTCTGTATGGGCCCTCTTTATCCTCCAAGTCCACGTATGCAGAACTCAGGGTTTCTTTATGTACATGACACTCATTAGATTTACCCAAGGATTCTGTTGCAGAAGTGGAGGAGGTTTATATATATATAAATTTTAAAAAATTTTAAAAGACAACTATCTGGCCAACTAACTGGAAGAGATCCACATTTGTACCCATTCCAAAGAGGTGATCCCACAGAATATGGAAATTATTGAACAATATAATTGATATCACACACAAGTAAAATCTTACTGAAGATAATTAAAAAATGGTTGCAGCAGTATATTGACAGAGAATGTCTAGAAATGCAAGCTGGATTCAGAAGAGGATGTGGAGCAAGGGATGTCATAGCTGATGTCAGATGGATCTTGGCTCAAAGCAGAGAATACCAGAAAAATGTTTACTTGTGTTTTACTGACTATGCAAAGGCATTTGATTGTGTGGATCATGAAAAACTGTGGATAACATTGAGAAGAATAGGAATTCTAGAACATTTAATTGTACTCATGAGAAACCTGACCATAGACTAGGAGGCTGTCTTTCAAACAGAACAAGGGGATACTGCATGGTTTAAAATCAGGAAGGGAGTGCATCAGGATTGTATCCTTTCACCACACTTATTCAATCTGCGTGCTGAGCAAATAATCTGAGGAGCTGGATTATATGAAGAGCATGGCATCAGGATTGGAGGAAGGCTTATTAACAACCTGCAATATGCAGATGACACAACTTGGCTTGCTGAAAGTGAGGATGACTTGAAACACTTACTGATGAAGATTAAAGACTACAGTCTGCAGTATGGATTATACCTCAATATAAAGAAAACAAAAATCCTCACAACTGGATCAATAAGCAGCATCATGATAGATGGAGAAAAGAATGCAGTTGTCAAAGACTTCATATTACTTGGTTCTATAGTCAATGCCAATGGAAACAGCAGTCAAGACATCAAATGATGTATTGCATTGGGCAAATCTGTTGCAAAAGCCCTCTTTCAAGAGCTGAAAAGCAAACATATCTCCTTGAAGACTAAGATGTGCCTAATCCAAGCCATGGTATTTTCATTCACCTCCTGTGCATGTGAGAGCTGGACAATGAATAAGGAAAACCGGAGTTGATGCTTCTGAGTTGTGGTTTTGGTGAAGAATGATGAAAGTACCATGGACTGCTAAAAGAACTAACAAATCTGTCCTGGAGGAAGTGCAGCCGGAATGCTTCTTGGAAGTGAGGATGGCCAGACTTCGTCTCACCTACTTTGGTCATGTTGTCTGAAAGGACTACTCTCTGGAGAAGGATGTCATGCTTGGTAAAGTGGAGGGTCAATGAAAGAGGGGAAGGCCCTCGAAGAGATGGATTGACGCAGTGGCTTCAGCAACAGGCTCAAGTATAGTAGGTATCATGCAGCTGTCACAGGACCAATGTTTCATTCCGTTGTGCATAAGGTCTGTATGAGTCAGAGATGACTCAATGACACATAACAACAACAACAATAATTTAATGAAATTTTAGTGTCAACACAATTTTAGATTTACAGAAAAGTTGTGAAGATAACACAGGTTTTTTTTCCATGAGCCCCACACCCAATTCCCCCTTGATTAATGTCTTACATTAGTATGAAATGCTTGTCACAATTAGTGAACCAGATTAATGCATTATTACTAATTAAAGCCCATATTTTGTATTCAGGAGCTCTGGTGGCGTAGTGCCTAAGGCATTTGACT
>NW_006921809.1:3063176-3065218 GCF_000298275.1 Orycteropus afer afer
TTTTTTTTTTTTTTTTTTTTGAGTTTATCACTGTTAATGTTAGTTTGATCACCCAGCTGAGATAGTATTTGTTAAGCTCCTTTAATGTAAAGTTACTCTGTTTTCCCCTCTTCTGTACTGTACTCTTTGGAAGAAAGCCACTATGTATAACCCACACTTCAGGGTGGGAAGTTATACTCTACTTCTTTGAGGGTGGAGTTCTACATGCTATTGGAATTCTTCCACACAGGGGATTTTCCTATGCTCCCCTGTTAATTAATTAATCTATTGAATAATTTGTTATTATCAGTATGATCTAAAAGCTACTTATTTTATATTTTGAGTTGCAATCTAATACTACTTGTCTTAGTTATCTAGTGCTGCTATAACAGAAGTACCACAAAGAGATGACTTTAACAAACAGAAATTTGTTTTCTCATAGTTCAGGAGGCTAGAAGTTTGAATTCAGGGTGTTGGCACCAGGGGAAAGCTTTCTTTCTCTGTCAGATCTGGAAAGGGCCTTGTCTCCTCTGAGCTTCTGCTCCTGGGCCATCTTCATGTGGCTTGGTGTCTGTCTACACCCATCTCTGCTTGCTAGCTTGCTTTAAATCTCTTTTATATCTCAGAAGAGTTTGACTCCAGATATACCCTATTCTTATCTCATCTAATTAACATAACAAAGACAACCCATTCCCAAATGGGATTATAAACACAGGCAAGAGGTTAGGATTTGCAACATATTTATTGAAGGAAAAGAGTTTGGTCTATAACATTCCATCTTTTGGGCCCCCAAAATTCATGTCCTTGCCACATGCAAATCACATTCACCCAATCACATCACCCCAAAACTCTTAAATCAACTCCAAGTCCAAAATTTCATACTCTGAATCATCTAAATCAAATACGGATGAAACTTTAGGCATATTCCATCCTGGAGCAAAATTCTTCATCTGTAAACCTGTCATCTGTGAATCTAGACTACAAGTTATTTGTTTCCAAGATACAATGGTGGAACAGGCACAAAGTAGACATGTCCATTACAAATGGGAGAAATTGGAGGGAAAGAAGGAATAATGGCCCCCAAGCAAATCCAAAACTCAGCAGAACAGTTTACATTAGCTTTCAAGGCTTGGAAAGAATCTTTGTTCTCTGAGATCATCTGGATAACAGCCATGCCCTCTAGACTCTGGGTATTGGCCATGCTCTCTGGACTGTGGGATCCTTGGCCCTGGGCTTCAGTCTCACCCTTCAGGCTCACTGGAATGGTAACTCTGTCCCTCTGCTTTGGATGGTCCCATTCTCCTAGTCCGTCTGAGTGGTAACCCTACCCTCTCATCTCTGGCCGGCCCCCTTCTTATGTACCTTGGGTATGGAAGCTCTAACCCCTCAGCTTTGGGCAGCAGCCCCTTCTACCTACCACACCTTAAAAGCAGCCCCACCCTCTGGAACTAAGTTGGCATAGATCCACCTCTTTGAAACTGGGAGGCTGTGGCCCTCACCCTTTGAGATCAAGGAAATGGCCCCACCTTTTGAAACTCGGAAGGCCATTCTTCACACCTTCTTCCAGCAATTCTGCTGATCTCCTAGTTGCTCCTGGGATGATCTTTTTCTTTTCTTGGAGGACTACAGATGTAGCTCATTTGGCCTATTTCCTCTCTGTAGAATTCCAAGAAACTGACAGCATTCTTTCCCTGTCCCCTTCAGTCTAAGCTGATGGGTTTTCTGCTGTGGTAGTTGGTTAGATTCGTCAGTCACAGACGTAATCTCTAAACCAAGGACTGTGCAGCCACATCTTTGGTGAAAACATGTTGTGATAGTTGGAGCTGTGTGTCAACTTGGCTGGACCACAATTCTGTGTAGTTTAAGCTGTTGTGATATGGTTATTCCCATGATGGGATCAGATGATTGTGTTTTGAGCAGGCAATCTGTTGAAAGGGAGTTTCCCTAGGGGTGTGGCCTGCTTCCAGTATATCTATGGACATTCCGGGAAAAGAGACATTCTTCTGTGGATCAGGATTCTGTTGTGCTGCTTACAACTGTCCGTGAGTGAACAATCCACCATT
>NW_006921809.1:3070378-3122843 GCF_000298275.1 Orycteropus afer afer
TTCACAGCACATGAAGTGTGGCAATGGGCTTATGCTCATGGAATTCACTGGTCTTACCATGTTCCCCATCATCCTGAAGCAGCTGGCTTGATAGAACGATGGAGTGGCTTCTTAAAAACACAAATATGGTGCCAATTAGGTGGTAATACCTTGAAGGGTTGGGGAAATTCTCCAGAAGGCTGTATATGCTCTAAACCAATGTCCAATATATGGTTCTGTTTCTCCAGTAGCCAGGATTCACAGGTCCATGAACCAAGGGGTGGAAACAGGAGTGGTACCACTCACTGTTACTCCTAGTGACCCACTCAAAAAATTTTTGCTTCCTGTCCCTGCTACGCTATGCTCTGTGGGTCTGGAGATCTTAGTCCCAAAGGGAGGAACAATCCCACCTGGAGACACAATACTGATTGCATTGAACTGGAAGTTAAGAATGCCACCCGGCCATTTTGGCTTCCTCATACCTCTGGATCAACAGACAAAGAAGGGCATTACTGTACTATCTAGTGTGATAGATCCTGATGACCAAGGGGAAATTGGGTTGGCTTTACATAATGGAGGTAAAGAAGAATATGTCTGGAATACAGGAGATTCTTTAGGATGTCTCTTAGTACTACCATGCCCTGTGATTAAAGTCAATGGAAAATTACAGCAACCCAATTCTGATATGACTGCTAATAGTCCAGACCCTTCAGGAATGAAGGTTTGGGTCACCACACTAGGCAAAGAACCATGACCAGCTGAGGTGCTTGCTGAGGGCAAGGGAAATACAGAATGGGTGGTGGAAGAAGGTAGTTCTGAATATCAGCTTTGACCACATGACCAGCTGCAGAAACAAGGACAGTGATTGTTATATTTCTTCATTGTATATGTGCATCAAATATTTTTGTTTCCTTCTATTATGAACTGTGAAATGTAAATAGGGTTAATGCATTTTGGTTGTACGTGTGTTAGTGTATTATGTTAGGTGCAAATATGACTTTATAATGGTCCTTAGAGATTATATATGGTTAAGAAGATGTGTAGAACTGCCAAGTTGACAAGGGGTGGACTGTGATAGTTGGAGCTGTGTGTCAACTTGGCTGGACCACAATTCTGTGTGGTTTAAGCTATTGTGATGTGGTTATTCCCATGATGGATCAAATGATTATGTTTTGAGCAGGCAATCTGTAGAAAGGGAGTTTCCCTAGGGGTGTGGGCTGCTTCCAGTATATCTATGGACATTCCTGAAAAGAGACATTCTCTGTGGATCGGGATTCTGTTGTGCTGCCTACAACTGTCTGTGAGTGTACAATCCACCATTCAGCCTGGAGATCTTGGATTCATCATTCGTTGGAGTCAACAGCCGGTGTACTGCCTGCCAGCCTTGAGCTCCTCAGCCCCTGCAGCTGCAAGAGTCGGGAAAAGCCTCCAGCTTGACGTGGAAAAGCCTCCAGCTTGATGTTTGATCCAGGAACTTTGGACTTGCCAATTTCTATAAGTGTGTGAGCCATTTTCCTAAGATAAATTTCTCTACACACACACACACACACACATATATATGTGTGTGTGTATAACACACACACATATGTGTGTGTGTGTATAAGTGTGTGTGTGTATATAAGCTTTACTGGTTTTGTTTCTCTAGAGGACTCAGTCTAACACACATGTCCTTAGTCTTTACAACAGAATTTTCCATATTTTTAGGTTTTGTTTTAATTTTTCACAGGTAATTTTTAAGTCCATCTCTTTCTACTCCCATTTAACTGTAAGTGAAAAGAGAAACCATGTGGCCTCTTTAAGAGCTTGCTTAAAAATCTCATCAGGTAGATACCTATGTTCATCACTTTTAAGTTCTACCTTCCACTAACAATTTGAACATCATTCAGACAAGTTCTCTGCCACTGAATAAAAAGCATGGCCCTTCTCTATTGTCTCATCATATGTTCATCATCTTCTTTTAAAGCCTCACCAGAAGCACATTTCTCATCCACATTTCTACAACATTCTGTTGCTGGCACCATATATATTCTCTAAGATGAAAGAGATTTTCTCTGTAGCTCACTTCATTTTCTTCAGAGCCCTCACCAGAATTACCTTTGATGTCCATAATTCTATCAATAGTCTTTTCAAGACAATCTAGCCTTCTACTGTTATGCCTTTAAAAAATTTTCCAGCCTCCACTCATAACCCAATTCTAAAACGACTTCTGCATTTTAGGTATCTGTTACAACAGCACATCACTCTTGGTACCAATTTCTGTTTTAGTTTATGTAGTGCTGCTATAACAGAAATATCAAAAATCAATAGCTTTAACAAACAGAAATTTATTTTCTCACAGTTCAGGAGGTTGGAAGTCTGAATTCCGACTCTAGGGGAAAGCTTTCTCTTTCAGTTGACTCTGGAGGAAGGTCCTTGTCTCTTCGGAGGTTCTGCTCCAGAGCAATCTTCATGTGGCTTGACATCTCTCTTTCCCTGTCTCTACTTGCTACCTTGCTTTTAATCTCTTTTATGTTTCAATATACACCCCACACTAATTCTATCTCATTAACATAACAAGGACAACCTATTTCCAATCTGGGTTATAACTAAAACATAGAGTTTAAGATTTACAACACATATTTTTAGAGGACATAGTTTGAGTCATAGAAATGTTATTTTTGTTCAATTTGTTCTAGTTTTGATCATTGGGAGTTCTTTCAGTTTATTTCTATATCTGTTTGTTCTGGCTACCTAGTCCTGCTCTGATAAGAATATACCACAAATGGGATGGTTTTATCAAAAAGGAGTTTTTATCTTACAGTTTGGAGGCCTTAAGTCCAAGTTCAAAGTGTCAGGCTCTAGGGGCTGTATGAAAGCCCCTTGACCTTGGGCTTCAGCTCTGCCTCTTGCTCCTGGGCCACTGAAGCTAGAGGGATCTCTTCACCCAGGCAGCTACTGGCTGCTGAGGCTAACAAGCCCAAGGTCTACAAATAAAATGGCTCATTCTCGATGTTACCAAACCACACAGCAGGCCATTAATTTAGGTCCACTGTAAGTCCCAAGGTCGGCAGAATATGACAGGCTTCTGAACAATGACACGGGTGCATGCAGGGTCCAAGTGTGCCATAAGCTAGAGACTATCCCTAAGGCTTCTCTTTATATACAGGAAGCAGACCACATCCCAAAGGCAGCTACTCAGCTGCTTGTGGTAGATCCCGCCATGGAGTGGATTGCAAGTCTCATCATGGGGACTAACTACCAGCAGCTGCCCAGCCACTCAACCAGGCCCAGCCAACTTGACATACAAATTTAACTACCACACTATTTGATATATAACTCTTGCTGCCATCGAGTCAATTCTGACTCATAGTGACCCCCTTTGGGTTTCCAAGGTGGTAATACAGAGGTAGATTGCCCAGTCTTCCTTCTGAGGAGTGGCTGGTGGGTTTGAATCTCCATCCTTCTGGTTAGCAGTCAAATGCCTTAGTCACTACACCACCAGAGCTCCATTATGAGTGGGAACCAACTCAATGGCAGTGAATTTTTTGCATGTATTTGACATATATTCACCATTGTTTGTTTTATTTATTTATTTTTTGAGCAGTTCCTTCCAATCTGGTAAAACAAGATTGTCCAGGCTTATTGTCTAGTCACCTGTTTCTCAAAGGAGCCCTGGTTCCTTTCAAAGGAGAATGTAATTAGAAGTCATGATCTACATGCTAGGTGTGCTCATTCCAACTAGAATGTTGTTGTTTCTAAGTCCTATATTATTATTTACACTTCAGGTGAACATCCCTCTCCCATCCTCCTTTCAACTCTCATTATAAACTCTTTTAAAGTATGAATTATAGTTTTAGCTTTGTATTTTCCATTAACCCTGTGATTAGCCTCTAGTAGGTATTCAATAAACATTGATTGAAAGGATGAATATATATTTCCATATGGTGTAACAGCCAGATTATAGGCAAATCCACATACCCTGAAATGTTTGCTTTATTCCATCACTTAGGTAGAATAGTTGTTTCTTCTGTACCTTCTCCTTTTTTTTCAGTATTTGAAGCCCACTTGCAGAAAATGAAATCTGAGATACAGTTTATATAGAACACATGGTGTTTATATAAGCATTACCAAATAGTGTCATTTTAGTGAACCTTGCTAATGTGTGTCAGTGGTTTTCAGCATGATTTCAGAACATCAACCTTGTTACAAATAGCTGAAATATATTTTATAAAACTCAGTTTCTCATGAAGTGCTGCACGGCCACATTTTGAGAGTTGGCTGGCCAGATTAGAGTTATTATTCATATTATTAGTAAAAGCAGGTGATGGAGTGTTCATTAAGTCATTAACTTAAAAAAAACCTCTTAAGCATTGGTATAAAATTGAAATACTCAGCCTCCAAGCAAAAAAAATCCTAGAACTCTCTTTTCATGTATTTAAGATGCATGTTAAACATGCTTCCAGCTACATACCCATTTTATTGCTTGGGTACTTGCTACCCTCTGGCTGTGTACTCCCGCCTCTGTATGGTAGATCCTCACTGCAATGTGAATAAATTTTTGGAATTTCAGTGATGGGGAAAAGAGAGTTATTAAATTTCTTTTCTTTCTTTCTCTGTCCCCCCACCCCAGTTTCTTCCTTTGTCTTGGGTTATGGAGAATGTTGTCATCCAGCAGAGAGAGTAATTTCTCTTCAGTTAAATCTCACATGTTTGCAATCACGCTTCACATGCCCAGTGGTTCATATCAGGCAGAGATCTTAAGGGATTTGTTGACCTTTCAGAGTCAAGAATTCTCCACTTTAAAGATTTATCCCATGCTAGGAGAATTTTTTAAAGCATAAACATTTGTACAAATGGAATATTAGGATATTTTGAGTCTGGATAAATTCAAAAAGAGGATCCTGTATTGTTTTTGATTTCTGTGTTCCCATATTTTCAACACCTTGAAATGATCGAACTCTTTCAGTGTCTTGTACTTTTACTGAAACCTTCCATTTTCAATATTCACATTGTAGAAATGACAAAGAAGCTATGACTAGAAGATGCAGTTTAGCTGGAAGTGGTGAGCCACCTCAAGTTAGGTAATTTGGTTTTCACGCACAGCAAGTCAGTAACCTCGTTAAGTAGGAGCTGGAATTTAGGAAACATGCAAAAAACGGAAGGCAAAACGATGATCTATACCAGGCCTCCGAATGGAGTTTGCTTTTCAAAATAAATGAAGATAAGATTACTTGGCATGCAGATGAGAACATTCCAACATTCTATGTATGCATACAATTCCATGCATGTAAACAGAGTTTGCAGTGTCAAAGATCTGGATTACTTGTATGCTGTATTTAATTGAAATGAACATTCAATTCTAGTGTTCATTTAGGAGTTCTGGTAGCACAATGCCTAAGGCATTTGACTGCTAACCATAAGGTTGGCGGTTCAAACCCACCAGCCACTCCTTGGAAGTAAGACTGAGCAATCTACTTCCATAAAGATTTACTGCCTTGGAAACCCAAAGGGGGGGCACTATGAGTTGGAATCAACTCCATGGCAGTTAAGTTTTTCTTTTTTTTTTTTGAGTGTTCATTTTACCACAATAGTATGCTGACATCACTCTCGTGGCCTGTGAGAGTTAATGTCCTAAGTTTAAAGTAATGTGCTAGTAGAGAGATGCTTGGGAAAGCAGGTTGAATATATTTCTTAACTGATTGCATTCTCAGGATGAAAACAAAACAGATTATGAATTAAGTGTTAACCAAGAAGGTCAGTGTGTTCTACTTGTTTCCACACCATCGGTTGCGGTTGTGTGGGTATTTCCCTCAGAATATTTCTACTTTCAAAAACTGACACATAGTTTCTGAAAAATTCTAGTAGCAAAGGCTGCTGCTTTGGCATCATATGTTGGCAATAACAGATGCCAGATTTCTAACAGATGCCAGGTTTCTATGTTGGCAACCCATAGTGTTTTCTTTACTACATGTTAAATAAAAGGGGGCCCACCAGCCACTCCTTGGAAGGAAGATGGGGCAATCTACTTCCATAGTGATACTGCCTCAGAAACCCAAGGAGGGGTCGCTATGAGTCAGGTCTGACTTGACGGCACATAACAACAACAATAACAAAGTAAGCTGCAAGCAATTCAAATAAATTCATTCTGCCCTGATAAATTTTTCCAAGTTTTCTAGAGTGGTCCTTTTTATACTTTCAAGACTGGTGACTGGTTTCTGAGGCTGGGTAAAATTCGTATGACACCTCATAGTGTTCCTGGTATACCATATTTGCTGCACAGTTTATAGATGTCAAAGTTCTTTCATATGCAATTTGGCACTCCCCTTATAACAACTTTGTAAGATAGCTAGAACAAACATCACTCTTCCAGTTTATAGGTGATGGTGAGTCTTGAAAATTTCAGTGTGTTCTTTATAGTCACAGGAGTTCTGGTACCATAGTGGTTATCGCATTTGACTGCGATCCAAAAAGTTGGTGGTTCAAGCCCACCAGCCACTCCACAAGAGAAAGATGAGGCAGTCTGTTTCCTTTTAGATTTATAGCCTTGGAAACCCTGTGGGGCACTTCTACTCTGTCCTGTCGGGTGGCTATGAGTCAGAATTGACGTGATGGCCGTGGGTTTGGTTTGGTTTTCTAGTTGCAAAACTAGGATGTAGTAGAGCCAGGATTGGAACCTAATTTCAGATTTGAATTTAGGCAACACTGATACATTCTAATACAAGTTCAGAGCTTTATTGCTTTTGCAAAGGAGCCTTGCTATAAGATGTTGTTGTTTGGTGCTGTCAAGTCAGTTTCAACTAGTGGCCCTACGCACAACAGAAGAAAACCCTGCCTGGCCCCGTACCGTCCTCATAATTGTAACTATGCTTGAGCCCGTTGTTGCAGCCGCTGTGTCTGTCTTGTTGAGGGTCTTTCCCTTTTTCACTGACCCACTACTTTACCACACATATCCTTCTACAGGGACTTGTTCCACTTGACAAATGACCAAAGTACAAGAGAGTCTGGACATTCTCGCTTCTAAGTGGCATTCTGGCTGTACTTCTTCCAAGACAGATTTGTTCCTTCTTCTGGCAGTCCGTGGTGTTTTCAATACTTTCTGCTAACACTACAATTCAAATTCATTAATTCTTCTGCAGTCTTTCTTATTTGTTGTCCTGCTTTCATGTGCATAGGAGGCTATTGAAAAGACAGTGGTTTGAGTCAATTTAGATCTTCAAAGCGACATCCTTTTGCTGTAACAAGCAAGGTTGTGTCATTTACATATTGCAGGTTGATGATGAGTCTTCCTTCAATCCTGTTGCTGCATTCTTCTTCATATAGTCCAGCTTCTCTGATTATTTGCATAGCATACATATTGGATAAGTGTGGTAAAGTGATATAGCCCTGCTGTATACCTTTCCTGATTTTAAACTGCAGAATCCCCTTGTTCTGTTTAAATGATTGCCTCTTGATTTATGTACAGGTTCCTTACGAGTAAAACCAAGTATTCTGGAATTCCTATTCTTTGCAATAAGATCCATAGTTTGTTATGATCCACACCTTTGCATAGTTAATAAAACTCAGGTAAACATCTTTCTGGTATTCTCTGCTTTCAGCCAAGATCCATTTAACATCAGTACTGATAGCCCTTTTTCCACGCCCTCTTCTGAATCCAGCATGAATTTCTGGCAGTTCCCTGTTGATGTATTTCTACAACTGTTTTTGAATTATCTTCAGAAAAATTTTACTTGTGTGATAGTAATGATATTGATTGATAATTTCCTTGTCCCATTGGATCACCTTTCCATGGATGGGCACAAATATGGAGCTTTTCAGGTTGATTGGCCAGATAGCTCTCTTCCAAATTTCTTGGGATAAATAAGTGAGCACTTCCAGCATTGCATCTGTTTTTTGAAACATCTTAATGGGTATTCCATCAATTAGTAGAGCCTTGTTTTATTTTCATCTGTTCCTCAGTACAGCTTGGACTTCTTCCTTTAGTACCATAGGTTCTTGGTCATATGCTACCTACTGAAATGTTTTAGGATGGCAATTTGGAAGGGCTATATTCTGCAAACTATGCTCTGCTGGCAATAGACAGGTCTTTCTCTTATTTCCATCACTGTTAAGTCTCAATAGCAACCTTACTACTTACTAGTCTTCCCTCTGATTCCTTTAATAGTTATCTTATTTTCCAATAAGAATTTTAATGCCTGACCTTAAAATGTCACTGGATGGGTGGATGAGGACCACACTTGGTGACAATGTTAAGAGGAGATGATGCCAAAATGACTGTCTATAAAATTGTCGTGCAGTATTTCAGCAGAATTTATTATTTTTTTAATAAAAATATTTCTGTAGTTACTATAACAACCAAAACCTTTTTTTTAAGCCCAGCTTATATGTAGTAATGTAGCTACAAAGCTAAAACTCAATGCTAATTTACTCTTTGAAACTTCTAATGTGCTACAGTCACCAAAAAAAAAAAAAAAACTCACTACTGAGCTGACTCATAGTGACCCCTTCTGGTTAACAGTCAAATGCCTTAGGAACTATGTCACCAGAGCTCCCACTACAGAGTTGTCATTATTACCCAATTTCAATGACCCTTCAAATCACGTAGTTCTACCTGCACACGCTACGAGCATGCACTGTTGTTTTCCTTGCTGTAGCTGTTTTTTTTTGTTTTATAACTGTTGATTTTGTTAAACTTTCTGGTGTTTAACCTACAGTATTGTGGCAATTAGTATTTGTGAACCTATATCAATAACTTTTCTGAGAATAAAGTAGTAACTTTGGGGAAAAGAAAGGAAAAAAATAAAAAAAGGCTTTCTGTTCAGTTACTAATAATATGGTAACTGATAATGTTGTAATTCAATGTAGAATGAGTTGACAAAACAATTTTGTTAATATCCGTATCATCTAAAAATATTACTTTTAAGCAATTTACAACTATATTTATCACACATTATTATATGGTTAAAATTGATAATGAACACAACTAAAGATTCTGTAGAGTCTGGTATGGGAGGAGGTCCTGGGCAGGGGTGGGGGTGCAACAACATGAGTTACCACACTGGGTGACACCAACCCTAGTTATGTTGCTGACACAGTAAAAGGCTTTATCAGCATGACCTACTTTGTTTTCCTTTTTCCAGTGTGGATGCTCATGAATATAATGCTACTTTCAAAAGAGTAAAAATTTACTTTTTACAGTTTTTATGAGTGGGTTATCTCCTAAAATTGTCTCTTTATCAATGAAAAAACCTTAGTGAAGAAAATAATTTTTTATTCTTTTTGCCTTTTGCTTACCAGAGCTCAATGTACAGCTTTCATTCAGAGAGAATGATTTTGTCTGATCATGAAATGGTTTGAGAATGGCGGATGATACTAAAGACAGTGAGGAAATGTTTAAAGAAAATTATTTTTCTACTGATTCCTGGGCATCTTACAAAATGCCTTTTTCCTCTATCTCTAATATTTGCTTTTTCCCATACACAAGTAACTTCTGATATCTAAATACTAAATATTGATGTTTAAGAGCTGGTTGACAGTGTGTCTGCTGAAAACAATATCATCCCATTTTCAGAACTTGGGAAAAAATCAAGGTTTGGCTTTCTTTCCTCAGTGATTTTGAGATTCCGAAATATTAAGTCCACTGGGTGTAGGAACTCTGGTTGCATAAGTGGGTAAGGCATTAGGCTGCTAACAGAAGGTCAGTGGTTGAAACCCATCAGCTGTTCCATGGGAGGAAGGAAGATGAGGCAATCTACTTCTGTAAAGATTTACAGCCTTGGAAACCCAGTGGGGGTTGCTGAGTTAGAAATGACTCAGTGGCAGTGTTTTTTTTTTGTGGATGTAGTGAATCACGTCCTTCTCACCCCACAAGTTACAGACAAGATAATACAAATTTGATATTTCCTCTGCAGAGCCCCATGTATTAAAAATGTGATTATATCTCCCTTCTTATAACATATGTAAATAGGAAAAAAAGTTAACAATAAAAATAACTGTGCTAACGATCTTAACTTAATCATTTATACTGAATAATTTTTAGAAGGTCTTGGAGTCTGGTAACATTCTCAAGAAAACCCAGGCTATTATATACAGTTTACAAAACCTGTTTTACATTAGTTCTGTGTCAGTGTAAAATAAAACTGAAAAATTCTCAGATATTAATCCATCTAATAACCTTGGGGAATTTCCTCTGTAAGTATCCTCTAACTCTTCTTTTGTCCTCTTAGTTGGCTATGTTTGTGCTACATCTGGGTAGTGCCACCTTCCTGCTTACAGAACCCGTCATCAGTGCAATGACAACTGGGGCTGCCACCCACGTCGTGACTTCTCAAGTCAAATATCTCTTGGGGATGAAAATGCCATACATATCTGGACCACTTGGATTCTTTTACGTGAGTTTTCCGTATGTCTTTGTTCATTTCCACAAAGTAGAAATTTTTTAATTACAATTCTGAGATTTTTTAAAAATATTAAAAACAATTTTGGTTAAAATAAAATCTTTTAGGATATTTTAAATGTGATTTCAAGTATGAAACTAGCTTATAGAGTGTTATCTACCAATTTTGAAAACAATTCCATATGATGAACAATTGAGCATGATCTAATATAGGGCATGAATAGAAAAAAATAACTTGAACTTTTTTTTTGAGCAAGGTAGGTTTCCAATTTCTAATGGAAGCCATCTATCTACTGTGATTGTGGCCCATTTTAACAACAGTATACTCTATCCATTTTTCAGTATTGTGAACCTTGTAAGGGATTTAATCAGAGACCTTGTCAAAATTGATGATTGGAGCTCCAATAGCAGACAATCAGTTATGCAAAACCAACCTAACCTGAGAGAGGAATGTTTGACCAGTTTCAACATATTATTCTGACAATATTATATTGTTCTTGGTCTTTTCTTGAAGTTGACCTAAAATCTATGACTTCTCAGAAATTCCTGTTGATACTTTATAAAAGAATTATTTCCTTATTAATTAAGTCCTTGAGAGCAACTCAGCTTCATTTTGCTTACTGTAATGATGTATATTGATATAACATGGAATTACATAATAATGAAAGTGTTTCCATCCTTATGCTATTTTCTTAGATCTTATTGGCTGAGTAGTAGTTTAATATTTGGGTGTATGATAACTTATTTATCTAGCTCCCTATTATTGAAATTGTTTCTGGTGTTTCATGGTTACAAATGGTTACAAATGGAACTTCTTTATGTGTAGATTATTGTCTGCATTACTGATTACTTCATTAGGATAAATTCTAATTATGTAATTAACCATAAAAAAAAAAACCAAACTCACTGCCACTGAGTCAGATCCGACTCATAGCAACCTGTCCTTGAGTTTCTGAGACAGTCTCACTAAGAAGTAGATTGTCCAACCTTCCTTCTGAGGAGTGGGTATTAGCTTTGAACTGCCAGCCTTCTGGTTAGCAGTCAAATGTTAGTTACCACACAAAAATGTTACACATAAAATTTATATTCATTAACCTTTTGCTCTCATCTTATCATTGTCCACTCTGGTTAATACTATTTTGAAAAATCATCACTTTAATATGGTTAAATGTGTGTGTCTCTGATTATCTGCTGATGTAGTTAATAAAGATGGTCATTGACAGCACGGACTGGAAGCTGGTTCTGAGTATTTATGATTTAGGATGATGAATATCATGCTCTGTGGTTCATTCATTATAAGGAAGGTTAAAACCAAAACAGGAACACTGGAATCTGGGCTTGGAAACAACACAGTCCCAAGCTCCAGATTAAACAAAAGCAGACCAAAGTAGTTTTGAGCTGTCAGGTGACTAGGTAATGCATTTGGTTACGACAGGTCTGCATGACTGAACCAAATAAATAACACATTCTGCTTCAGTGACTTCTTGGCTGGGAATTGGGGGATTGTCTATGCTGCATATGTAAGGAAATGACTACAGGGTACAAACTAGCTTCCTTCTCACATCTGCAAACACAAACAATTATCTCTACTTTCATTAGTTGTATCAAAAGAAGCAAGGTAGGCTGATGTGGGATCAACATTTGGTTTTTCAGGTGTGTTATTCTAGTGGCAATGTGCATAAAATGCTACATTGAAGTGTTTTTGTGTGTGACTTATTTTTTTTTTCCTTTAGTTTTGTGTTCTTATGAGGTAAACTATAAGCTCTTGTAAGGTTTTATACTACAATGACATCAGATAAAAACATAGAAATAGTTTTAAATTGCTGACTTTACATTAACAGTACTCAACTGGTGAAAGTTATTCTTTGTGTTGAGGAAAAACAAAAACAAAGTCTCTCTTGCTTTTCTGTGCCAAAGAACCCTGAGCTGTTAGGCTGTTAAGTAGAAATGATGCTTTGGTTCTTTGCCAAGGTTTCCAAATGGATGCTGATACTGCAATGTCAAATAATTTGGTGATCTCAGCATTAGATTAAGAAATATATCTTACATCAGGCATAGGTTACACTAGTATATTTGGAAATTGTGCTTTGGTGCCATTAGGCTTAGATAATCTGATGATAATAATAATGGAAATCTGAACTTGTCCCTGGACCATTTGCCTGCTATATGAAGGAGCAGAACTGGGGGAATTATCCTTGGTCTTGAGCTCAAAGAACCTCCAGAATAGTGAATTAACGCATTCTCGGGATTTTTCACTTTTTGCCTATGCTCCTTGCTTAAGAGCTTTCAGCCATTGATATATCATCTTTGAAAGCTACTCAGGGTTATGGGAGATAAAGAACATGTTATTGATACTCCTTGGCATGTAAATTAGTATCTAGAATATTTGTGCCCCTGTGTAACACTCAGTCACAACTCATAATAATATCAAGTGAAACATTGATTTTTGTCAACAGTATTCAGGTTTGGGCAATGAAAACTTATGTTAATTATTTCTGATAGTATCAAACCTTAGTGTTCACGTTAAGAGATAAAACAGTCTTTTGCATTGACCCAGTTTTTAGGTGATTATAGATTGGTTTCTTCACTTGTCTGTCAGTTTGTCATACTGTAGTGGCTTGCATGTTGCTGTTACACTAGCAGTTATGTCACCAGTATTTCAAATACCAGGAGAGTCACCCATAATGGACATGTTTCAGCAGAGCTCCAGATTAAGACAGACTAGGAAGAAGAATGAGGTTATCTACTTCTGAAAAATTGGCCCCTTAAAGTTCTATAAATAGCAGTGAAACATTGTCTGATATAGTGCCAGAAGTTGAACCCCTCAAGTTGGAAGGCACTCAGAATACTACTGTCAAAGGGCTGCCTCCTTAAAGTATAGTTGACCTTCATAATATGGATGGAGTAAAGCTTTTGAGACCTTCATTTGCTGCTGTGGTACAACTAAAAATGGGAAGAAATAGCTGCAAATATTCATTAATAATAATAATGTAGAATGTACAAAGTATTAATCTAGGAAAATTGGAAGCTCTCAAAAATGAAATGAAATGCATAAAAATAGATATCCTAGGAATTAGTGAGCTGAAATTGACTGGTATTCGCCATTTTGAATCAGACACTCATATGGTCTACTAAGCTGGGAATGACAAATTTAAAAGGAATGCCATTGTATTCATCATCAGAAAGAATATTCCAAGCTCTATCCTGAAGTACAATACTGTTAGTGATAGGATAGTATCCATATCCTTACAAAGAAGAACAGTTAACATAATATTATTCAAATTTATGTAACTACTAAAGCCAAAGATAAAGAAATAGAAGATCGCTACCAACTTCTGCAGTCTGGATTTGACCAAAGATTCAGTCAAGATGTATTGATAATTACTGGTGATTGGAATGCAAAAGTGAGAAAAACAGCAGCATTGGTATTTGGAAAATAAGGCCTTGGTGAAAGAAAGGATGCCAGACACCACATTGTAGAATTTTGCAAGACCAGCAACTTATTTATTGCAAATACCTTTTTTCAACAACATAAATGGTGAGTATACATGTGGAACTCACCAGATGGAACACACAGGAATCAAATTGACTATATCTGGAAGGAGGCAGTTGAGGAGGAATTGTAGAGCACACACTAGTTCCCTCTAGCATCTTAGTACCTGAAAAACTAGGTGCAACAGTTTGAAATGGGGATTCTGGTGCTCTGAACAGCTCATTAAGTCAGAGTATGCCAAACTCAGAGGAGTAGGATTAGAAAGGAGAAAGGGGCAGTGCAATTACCCAGAGGGTAAAAAAAAAATAACAAAAACAGGTGAACCTGCCCTGCAGAGTGTAGACTGGCAGGCAAGAAAGGGCATTGGAGACCTCCCTAGGGGAGTGCCGACCTGCAGGCAAGAAAGGGCATCGGAGACCTTCCTGGGCAGTGGCCAGAACGCACCACACCAGAAAACCTGTGGCCACTCCCTGGATGTACCTTCAGCACCTGCTTTTATTGGTAAACTTGGGATTGCAGCGGAACTCTCTGCCTCCAGGTTCCGCTGAAGCGGAAGCAGAGAAAACATTAATGCTCAAGTGGGTGGGCCCTAGGATGATCTCCCGTCACAGATAGGGCAGTTATCCTAGTTCATCTTTTTGGCACAGAGGAGCCTGGAGAGCAGGGTTTTTGTGGGTGTCCGAACCTGGCAGAAAGTGGCGGCCCCCTAACAATTGGAGTCTTTGCTGAACTTGAGCTGTGGGCCTACAAGTAACAGTATAACGTCATCATTAGCAGCCCGCTCAAAGCTCTGGAAACTGCTCTTGACACTTGGAGCTTTTTATTTTTATTTTTTATCTCTTTTCTTCCCCCTCTCTCTGCCTGTACCCTGCCTCAACCAATTCAGCCACCATAGCACCTGCAGACTCAAATCCTAAATTCCCTTTATGACAGAGACGTGCATCCACATTCCACATAGTGATTCCATCGTCACAAAGAAAACTGCAGAGCAACCCAGAAAACCTGAATTAATAGCCAAAAACATAAAATACACCAGCTCCACCTTTTCAAAATATTAAATCATAAAACCAAAACAAAAATAGTCAATACATAACTAACAGTTAAAAACAACTTCAAAATGTCTAGGAAACAACAGGCAACTTCAAATCAAACAAAAAACCAGGATAAGACACTAGAACTAAAATCCTACACAAAAATCTCATTAAACATGGAGGAACAGGAGGCAATAGAATTATTTGAGAAGGAATTTAGAAAGTATGTTTATAGAACTCTACAAGAGTTTAAGGAAACCCCAAACAGAAGTAAGGAGAACACAGACAGTACCCCAGAAGAAATCAGGAAAACCATTCAAGAACAAAATAACAAGATTAATGCACAATCAGAACTCATACAAACAGCAGTTAGAAATCCAGAAGATGAATACCAAAATTACAGAATTATACAATACAGTGGAAGCACAAAAGAATAGGATAGAACTGGCTGAAGAATGCATTTTCCAACTAGAAGACAAATCCCTGGACGCCAGCCTGTATGAAGAAAAATCAAAACAAAGATTTAAGAGAAATGAAGAGAACCTAAGAGTTACATGGGATGACATGAAAAAAAAAAAAAAAAACACACTGAGAAAATTTAGAAGACCTGCTAACAGAAAACTTCCCCCATATCATGAAAGAAGAAGATATTTATGGTGGTTATGTTTTTGTGTCAACTTGGCTGGGCCTGGTTGAGGGGCTGGGCAGCTGGATGTAATATTCACCATAATGAGATTGGTACTCAACTCCGTGGTGGAATCTACTGGGAACAGCTCTGCCTTAGGGAATGTGGTCTGCTTCCTGTATTTAAGCAGAAGCCTTGGGAATGGTCTCTAGCCTATGGCACGCTTGGACCCTGCATGTAGCCGTGTCTCTGTTGAGTAGCCTGCTATGCTCTGCCGACCTTGGGACTTACAATGGATTTAAGTTAATGGCCTGCCATATGGTTTGGTAACATCACGATTGTGCCTTTTTTACTTGTCAATCTTGGGGCTTCTCAGCCTCAGCAGCCAACAGCTGTCTGAGTGAAGAAATGCCTCTAGCTGGGCCAGGAGCAGGAGGCAAAGCTGGAGCCCAAGGTTGAGGAGCTTTCACCCAGCCCCTAGAGACTGGCACTTTGAACTTGGACTTAAAGTCTCCAAATTGTAAGAATAAACTCCTGTTTTTTAAGGCCATCCCATTTGTGGTAATTTCTTGTCAGAGTGGCACTAGGTAACCACAACATTGTCCAAGAGGCTCATAGAACCCCATATAGGATAGATCCCAAGAGAAAAACACTGAGAAATATCATAATCAAACTCTCCAAAACCAAAGACAAAGAAAGAATTTTGAAAGCTTCCCGGGACAAAAGAAATATTACTTATAATAATCAAACAGTTAGGGTGAGCTCTGATTACTCAGCAGAAACCATGCAGGCAAGAAGCCAATGGGATGGCATAAATAAAACACTGAAGGAAAAGAACTTCCACTCAAGAATCCTATATCTAGCCAAATTATCAGTCAAATATGAGGGCAAAATCAAGACATTCTCAGACAAACAGAAATTAAGGGATTTTGTGAAAACCAGACCAACCTTACAAGAAATTCTTAAGGAAGTCCTTCCAATAGAGAATCCACAACAGAGAACAACAAAATCAGGACACATGACATCAACACTAAAACCAAATCAGAAATAGACACTCAAAATAAGACCATAAAACATTGCACACTAAAAATCAAGAAGCCAGTCTGCACATGACAACAGCAACTAACCAAACAGAGGGAATAAAAGTTCTAGGTACAAACTTCCAAATGGAGAGGAAAACAGAACAATGTCTTCATAGAACAGACTGTTCTAAAAATATGTTTTTATTGTTGTTGTTAGGTGCTGTCGAGTCAGACCCAACTCATAGCAACCCCTCCTTGGGTTTCTGAGGCAGTATCACTACGGAAGTAGATTGCCCCATCTTCCTTCCGAGGACTGGCTGGTGGGTTTGAACCACCAGCTTTCTGGTCAGCAGTCAAGTGCCTTAGGCACTACACTACCAGAGCTCTCCAAGGTAACCACAGAGAAAATTAACAATCCCCCCAGCAAATCCAGAAGGAAGGAAATATGGGTTTAGTACTTGACTGCTAACCAGAAGGCTGGCGGTTCAAACCCACCAGCCACTCCTCGGAAGGAAGGTTGGACAATCCTACTTCCGTAGTGATACTGCCTCGGAAACCCAAGGAAGGGTCGCTATGAGTCGGGGCCGACTCGACAGCAAATAACAACAACAACAACCACAAAACCAGCAATAAAGAACAAAAGAGAGGAAACACTTCTCACAAAATGAACTCAGCACAGAAAAGTATATGGACCAAGGAAACACCAATAACATGACAAAAAAACACAAAAGAATGAAAGCAATCAATTCACACCTATCACTAATTACACTCAATGTGAGTGGACTAAATGCACCAATCAAGAGAAAGAGAGTGGCAGACTGGATAAGAAAAGAAGATCCATTGATATGCTGCCTACAAGAGACCCACCTTAGACACTAAGATAAAAACAAATTAAGAATTTAGGGGTGGAAAAAAATATACCAAGCCAATGGTAACCAAAAAAGAGCAGGAGTGGCAATACTAATTTCTGATAAAATAGACCATAAAGTGAAAAACAACATAAGAGACAAAGAAGGACACTATATGATGCTGAAAGGGTCAGTTGACAAAGAAGACATTATGATGATAAATATTTATGTACCCAATGAAAGTGCTCCAAAACATGTGAAGCAAATATTAATTGAATTAAAAGGGACAATAGAAAACTCTACAATAGTAGAAGGAGACTTTAACACACCAAATCAAGGAGGGACAGATCAACTAGAAAAAAACTCAACAGATACAGAAAAACCCAACAACACAATCAACCAACTTGACCTCATGGACATATACAGAGCATTCCACCCAACAGAAGCACAATTCACATTCTTCTCCAGTGCACATGGATCCTTCTCCTGAATAATCATGTGTTAGGACATAAAACAAGCCTCAATAAATTCAAAAACATTGAAATACACACAAAGCATCTTCTCAGACCACAATGCTATAAAATTAGAAATTAATAATAGGAAGAGCAAGGAAAAAAACATCAAACATGGAAGTTGAACAATTCACTGCTCAAAAACTACTGGGTAATAGAAGAAATAAAAAGTGAAATAAATTCCTAGAAACAAATGAGAATGAAGATATATCCTACCAAAACCTATGGGACGCAGCAAAAGCAGTACTCAGAGATCAGTTTATAGCAATAAATGCATACATCAAAAAAGAGAGAAGCAAATCAACACTCTAACTCAACAACTCCAACGACCAGAAAAAGAACAACAAAAGAATCCTACAGTATCTAGAAGTAAGGAAATAATAAAGACCAGAGCAGAAAAAAATGAAACAGAAAACAAAAAAACCATAGAGAGAATCAACCAAACAAAAAGCTGGTTCTTCAAAATGATTAACAAAATCAACAAACCATTGGCAAATCTAACAAAAGAAAAGAAAGAGAAGATGCAAATTACAAGAATAGTAAATGAAAAGAGAGTCATCCCAACAGAACCAACTGAAATAAAAAAGATACTGACAGAATATTATGAAAAATTGTACTCCAACAGATTTGAGAACCTAGAAGAGATGGACAAGTTTTTAGAATCACAAGACATACCTAAACTATCCCACTCAGAGACAGAATACTTGAACACACCTATAGCAAAATAAGAAATTGAACAGGTCATTAAACAAACAAACAAACAAACAAAAACTCCCCACAAAGAAAAGCCTTGGCTCTGATGGCTTCACAATTTTACCGAATATTCAGGGAAGACTTGGCACCTACACTACTCAAGATATTTCAGAGCATAGAAAAAGATGGAATACTCCCAAACTCATTTTATAAAGCAAGCATAACACTAATACCAAAATGGGGAAAGACACCACTAACAAGGAAAACTACAGAGTGATGTCCCTCATGAATATAGATGCAAAATCTTCAACAAAATCCTAGCAAACAGAATTCAACAACATATCAAAAAAATAATACATCCTGACCAAGTGGGATTCATACCAGGTATGCAAGGATGGTTCAGCAACAGTAAAACAGTCAATGTAATCCATCACATAAACAAAACAACAGAAAGAAACATATGATTATATCAATTGATGCAGAAAAGGCATTTGATAAAATCCAACATCCATTCCTGTTCAGAACTCACCACAAAATAGGGATAGAAGGGAAATTCCTCACCATACTAAAAGGCATATATGCAAAGCCAATGGCCAACATCATTATTAATGGAGAAAGACTCAAGGCATTCCCCTTATGAATGGGAACCAGACAGGGATGCCCTCTATCACCACTTCTATTTAACATTGTATTGGAAATCCTGGCCAGGGTAATAAGTCAAGAAAGAGAAATCAAAGGCATATAAATTGGCAAAGAAGAAATAAAACTATCCCTATTTGTGGATGACATAAGCCCGTACATAGAAAATCCAAGAGACTCAACAAAAACACTACTGGAACTAATAGTTCCAGTTCAGTAAAGTGGCAGGATACAAGGTCAACATACAAAAATCAGTTGGATTCCTCTACACCAACAAAGAGACCTCTGATAAAGAAATAAGGGAAACAAAACCATTTACAATAGCTACTGGAAAGACAAAATATCTAGGAATAAACCTTACCAGAGACACAAAAGGCCTATACAAAGAAAACTATAAAACACTACTACAAGAGACAACAAGGGCTCTCCATAAAACCTGCCTTGTTCATGGATAGGTAGACTGAATATTGTGAAAATGTCAATACTACCTAAAGCAATCTACATACTTAATGCAATCCCAATCCAGATACCAACAATTTTTTTTTAAGGACATGGAAAAACTAATTACTTACTTCATATGGAAAAGAAAGAGACTTCGGATAATCACAGCCCTTCTTAAGAACAAAGTGGGAGGTCTCACAATCCTAGATCTTAAAAGCTACTATATAGCCACAGTAGTCAAAACAGCGTGGTATTAGTACAATGATAGACAGGTAGACCAATGGAACAGAATTGAAAGTCCAGAAATACACCCATCCATCTATGGACACCTGATCTTTGACAAAGGTCCAAACCCCATAAAATAGAGAAGAGTCAGCCCCTTTAACAAATGGTGCTGGTAAAACTAGATATCTACCTGCAGAAAAATGAAACAAGACCAGTATCATGTCATACACAGAAACAAACTCAAGCTGGATCAAAGACTTAAATGTAAAACCCAAACTATAAAATTCATCAAAGATAAAATAGGGGCAAATCTAGGAGCCCTAATTTATGGCATAAATAGACTATCAAGCATAACCCAGAATGTACAGGAGATAGAAGAGAAGCTAGATGACTGGGACCTTTTAAAAATTAAATTCTTATGTGCATTGAAAGACTTCGTCAAAAGGGTAAAAAGAGAGCCTACAGATTGGGAGAAAATATTTGCCTATGACATATCTGACAAAGGACTTATCTCCAAAATCTATGGAAAACTTCAACACCTCAACACCAAAAAGACAAACAACCCAATTCAAAAATGGACAAAAGACTTGAACAGATACTTCACTAAAGACGATATGCTGGTGGCCAACAAACATATGAGGAAATGCTTGCGATCTTTAGTCATTAAAGAGATATAAATCAAAACAACGATGAAATATCATCTCATCCCAGTAATAATAGCAAAGTTCAACAGGACAGAAAATACCAAATGCTGGTGAGGTTGTGGAGAGATTGGAACTCTTGTGCACTGCTGGTGGGATTGTAAAATGGTTTAACCATTCTGGCAAACAGTATAGCGTTTCCTTAAAAAACTGAAAATAGAAATACCATTTGACCCAGCAATTCCGTTACCAGGAATATATCCTAAAGAGGTGAGAGGCAGTGCATGAACAGACACATGCATGCCTATGTTCATTGCAGCAAAATTCACTATACCAAAGAGATGGAAACAACCTAAATGCCCATCAACGGATGAATGGTTAACTAAATTATGGTACATTCACACATTGGAATACTACGCTACATTAAAGAACAATGAAGGATACACGAATCATCTCACAATGTGGATGAGCCTAGGAGGACATCATGCCGAGTGAAATAAGTCAATCTCAGAAGGACAAATACTGTATGAGCCCATTACTTTAAAAAGACAAAGAACGGTTTCCTTGAGAAAGGGAACTCACTTTGTAGATTACTGGCGTGGGGAGGGAAGGTAAGGGTTTAATTTTGGGTTAGTTGGGGGTAAGGTGAGGGATGGTATAGAAAGAGTCTGTGACCACCATGATAACATTAGGAAAAGGAAGGACATTGAATTGTGCCCATAAGATATAGACAACAGATGCTAATACCAACCAGTGTATCCACAATACTGCATTACCATTAACACCAAACACCAGGCCACAGATAAATGCATAAACATCTGAGAAGAGAAGGTGGGGGTCAGCGAACAGGAGTATACTCTAGACCAAGGATAGACCACAGATACTAGTAATACAAAATACCCACAATACTTACAGAAACAGCAGAAGACAGACATAAAATAATCCCTCACAGACAGCCAGACACTGGGGAAGAGATTTCAATGGATCTACCGACTCAGGACCATAGTACACGGGGGCACTGGACTCAGTTGCACACCAAAATACATAAAAGTCTTATCCTAATCCTACGTTGATGAGTAGCAATTGGGGTCTTAAAAGATTTCAAGCAGCCATCTAGGATGCAGCTAATGATCTGCTATTGTCAGAAATGAAGAAGAGTGCCAAAAAAAGGGCATTTGGAAGCAATCAGCCCTAGAACATGATGGCCCTCAAGACCAGAAGAACTAGATGTTGTCTGGCTACCAATGCCAACCACTTAGGAAAGGATCAAATCTGGAGATCCTGGATAGAGGGGGAGGAAAAATGTGGAACGAAATCCAAAAACTCAATTATGACCAGAATTACTGATTGGGTGGAGTCTGGTAAGACCCCCAATACTATGGCTCTGCAATTCATTCTGGGCCTGGAATAAAGCTGGCTCTCAGGCTAATAATAAACATGATGTACATGCACACCACTCAACCCAAGGTGATGCATCCACATACTCTATGGAAATGCATTCCTTGGAGCAATTGACCACGGGGCACCAGAGGGGCATTTGCATGTAGGAAATGCAGGACACACAGGAGTGCATAACTATGAGAGACACGGGACGGGGGAGGGTTGGTGGGCAGGGAGGGGAGGAGACTGGGTTAGGGTTGGGGATGGTAAATGAGGAGTGAAACTAAATGTACATGTAATATTGAATGTAAAACAAACCCTGCTCTGTAAACTTGCACCAAAAGCACAATTAAAAAAAAAAAAAAAAAAAAAAAAAAAAAAAAAAAAAAGCAATCGAGAAGCTCAATATCATCAGTTAGAGCAAGACCAGCAGCTGACTGTGGAATAGACCATCAATTTCTCATATGCAAGTTCAAGTCAAAGTTGAAGACAATGAAATTAAGTTCACAAGAGCAAAAATACAACCTTGATTATATTTCATCTGAGTTTAGAGACCATTCAGAGAATAGATTTGACAGGCTGAACACCAGTGACTGAAGATCAGATGAATTGTAGGATGACATTAAGAACATCATATATGAATAAAGCAAAAGGCCATTAAAAATTGGGGAAGGAAGACAAGACCGAAACTTACTCTGAAACTTACTCTTGAATGGACAGTAGCTAAAGTGAATGGAAGAAATTATGAAATAAAAGAGCCAAACAGAAGATTTCAAAGAATGGCTTGAGAAGACAAAGTAAAATATTATAATGAAATATGCAGAGATCTAGGAGCTCTGGTGGCATAGTGCCTAAGGCATTTGACTGCTAACCAGAAGTCTAGATTAGGCAATTTACTTCCACAGTGACACTTCCTAGGAAACCCAAGGAGGGGTCACTTATGAGTCAGATCCGACTCGAAGGCAATGAGTTTGGTTTTGGTTTTTTGCAAAGACCTGGAATTAGAAAACCAAAAGGGAAAAACACACTCAGCATTTCTCAAGCTTAAAGAACTGGGGAAATGATTCATGCCTTTAGTTGCAATATTGAAAGACTCTATGGGCAAAATGTTTAACAATGCAGGAAGCATCAAGGGAAGATGGAAAGCATACAGAGTCACTGTACCAAAAAGAATTGTCAACAGTCACCCATTTCACGAGATGGCATATGAACAAGAACTGATGGTAGTGAAGAAAAAAGTGCAAGCTGCAATGAAGGTTTCAGCAAAATACAAGGCTCCAAGAACAGACAGAATACCCAGTGAGATGTCTCAACAAATGGATGCACTGCTGGCAGTGCTCAGTCTTTTATGCCAAGAGATTTGGAGAGCATCTACCTGGCCAACTGACTGGAGAGATCCATATTTGTGCCCATTGCAAAGAAAGGTGATCTAGCAGAATGCAGAAATTATTCAACAATATCATTAATATTGCACATGAGTAAAATTTTGCTGAAGATAATTAAAAAATGATTACAGCTGTATATTGACAGAGAACTTCTAGACATTCAAGCTGGATTCAGAAGAGGATGTGGAACAAAGGATACCATTGCTGATGTCAGTTGGATCGTGGCTGAAAGAAAAGAATACCAGAAATGTGTTTACTTGTGTTTTATTGACTATGCTAAGACCTTCGACTGTGTGGATCATAACAAATGTTATGGATAACATTACAATGAATGGGACTTCAAGTCAGAACACTTAATTGTGTGCATGAGCACCTGTACATAGACCAGAGGCAGTCATTCAAACAGCACAAGGAGATACGGTGTGGTTTAAAATCAGGAAAGGTGTGTATCAGGGCTGTACTCTTTCACTATACTTATTCAGTCTGTACACTGAGCAAATAGTCTGAGATGCTGAACTATACGAAAAGGAATATGGCATCAGGATTGGAATAAGACTTACTAACAACCTGTAACATGAAGGTGGCACAACCTTGCTTGCTGAAAGTGAAGAAGAAGCACTTACTGTTGAAGCTCAAAAACTACAGTCTTCAGCATGGATTAAACTTCAACATAAAGAAAATAAAAATCCACACAACTAGACCAATAAGCAACATAATGATATATGTAGAAAAGATTGAAAATGTCAAGGATGTAATTTTCTTTGGACCCACAATCAATACCCATGGAAGCAGCAGTCAGGAAATCAGATGACATAATGCACTGGGCAAATCTGCTGCAAAAGACCTCTTTAAAATGTTAAAGAGCAAAGATATCATTTGAAGACTAACTTTAGTCTAATGCCTGACCCATGCCATGATATTGTCAATAGCCTCATATGCATGTGAAAGCTTGACAGTGAATGAAGAAGACTGAAGAAGAATTGATGTATTTGAATTGTGGTGTTGGCAAATACTGAAGATATCACAGACTGCCAGAAGAATGAATGAATCTCTCAGAAGAAGTACAACTGGAATGCTTCTTAGAAGCAAGAATGGCCCGACTTTGTCTCATGTACTTTGGTCCTGTTGTCAGAAGGGGCTAATCCCTGGAGAAAAATATCCTGCTTGATAAGGTGGATGTTTGGTCAAAAAGGGGTAGACCCTTGAGGAAATGGATTGACACTGTGGCTACAATGATGGGCTTAAGGATAGGAAGCATGTTGAGATTAGTGCAGGACCATGCAGTGTTTCACTCTGTTGTATGTAGGGTTGCTATGAGTAGGAGCCGACTTGAGGGCACCTAACAACAACAACAATGATTTTGTTCTCTTCTGTATGCCACTGTGATTATTTTCACAATGTCTTCCTCTTGAGTTATGGCTAATTCTCTGCTACTACGAATGCAAATCTCTAGTGCAAATGGCTAAAATTTCCACTCAGTTTCGTTGCTTGAGGAGGGCAGATGATCTTGCCTCTGTAACCACTTGGGAGAACAATTTGAATCAGATACAGGAAGTATGACCTCTTAAATTATAGAACAAAGTACAAGTGGGCTCTGCCAGAGGAGGCTCCCATAAACATGGTGTATTACCTTTTCCTTCACGGCATTTGGCTTGTAGAGCCCATCCCTACAAATGCTAACAAGCTCAGGTTGCTTAGGCTAACCTGTTCTCTTCTGGCTGAAATCAGTTAACCTGCTTTCTCAGGAGAGAGTTTCTCTCAGAACTGTCAAGCCCTACCAAGCTTTCTTCTGGTTTCTGAAATACTGTTCCAGAATTCCTAGAGTCTACATATGGGAGCTCTGGTAGCATAGTGGCTAAGACACTTGCCTGCTAACCAGACGGCTGGTGGTTCAAACCCACTAGCCACTCCTCGGAAGGAAGGTTGGGCAATCCTACTTCTGTAGTGATACTGCCTTGGAAACCCAAGGAGGGGTCGCTATGAGTCAGGGTCGACTCGACGGCACATAACAACAACAACAACAACAACATATGCAAAGGAAGCCTATAGAATATTATCTTGATTCTCCTATTTCCCAAGAAGTTCTGGTACCACTGTCATTAAAGCACTGGGCTGCTAACCAAAAGGTTGGAATCTACCAGTTAGGCCATGGGAGAATGATGAGGCAGGCTGCTTCTGTAAAAATGTACAGCCTTGGAAACCCCATGAGGCAGTTCTACCCTGTCCTTTAGCGTCACTATGGGTCAGAATTGACTCAGCAGCAGTGGGTTTGAGTCTCCTGTTTCCTTAGAAAGAGCAGATATATTTAAGCCTAATTTATCTTCTTACTTAGACTTCCTAATTACTTCACACAATGATTATTTGTTTTGTTAGTATGGCCATTTCTTAATGAACTTTGCAGTATTTATTGCACATTCTTCTTTGGTTTCATATTTGGTAAAATATCAGTTGTTTTCTCTGAGTTAACTTTTATCTCTGGTGGTGTAGTGTCTAAGGCATGTGACTGCTAACCAGAAGGCTGGTAGTTCAAACCCACCAGCCACTCTTCAGAAGGAAGATTGGGCAATCTACTTCTGTATAGATACTGCCTCAGAAACCCAGGGAGGTGTTGCTATGAGTCGAATTGACTCGATAGCAGTGAGGTTTTTTTTTTTTTTTTGGTTTATATAGTCATGGTGTAGTCCCTGGATGGTGCAAATGATTAATGGGTTCAGCTATTAAGTAAACGTTTGGAGGTTTGAATCCACCTACAGATCCCTCAGGAGAAAGGCCTGGTGCCTACTTCCAAAATATCAGACACCGAAAACCCTATGGAGTAGACTGTACTCCATAGTATACTCTGACTCACATGGAGTTGACATGAGTAGGAATCAACTTGAGGGCAACTTGTTTTTATAAAAAAAACATAATCATGTAGAAATGAATGAATGAATCTGTTTTTTTCCCTTAAAAAGTGGAAAGATAAACAGAAGAAAGAACTTTAGAATCAGAAAGGTCAGAATTCAGATCATAGCTTCAGCCTTAACCTTGAGGAAATGATTGACTTTCAGTTGCTTGTTTTATAAATTGGTGATAATAACACTTGTTAGTTATTCATGAAATGAGATGCCAGGAACATAATAGGCATTCATTAAATGGAAGCTGATATCTTCGTCTTTACTAGTAATGGGTACTTGACTATGATAAATTAGAGATTTTCAAATGTCCTACTTAAGTAATAGACACTAGTGCTTTTCCTCCATTGTTGTTATTGTTGTTATGTGCCGTCAAGTCGGACCCAACTCATAGCAACCCCTCCTTGGGTTTCCAAGGCTGTATCACTACGGAAGTAGATTGCCCACCTGCAAAAAGGGCTAGGAGGCCATATGTTCTGACCTCCTCTAATCCCACAAGAGGAAGACAGAATCACCATCAATAGCCTAAGGCTTATTCCTGCCAGGCCAGACATGCTGCCTTCCTCCAGCCCTTTCTCCAACTGCTCCTACCAGAGCACCCACCACCTCTCTCCTGGGTTCAATAATTCGCTGCAGTGGCCACTCAGAACTCACAGATTATGGGGTTTATTAGGGAAGCACCAGGCTACAATTCAAGTTCAGGAAAAAAAAAAAAACGCTCAGTCTCTCTCCCAGCCCACTGTCTCTCAGCCAACAGTCTCTCACAGTCTCTTTCCCAGTAGTGCTGGTCCCTCGGTGTCTCACTCAGCAATGCGTGTCTCTTGCGTCTCTTTCCCAGCAGCACATGTTTCTCAGGAGTGCCCCTCTGTTTCAGCAGCACATCTTCCTCAACCAGCAGTCATAGAGTTCTGCCTCTAGGAGGCCTCCTTTTGAGCCTGGCAGAGTGGTCAAACTAGCCAATCATAACATCAGAACTCTAAGCACCTGAGAGAGAGTGGGAACCTCCCAGAACATTGTTTTGTGCCACTCCCAACAGAAATACTCCAGGTGGACAACTTTAGCAATCAGGAGCTCCTCAGTTGCTCATAGCAAATCCCATCTTGGAGTTTACAAAGACTTATGGGTAGAAAAGCCACACTAAGTAATTTACTATGCCACACTAACCTTCCTTCGAGGAGTGGTTGGTGGATTTGAACTGCCAGCCTTCTGGTTAGCAGTCAAGTGCCTTAGGCACTATGCTTGTTGGGGACTCTTAATCAAATATAGAAAACTAATGAAGCAAAGTTATATCTCTTTTTGTAACTTATCAATAAAAATGATAGGCAAATTAAAAACTAAATCTATCTGCTTAATTAATGAGGGTTAATCATCAGAAATGGGGAAATATGTTTTTTAGTTTATTTGTTTAAAAATATTTTCATCTTTTCAGTTCAAACCGCCCTCAACAATTATAAGTCTATGTAGTAAATTATAACAGTGCTGCAATATATTTAAAAATAAGCAGAAGCAGTCATGTTACAAGGATCACTTCTGTCTTGGGATCCTGATTCACCAGTTAAATTGTTCCTTAAGATTCAAATATTTGACAGATAGGTCAGTTCCCCACACAGATAAGAGAGAAAAAGTTAAATACTTTCTCTAGAATTATTAAAAAAAAAAAAGTTTGTTTTTTTTTTAAATTGAGAAATGATGAAGTATCATTTTATTAGAAAGGATGTTTTCCCCAAAAGGCTCAATAAAAATTATAAAAATTCCTACTTCCTATTAGCACATGTGGCTTTTCTTTGAGGTGGCGCCAGTGTCTCAGCTTGTGGCTGCCCATGATAAATCTGGCAAAGCTAGTTTCACTGGCCTGGCTTTATATGAGTCCTATTCTAAATAATTACGTACAGTTCTGTACATTAAACCCCAGAGCTAAAGGCAAAACTTGGCAATGTCGTCAACTACCCTTCGTGGAAGTTTTTGTTTATTTCTTTAAAAATGAAGAATTTCAGAACTGGAAAACAGTTTCATTCCCACCCCCACGCCTGAAGTACAAGCAATGCACTTTTCTAGTTTGGATGCCCCTTAAGCCTGCAAAGCAGGAATCAAGAATGTTAATAAAGTGGGATAGAAACGTCAGATGGAAATCAGAGCCAGTGAAACATTTTCTTTTATAGAGAATGAGATCACAATTAAATATGTACAAATGAGGTTTGTATGTAGAGAACAAATCTACTTTGAAGACATAGGGCCTCTGGGATTTCTGAAACAAGAACATGCTTTGGTGGTTTATGGAAGTCCACATTTTCTCTGCAGTTATTGTGGCATTTCTATTGTGAATTGCAGGGATGTTCAATATACCCTGAAAAATGGACAGAAAACGTTGAAGGGGAAAGAAAAGGAGTGTTCATCTGCAGCTTGATTCAATCAGTGATGCAGGGCTTAGACAATGTGGCAGGTTTAACTTGGATACGGAACAATTATATGGGAATCTGTAACAAAGGTTACTTCAAAAATCTAAATCAAAAAGCAAATATTTTTGCAACTCAACCATCTTGGGCTAAACTCTCTCCACCCCCTACAATTCACTGAAAAATGCATCACCACTTAATCCAGGTTCAAGTAATTCAAATTAAACTTATTTTTCTAAACAAGGGATGGCTGGATGCCACCTTGGCCTTGGCACACTTGGTTATGCATTTGATCCAAAAGAGTATCGTGTACCCTTGTTGCCTCTGGCCATTTAACATACCATGCTTCCCCTAGATCACATTTTGGTCTGAGACTTAATATATTCCTTGAAGATATTAAATGGATTTACTCTCAAAATGAGATGCATTTATTGATCAGAAATTTGGAAGTAATGATGTAAAACATAATGCAATGTTGCTCCCCCACCCCCTTTTTTGTGCATGTGTGTTCATGAAAACACAGACTTTGGTTGCAATTCAGTTTAATATTTTTTCTTGTTTTTTCATTTTTGTATACTAACTTTAAGTGAAAGAGGGAGTTGGAGAACTTGACCTTAATGGTATCCACCCTAAAATGTTTAATGATTTAATGATATGCAGGCAAAGGCATGAGTTGGAATCAACTCCATGGCTATGAGTTTGGCTTGTTTTATTGGTTAGGCAAAGGCAAAGTTTATAGGAGACATCAAATTCTTACAAACAGAGAATACTAACATCAAGTTTGGGAAGTAAAGAGATAACTTTTGAGATCCCTGATCAGTATTCTAGATCTGCTTAGACATGGTGTTCAAATATAGTCAAGTTGAAAGCAAGTTGGGCATAGGTAATGGCATGCCTGGGCAAGGTAACTCATGTGTAAAGGCTCCAAGGATGTGAAAACTGCCTTAAAGAACAAAGGCCTGGGCTGACAGCACTTTGGTTTCCTTGCTTGCAGAGGGGGGAGTTGGACTAAATATGAACCTTCAAATCCCAAACTATTCAGCAATGATCTGGGAGCTTTTCACAAGCTGTTCATGGATGAGCCTAACTCTACCTTTGCTGTTTCAGAGGATCTCTAGCAGGGAAGAGATTATTATGCATCTCTTCTGGTGGCACAGTGGTTAAGCATTTGGCTGCTAACAAGAAGGTTAGAAGTTGGAAGCCACCAGCTGCTCCACTGGAATAAGACGAGGCAGTTTGCTTCTGTAAAGATTTACAGCCTTGGAAATCCTATGGGGCAGTTCTACTCTATCTTACAGAGTGTCTATAAGTTGGATTTGACTGGATGGCAGTGGGTTTAATAGGTATTGAGAAGGCAGTTGAGAAACGACATCTCATGGAGTTTTATAGAAGTATTGAGGAGGGACACAGAGTAGAGCAGGAGAAAATAGACAAATACTAATGAACAAAATAATCCCTGATACTGCTAATAAAGGAAACATGATGGTGTCAAAGAGGCAGGCAATGGAATGGAGTGAAAGGGGTGGGTCTGCTTAGATGCGGTGGTCAAGAAAGAGTATTCTGAAGTCATGACTTTTGAGTGAAGATCAGATTGATGAAACAGACCCAGCCATGGAAAGATTTGGGTTAAGAGTATTGTTGGCATGGAAAACAGTAAGTACAAAGTGCCTAAGGCAGATAGATACAAGCTTGGCACGTTGGAGGGACAGAGAGAATAGTTTTGGTCTTAAGATCCTTCTCAGCGGAATTTCAGAAATTCTGTGATTCTATTTCATTAGCTCCTGAGGTTTGGCTATGAGACCAAAAGTTACTCATGCTTTATGTACATAATAGAGAAAACTACTGCCCAGCTCCACTGTTTTAATTTCAGTGTGCTTTGAGCAGTTTGGAAGTCCCAGGGTGGCATGGCCAGTTAAGCAGCTGACGACCAGCTGGAAGGGTGGTGATTCAAACTCACCCAGACGTGCCTCAGAGGAAAGAGTTGGAGATGTGCTTCCAGGTCACAGCCTTTAAAACCCTATGGTGCAGTTCAACTCTTAAGCACATGGAGTTGCCATGAATTAGAATTGACTAGATGGCAACTGATTTGCTTTTTCTGTTTTAAGCAATTTACCTAACCTCTCTGAACCTTATTTTTCTCATGTGTTGAAAGGAAATAGTAATGCTCACCTTGTATTAATTGAAAATGTATGTGAGCCACTGCAATTAAGATGGCTAGCATTGTGCCTAGAATTATTCTTCCTGAGAGTGATGAAGTTTGAAGTCTCCCTATTGTTTTTACCCTAAACTCTTCTCTCTCTAAAGACCTGTGTAAGGAAAATATGAAAATTCCTCCAGTTCATAGTAGAGAGAAATAATTAGAGTGAATTCACTCTATAGATATAAGTAGACTTTCACCAAATATGGATATATTAAGAAAAATAGTCACAGGCCCTGTAATCAAGTGGGAAGGTTATATTGTTTCCCTTGTTCTAAAAGGATTCTGCTACCAATGTTGAAGGCACAACAAACCCAATGTGTTGAAAGAGCTGATATGCCTGAGAAGCAGTCAAATGAAGTGTCATCAAAGCCCACTACTTACAACCCAAACCAGAGACTTCCTACTCCATCATAGTTTCCCCTTCAAAAGGTGGTACCTCCCTACCGTACCTAAGGAAAAAGGAAGTAGCAAGCAAATTTAGAAATGTCCTTTGCTGGACTGAAAGAAGAGAATAGTGAGAGAAGCATTGGCAAAATGGTAAAAGTTTTGGTCTAGGGTTCAAAGGACCTTTGTCCAGTTTGACTCTGGCACTCAAGACAAATCACCTGGGGCAATTCACTAACCTTTACAGCATTAGTTTCTACATCTATCAAGTTAGAATGCAGAACTGGTTGATTCTAAGATCTTTTCTATCTCTAAGAAGTCTCTTCTAAACCTTGCCTTGGTTAGGCACGTTGGTTGAAATCCTTGCCATAACTATCCACTAGGTGTACTTTCCTATGATTGATGCTCAGTTAGTTGGTGATCTTTCTTAATGGGTAGTAAAATTTTTGGTTTAGTTTTATTCTGTTTGAAAATACTTCCATCCTGGATAACTTGAAAAGGAGAGAATTTGCAAGGATATATATATAATTCAGAGGATGAAAACTCTGAGTCCCTGTGGCCCTCTTTGGTAAGAGACATTTGATTTGGTAACTGGATTAGTTTCCTGCAGCTTCTGTAACAAATTATCACAAACCAGTAGGTAAAACAACAGATTTATTCTCCCATTTCTGGAGGCAGGGGTCCAAATTCAGAGTGTTGGTAAGGCCTTGTTCCCTCCGAAGTTTCAAGCACTCCATCTTTCCTGGCCTCTTCCAGCGTCTGGTAGCTTCAAACATTCTGCGGCTTGCAGTTACATCACCCCATCTCTGCTTCTGTGTTTAGATGATCTTTACTGTTTTCTCTCCTTCTATCTGTTATAAGGATACTTGTCATTAAATTTAGGGCCCACTCAGTTAATCTAGGATGATCTTATATTGAGATAAGAACTTTTTTCCAAATATGGTCACATTCACAGGTTCCGGGATTAGGACTTGGATATATATATTTTTGGGTCCATAATTCAACTTACTATAGTAACCAACCCCTGAATGGTGATGAGGCTTTGTTGTTGTTGTTTTAATTAGAAGCTGACTAAACTTATCCAAATGATGCCATCAGTAAGTATAGGTAATTCTCATTTTAACTTCATCTTGGGCCATGCCTATCATTGAGAGCTACAAGTTGTGAGACATGTCTTCTGATGGAAGAAATATGCAATTAGATGTATTATGTACTAAATTATATTCAACAGAACATAGGATAATAGTTTCAATGGGTTAAATGGGTTGTTTGGTCATGTTACCTTTGTTTTATTTTGCCAAAATATTAATCTTGAGACTAGGAAAAGAATTCCTGTATTTTTAGGTAGCTTGAACCCACCAACCATTCTTCAGAAGAAAGATGTAACAGTTTACCTCTGTAAAGATTTACAGTCTTGGAAACCCTATGGGGCAGCTCTTCTCTGTCCTAAGGGATCGCTATGGGTCAGAATCAGCTGGATAAGAATGGGTTTAGTATGGTTTGGTTTTGAGTCTAGTGCTTCTTAGTCCTCAAAGTGACATCTTTGTTTATAAAGAGGTCTTTTGCAACAGATTTGTCCAAGACAGTATGTCAATTGATTTCTTGATTGCTGCTTCCCTAAGTGTTGATCTAAGTAAAATGAGATCCTTGACAGTTTCAGTCTTTTCTCTGTTCATAGTGCTGTAGCTTATTGGTCCAGTTGTGATGATTTTGGTTTTCTTTATGTTGAGGTATAATTCGTACTGAAGACTGTCGTCTTTGATCTTCATCAGTAAGGGCTTTAAGTCCTCTTTGCTTTTATCAAGCAAGGTTGTGTCATCTGCATATCACAGGTTATTAATGCATCTTCTTCTAATCTTGATGCTGCATTCTTCTTTATATACTCCAGCTTCATAGAGTTTTCAGTGTACAGATTGAATAAAGATGGTGAAAAGATATAACCCTAATGCACACCTTTCCTGATTTTAAACCATGCAGTATATCTTGTTCTGTTTGAATGACTGCTTCTTGGTCAACGTACAGGTACTGTGTATGCACAATTAAATGTTGTGGAATTCCCATTTTGGCAATGTTATCTATAATTTGTCGTGAGCCACACAGTTGAATACTTTTGCATAGTCAATAAAACATAGGTTAACATCTGTCTGCACATGATAGAACTTCAAAAACATGTTGAATGAATAAATACATGATTATTAAAAATCCCCTACATTTATTAGATAGACTATCTTGATAGAGAGAAGGGAAGACTCTGGATGTTTCTTCTTGTTACTCTGCTTTTCTAATGTAAAAGCTGCCCCTATGTATACATTTATTGTTGCTATTAACATGTTAGAGTAGGGTATTCATTCATTTATTCATTCATTCATACAAAAATATTTATTGAATACCTACTGTTTGCCAGACACTATTCTAGTAACTGGAAATTGATTAGTTAAAAAAAAAAAAAAAAGGATCAACTTACATAGAAAAGCCAAATCAGATAAAAATCTATTAAATAAATTGTGTGTGTAATGTTCAGTAAGTCTTTTGGAAAAGCCTGGCTTCTCAAAAATAATAAACTGAAAACAAGCAAACAAACAAACCCTTAAACTCAATGCCATTCAGTTGAGTCCTACTCATGGCAACCCCCTTCGGGTTTCCAAGGCAGTAAATGTTTATGGAAGTAGATTGCCCCATCTTCCTTATATGGAGCGGCTGGTAGATTTGAACTACCATCCTTCTGTTAAGCAGTCAAATTACCTAGGCACCACTCCACCAGAACACCTGAAAAACATAATATGTACAAAAAACGTAATAGGGAGTAAGATATGTAGAATGGATATTTCATTCTTCGAAACATCTCAAGATAAGTTTGTGTATGCATATACATGTTTTACATTTTATATTGAATTTTAATAAATGGTCGATTTAAAGAGCTAGTAATATAGTATCAAAAGGAGCTACCTCCTATTTTATTAGATTTGTAGATTCTGATAAAAACTTACTTTTTTTGTACACTTGTAAACATTATTTTTGCTTCTCAGAGATCTGGGAAGCAAATGATCATCCCCAATAGGAATTTTAGCTACTGGAGATTAGTGTGTGATAGTGTAGTCACATGACTGGATTTATGCTAGAAATGATCAATTTAATGTATACCTAGGATGCCTAGACCTATATTAAATGAACATACATTAAATACACATGTATTAAATAAACATATATGAATATGTATGTTTGTATCTAGCCTTTTATCTGTCCCTATCTCCACCTCCATATGCTGCCCTTCCTCTGAGTCTGCCTTAGCTCTGTGTCGGTCCGCATGCTAGGCAGTACAGCCACACTCCTCACCAGCACACTTTCCTTTTGTTCTGATGCTGGTTGTAATGAGCCTCTGCCCCACCCCATGTTCTTCTGGAGCATCTTGTGAGATGTGCTTTGTTCTACATGTTATTAGTTTAATCTAGACAGACAATAAACCCCGAGGGTTTCTCTCATTCCTTTCATTCTTAGGTGGCCATTTTTATTACTACAAACACATGTTCTTGAAGTGCTCATGGCAGCAAATTTGGTATGGTTTTGGGGTTTTGCACATTACCCCCTTTCTTGTGCGGGCATTGCATGGCATACTTCAGTATCATGTTGTGGGGAGCAAACAGAAAGAATACTCCGTTAAATTCTTAAAAGCATCTGAATGTTTGGCTTTTTTCTTACAAATCATCTGAATAATACCCTCTATTTTATCCTTGGATCTTGATAAACCATCAGAAAGCCATGTGCTTGGATAAAATTTTCTTGACATACTCTTTACACCCATCTCTTGTAGAACGTATTTCACTGAGTAGCATTTTGGGTTTTGTCCTGGGTTCTGAGTGAGGAGTATCTGTGAAAAATGGAAACTGTTCATTTCCTGGGGGAATACTATGGACAATTACCATCCAAAACATAGAGACAGAGGAAAACTGTCTGCATCTTAGATAGCTATGATATTATAGTACCTAATTCTTCCCCCACCCCCACCAGTAGTGTGGAATAAAATTGAACACTGTGAAAAAGATACAGTGTAAAGCTACCTGACTCCTAATTATTTCTTAATGTAGCTGATATACAACAGGTGTTTTAACTGTGTAGACAAAGAGGATTTTCAGTTATCTGGATTATCCTGAACCCTTTCACCCAGTGAGAATTACTTTTAATTCACTCAATTAAAGTGAGCTGTAACTGAGTCCATTTTCTTTGAAAGAGTTACAGTGTTAATGATAACATTTAATATAATCAAATTTAAATTCAAATAACTTGATGCACCTCATTTTACATCAGATATTATCACAATCCCTGTGATTAGGAAAACTCCCTAAGCGGAATATTAAGAAATGCTAAGAAATTTAGCTTATATAAGTTTTTTATCCCTTTTTAATGTTTTAATGTTGAAGTCAAATTATATGTGAGATGCTAAGGAGAGGGAAGGAGCTCTGGGAGCGTAGTGCCTAAGGCACTTGACTGCTAACCAGAAGGCTGGTGGTTCAAATCCACCAGCCACTCCTCGGAAGGAAGGTTGGGCAATCTACTTCCGTAGAGATACCACCTCAGAAACCCAAGGAGGGGGTCGCTGTGAGTTGGGTCTGACTCCATGGCACATAACAACAACAACAATAAGGAGAGGGAACAAAGAATATCAACGAGTTGGGCTATGATAGAAACAGCCTGTTTGCTAAAATAAAAACTACTTTAATCACCTAAAGCTAGACTTGAGAAACCTGCTGTGGACTAATAAAAATGTAGAAATAAAAAGCAGATTCAGCATTTTCTGAGGAAGGGGATGTTAAGAAACATCTTGGAGAGAAACATTTTGTGTGCCATTGAGTCAATTCCAACTCAAAGCAACCCTGCAGGACAGAGTAGAACTGCCCTATAGAATTCCCTAGGCTATAATCTTTACTGGAGCAGATTACCTGGTCTTTTCTCCCATGGAGCAGCTGGTTGGTTTGAAGTGCTGACCTTTTGGTTAACAGCTGAGTGCTTAATTATTGCCACCAGGACCCCTATAAGCATTTTAAGTCCATTAAAAACTTGAAAATTACACAAGATATCTTTGTAAGAGAGAATAGGAAAGATATAGACAAGCACCAAAATCTCCTTACCCAGAGCTATTAACATTCCAACTATCTGTGTTGTGGTTGTTAGGTGTGATTGAGTCGGCTGTAACTCATAGCGATCCAGTGTACAACAGAATGGAACAGTGTCCAGTCATGCACCGTCCTCATTATACCTGAGCCCATCATTGCAGCCACTGGGGTATCTAAAGTATATAGAATTATGTTTTGTTTTCAAACAGCATGGTATGAAACCATACATGTGTGTTTGAAATCTGTTTCCCCCACTTAGAACCATAGCATGAAGAGCTTTCCATTCAATATATATATATATATTTATTTTTTTTTTTTTTTCCTAAAGTAACGTGTTCATATGTAACCTAGTGAATTGAACCAAACCCACTGCCATTGAGTTGATTCCAAGTCATAGCGACCACCGCTGGGTTTCCAAGGTGTTAACTCTTTATGAAAGTAGATTGCCCCATCTTCCTTCCATGCAGCATCTGGTGGATTTGAACCATCAGCTTTTTGGTTAGCAGTCAAATGGCTTAGGCACTGTGCCACCAGAGCTTCTCAGTGAATTGAACCAGTTCCTTTTTTGCTTTCTTCTTTAAACTGTTTCAATTTCTTTTATTTATTTATTTTTTTTGCTATTTTAAATGCTGCTTCTGTGAATATCTTTATCAACTTGTAAAGCAAATTAAAGTCTTTTTATATGATCTTAATTATTTTTGTTGCTTAATTTTCTTTAAGTGGAATTGGTGAAAGAATAAGAAAATTTCAAAGATTTTTGATAAGTTTTATCAAATCATTAAAAATATTACGTTAATATATGGACATATGGATGCATGAATACATGAGCAGTATGGAAGAGTTCCTATTTTTTCCCCAAAATTTTACTAACTGATTATTATCATTTAAAAATAAATTAATAATGTGATAAAAGAAAAAAAGGCTTCTAATTATCTTAATTTACATTTCTTTGGTTACTGCTATGATTGAGGTCTTTGTTCCTATGTTTGTTGGCCTTTCATGTAATTTTTGCTTAATTATCTATTTCTGTTTTCTGTCCACTTTTTATTAATATCTACATTTTCTATCACTTCAATGCTTACATTTTATGTATATATTTTTTTTTACCCAGAATGTATTTTGCTTACTTTTTGTCCAATCATTGTATATTGAATAATCTTTTCTATAATGTGGTGGCTATATGTTTCTGGTTTTCTTTTATTTTCTATTTTTTATTGTATATTTTTTACTAGCATAGCATTGTTCTAATTGATGTACTTTATTATACGCATGCACATATATGTGGGAGCTCTGGTGGCATAGTGCTTAAGGCATTTGACTGCTAAGCAGAAGGCTAGTGGTTCAAACCCATCAGCCACTCCTTGAAAGGAAGACTGGGCGCAATCTATACACACACACACCCACACACACACACACACACATATATATATATATATATATAATATTTATTTTTGGTACTTTAAACTCATCATTATTCTTGCCTTTCGAAATTATCTTAGTTATTCTTGTACATTTAATATTCGGGATGACTTTAAGAATCATTGCGTTAGTTTTCCCCACAACAAAATGTTGCTTGGGTTTCTTTATATCAGATGTTCATGTATAAATAGGAATGGATTTAGGGTCGATATTGTTTTTCCCCTTTAGCACTTGTATTAGTTGTCTAGGACTTCCATAACAAATTACCACAAACTAGGTAGCTTAAAACAACAGAAATGTATTTTCTCACTTCTCTGGAGGCTAGAAGACTAAAATCAAGCTGTTGGCAGGACCATGTGCCCACTGAAGACTTTGAGGGAGAAACTGCCCTGTGCATATATTTTAGCTTCTAGTAGTTGCTAGTAATCATTGGTGTTCCTTATATTGTGGCAGCATAATTCATCTCTGTTTCTATCTTCACATGGCCTTCTCCTCTGTGTGTATGTGTGTGTGTGGTTTTTTTTGTGTGTGTGTGTACATGGCCTTCTTTTAAGGACACCAGTCAATGGATTTTAAGACCCAATCTAGTATGACCGTATTTTAACTTATGACATGTGCAAAGAGCCTATTTTCCAAATGAGGTCATATTCTGAGGTGCTGAGTGGATATGAATTTTTGGGATGCCTAAGGCATTTGAGGAGTTCTGGTAGTGTAGTGCCTAAGGCCCTTGACTGCTAACCAGAAGGCTGGTGGTTCAAACCCACCAGCCACTCCTCGGAAGGAAGATGGGGCAATCTACTTCCGTAGTGATACTGCCTCGGAAACCCAAGGAGGGGTCGCTATGAGTCAGGTCCAACTCCATGGCACATAACAACAATAACAAGGCATTTGACTGTTAACCAAAAGGCTAGCAGTTCAAACCCACCAGCCACTCCTCAGAAGGAAGGTTGGACAATCTACTTCCGTAGTGATATTGCCTTGGAAGCCCCAGGAGGGGTTGCTATGAGTCAGATCCGACTCGACGGCAGTGAATTTAGTTAGTTGTAATCTACCTAGTACAGTATTCGATTTAGGGCTCTATGAAGTCTTAGCCTATCTTTTTTTTTTTTTTTTTTTTTTAATGATAGATCAGATGTTTTATAATTACCAACAAGATGTTAAGTTTTTAAGCAAAGTGTTATTGGCACTCAGTTGAATAAATATAGACTTTGGTTTTAGGAAAGAGTTTAACTTTACTCGTTTTCTTTGATATTACTCATGTATCTGTCCTGCTTTCCTGACAAGGCAGATTATCCCAAGTTACCAAGATTGACTATCTGATGTTTCAATGTGTTTTACCTTCTTCCTGTAGAGTCCTTGGGTGCCACAAATGGTTAAGCACTTGACTACTAATTGAAAGTTTTGCAATTAGAACCCACCTAGAGGTGACTTGAAAGACAGGCCTGCCAATTTGCTTCCTAAAGGTCATAGCCTTGTATAACTGTAGAACATTTCTATTCTGAACACATATGGGGTCACCATGAGCCCAAATCAACTCAATGTCAATTAATAACAACAACCTCCTTCCTAGTTTCAAGCAAATTCTTTGATGTGGGTACACATTCAAATAGGTTTGCTTACTTTTCAAGATCCATAATTCTATTGATTTCTTAACCATAAACCAAACCAAACCAAACCCCTTACCATGGAGTCAGGTCTGACTCATAGCAACCCCTCCTTGGGTTTCCAAGGTGATACCACTACGGAAGTAGATTGCCCAACCTTTCTTCTGGGGAGTGGCTGATGGGTTTGAACCACCAGCCTTCTGGTTAGCAGTCAGATACCTTAGGCACCACACCACCAGGGAGCTCCCATAGTTTTCTTTAAATCATATATACCTCCCATCACTCTGTGCTTTAAGTTTTACTGATATCCTCTTCAGGCAGAATGTTTTCTCCCAGGTCTTTTTCCCTCACTCTCCTCCATGCATAGCCTCAGTAATTTTCATTTATCTTTTCTGGAAGGCTCCTCTGACCACCTCTAAGACACGTATACTTCAGGTTCCCCTCCCATATCCATAACACCATATTACACTAATTTATTGCTTTACTTAGCAATTCCTCCACTAGGTTGTAAGCTACATCCATGAATGCTTGGGCTATTTCTGTGTTGTTCACCATTATAGATCTAGCTAGCACTGGGCATAGAGCTTGGCATAAAGTATGTGACAATAAACTAATACATAATTACTGAATGACTGAGAACATATAATGTTTTACATTAAGTCAAATATATGATGTCATTCAAATAATGCCTCTTAACTCCTTTGGGTCCAGTTTATATGTGCATTTGTTTAGGTGGTTTAGTGGTAGAATCTTCACCTTCTGTGTGGAAGACCCAGTTTCAGTTCTGACCAATGAACCTCATGTACAACCACCATCCAGCTGTCAATGGAAGTTTTCATGTTTCCATGATGCTGACCAGGTTGCAATGGAGCTTCCTGACCGAGATGAACTTGGAAGAAAGACCTGGCAATCTACTTCCAAAAATCAGCCAATGAAAGACCTATGGATCACAGTGGTCCAATCTACAACTGGCTGTGGGTATGGCACAGAATCTGGTGGCACTTCCTCCCTTTGTGCATGGAGTCGCCATGAGTCAGAAGCCAACTGGATGAGAGCTAACAGCAACAACTTGTGGAGGAGTGGTGGGAATGTCTATAGTTTCTTCCCTGCTCTTCATGATAATTCTACATGTAACTAGTGACTAAACTAATGACTTTTAACACCTCTGCTCATTGAAGAGTCTGAGAAGGAGCCAGAGGACTCAGTCTCTCCAGTATTGTCTGTAGGTGGGAAGTTGCAAACCCTGAGTTTGATGGGAAAATCAAGGGCAAAGTAATTAGAATATATAGATATGCTTCTTGTCAGCACTGACCTCCTCTCCTGCAGCCATTAAGATATTTTTATAAACCACCACTGGAGTTTATTTGGTTCCAGACTTTGATGTTGGTATATTGTGGATGACCCTGAACTGTGTTTGTACTTTCCCTCATCCCTGTAGATTTATGCATATGTCTTTGAAAACATCAAGTCTGTCCAACTGGAAGCACTGCTCTTATCCTTGCTGAGCATCGTGGTGCTTGTTCTTGTTAAGGAGCTGAATGAACAGTTTAAAAGGAAAATTAAAGTTGTTCTTCCTGTCGACTTAGTTTTGGTAAGTATGAAATCAACATTTAGAAATTCTGCAATGCAACGTTTGCCAGTTGTCGGGGTAATCTGCAAATGCTAACTATATTGTCTATGGCAACCCACAGCTACTCCTGTCTCTCATTAAAGTAGGGCTAATTTGCGTGGCTATACATTAATGTAAGAACAGGAAACTTTTGAGTCAATAATTAAAAAAAGGAGATACACATGTTTTCAATTTATACAGCATTTCTCATATGCTTAAAATTTCTTACATAAATAAGAGAACATATAGTTTAAGATTTTAAATAAGGAAATATTTCTATGGGTGAGATTCAGATGATCTCTGCCATGGCCTTCCAGAAAACAATAAAAGGTTCTGGTACATCCGATTGGTGTGGAACATCCCTAATATGCCTAGAAATATTATCAATTGACAAGTGTCCATTAATGTTAGCAGATGTGTCGACACTTTTGTTACTGATCCAATCTTATTTATACTGAAAGGATACTCACAGTTCTCATTGGCCAGGGCTGGTTCTCCAAAATACTTTTTGTTGATGAACCTGGCAAAGCAATAAATTATATGTGTGTGTGTGTGTATATGTGTGTATGTATGTATATAAATGTGTAGTATATATGTATACGTAAATGTATATATAATATATCCATACACATATATGTGTGTGTGTATTTATAGTTATACATGTATTTGGTTTAAACAATACTCTTAACTAAACCAAGCAATAAAATATATATATATATATATATATATATATATGATGTGTAATATGTATATATGTTTTATACACACACACATATACATATATGTTGTTGTTATTACGTGCCATTGAGTCAGATCCAACTCATAGTGACCCCTCATTGGGTTTCTGAGGTGGTATCACTACAGAAGTAGATTGCCCAATCTTCCTTCCGAGGCTGGTGGGGTTTAACCCTTCTGGTTAGTAGTCAAATGCCTTAGGCACTATGCTTCCAGAGCTCCTATACATATACATACACTTGGTTTAAAAGAAACTTTTAATTAAACCAAACATTAAGTTGAAAATGAAATGGTAACACAATCACAGTCTACTAACTTGCTTATCATTAATTGGCTTTAGCTTTAGAGTTCTTTTGGGATAGACATGTATATGTCAAACCAAAAACACCAAACCCACTTCAGTCTGACTCATAGTGATGCTAAAGGTCAAAGTAGAACAACCCATATGGTTTCCAAGGCTGTAAATCTTTGCAGAATCAGACTGCCTCATCTTTCTCTCATAGAGTGACTGGTGGGTTCAAACTGCCTAAGTTTTGGTTAGCATTTGAATGCTTTAACCACTGTACAGCCAGAACTCTTTGTATATGTGAAGTGGTGTTTAAATAAATTCCTATATTGTAATATCCCTTCAGACAGTTGAAATGGTATATTGTTGTTGTTGTTATGTGCTGTCGAGTCGGACGCGACTCATAGCGACCCCTCCTTGGGTTTCCGAGGCAGTATCATTATGGAAGTAGATTGCCCAACCTTTATATAAATTTATGCTAGCACATTGGAAAATATCTCTGAAGGATATGACTGATTTCTATAACACTAAGAAATGGATGTCTTCTCTCCCTAAGTAGACTATATGATTCTATATTCTTGATTATTTGTTACAATACATATAACATGTCTATGTTGTATGTGTGTGTGTATTTCAAATAACCTATTAGATTACAAGTCCCATGATTATTGGTTTTAAAGCAACAACTGTAAAACTTACCATCTTATTCCAATGACCTATAGATATTAAGAAATACTTATTATATCTTGGGAAGCTTTATTACATAATTTCATGATACCATAAAAATAACCTTAAGGAAAACGTCCCCTGAGCTAGGAGCTAGTAATGTAATAATTGCCTATTCCATGCAATAATAGTAAAAATTATCTTTATAATAAAATAGAAGATAATCTATACAGTCTACCATTGTAGACCCACATACTTAAATTGTTAAATAGCACAGGTTCAGTTTTCCTTCCTTGGCTAATATGCCTTAGTGATGATCTTGAAGGGCAGCTTCAAATAGACAATTCTATTCTTTGAAGTTCTGCCAGAACTTGGCAATGTATGGAGAACCAAACTCTGGTCCCATCCCTTGTTCTCCCACCCCAGGTCTATTCATCCACAAGGGGGTTCATGTTTATAGATGTGGATAACCCTGCCCCATGTCCAAATTTTAAACAAATGTCTACCCCAAGACCACCATCACCAGTGTCCCTTTACCTCCCTTTGGGCCACCCTGGGAGATAGACCTTGAGAAGTGACCCATTAGCAGGCTTGGGGCCACTTGGACAGAGAATTGTAGATCTCTGAGTATACATAGGATGGTCCACAAAGAGGGGTACAGGTTTAGTTTGGACAAGTTGCCTTGTTCCCCCAAAGCTCCCACCTTATGGGAAGGCCTACAGTTGAAGAGGGCCAGATTGGGACCCTCTAAAGGATTAGGCCCACTCAGGGCAAGATCCCCCCTTACCTAGGTATAAGGGTGATACCACCTTTATATACATGTATAATATTGAAATAATATTGAAAAAGGACTGATGGCTAGACTGATAAAGGAAGCTTAATTATGTCAATGGAATGCAGTGAGAAGGTAAGAAACAGATTAATTTAGTGACTTGGGTTACTTAATTTTCATATTAGCTATGCACATTGAACATCATACACTCTTGCATTTTTAATACATTTTCAGTATCTTGTGGCTATGGTATATATTTTTTATAGTTTACAATATTTTCTAACCTGGTCTAAATGTTTCATTATAATTTATTTATTGGTTTAGGAATTTAAATTTATGAATATGTTAATACTTCTGAATTTAACCAAATGGCTTGCATCTTTAGCTATTACTCTCTTCTTCAGAAGGTGCTGCTGGTTGTTGTTGTTATGTGCCCTTGGGTCAGACCCAACTCATAGTGACCCCTCCTTGGGTTTCCCAGGCAGTATCACTACAGAAGTAGATTGTCCAACCTTCCGTCTGAGGAGTGGCTGGTGGGTTTGAACTGCCAGCCTTCTGGTTAGCAGTCAAGTGCCTTAGGTACTATGCTGCCAGAGCTCCTTGTTGCTGCTGGTATACCATAATATTTATAAAGTTTAGCAGGATAGCTTGTATAATTGTGTTTCCTTTTCTTCTTTTTAATCCTCAAGGCTGTTCTTCTCTTTGAGCCCATTTGATATTTTAGAAATCTTTGTAAATTTGATTAAATATAAGCATTGAGAATAAAAATATACATATAAAACAAAAACTCTGCTAAGTGATACTCTTGGATATTAACAGATATTCCTTATTTTGCTAGTGTGATTTTGCTGCACTTTTTCTGGCCATGTATATGATACATTTATATGTGAAATGGTTAATTGGTGTGTCTTGTTTAACAAGAAAGGTGCAGTATATAAAGAGTTCCAAACTGATAGCGTAACTTTGTGAAATCTTCAGGACCTATTAAAATTATGAGAAGAATGAAAGGAGAATCTAAAAATAGATTCAAAGCATCAAGGTGCCATGGTTTGAAAAACAAAAAACTGAACTGGGCTCTGGCATCCATTTTAAAGGTGGTTGTGGTACATACAGAGAACACTTGACTGTAATTCCCATATCTCAAGAGCAGAAGTCTTGAGACCTCATGGTAGTATTGGTAAAAGCCTCAAGCACAACAGGGTATCATCTTGTGGGTTTATTTCAAGAAATAATAAAAGCTCAAGATTCAAAACATTCAAGGAGATTGTAGATCATTGTTGGCCACTAACATAGTTTAGGAATATTTCTGCAATGTCTCAGTCTCTTGGAGTGGCTCTCAAGAACTCATGCCATCTTACAAAATGTTCCTTCATATCATGAGAACCACATTTTAAATTGGATTATGATGTCTACCTGTACATGCACACATGTACACACACCTATATTCTGTGTTTTGCTTCCTTCAAAATTAGACATAATTGAGTTGACACAGGGCAGTATATTAAAAAATTCATATTATGAAATTTAAAATCTAAAAAAGATTTTAAAAACTTTGTTTCAAATCTTTGCAACTGCTGCACTACTCTTGACAATCATGGGGCACATAACAATGTTTACTTTTAAACATGTTTTGAAGGTGTTTGTGAGGCCAGTAATATAACTTTCTTTTTCTTTTTTCAAATGGAACCACATAGATTGTTGCTGCATCATTTGCTTGTTATTGCACCAATATGGAACACACGTATGGATTAGCAGTAGTTGGTCATATTCCAAAAGGGTAATGTAATCTCTCTCTTCTTTGTTTGTTTATTTTTGATGGAGAAAGAGACTTGGGGGGGTATAGTTTCATTTTTTTCAAAAGACCTATATGGGACAGATTTCTAATACTTTCTATTAGAAATGAAACACTGCAAGTATAAAGTAAGAATAGATTCCTAGACTGCTCACCTATTCCTAAGGAGCTAATAACTGTTCTGTACAGCATTGTTTCAGGTAAAAGATTTGGAAATTATTTACAAAGATTTTATTTGAAAAAAATGGAAGGCATTGTATTTGCAAATTAGACTCATGCAAGGGATTTAGTCTGACCTATTCCTTCCATGTTTTCTTATGACTCTTTTTACTTCATGTAAAATGTACTAAAGGTAAGGTTATGCCATCTGAACTGGAAATGCATAGACCTGGGTTGTATATAATGCTGAGAGAGAGAGGACAGAAGTAGAAAAGAATACATGTAGGCACTAGGAGGAAATTTCACGAGAGGCAGACGTGTTTACCTTAATGGGGTAAAAGTGGTTCCAAATCAAACTTGAAAGAAAATGGAGGCAATTTAGGAAAGGAACCGTGTCTTACTGCCTTGTAATGGGATGCATAGGCACTAGTATTTATAAAAGTGGGACAAATGTACAGATGCTGGGTCCTCTAAATTCTTATTCTTCAGTCCCAGATTTTGGATTCTAAGTACATTAAAATGGAAGAGCAATAAAAAAATTCTTAGAGATTAAAAAGATATTTATAATATATATATATATATTTAAAATCCCCTGTTTTATCCCATGTAGATACAGGCTAATGGTGATTATCTGAATCAGGTTGAATTTTCAAAAGGGTTCTTTGCTTTTCAACCTTTGAAATGTTTCTAGATCAGTTTATTGGTGTTAATAACTAGGCAAGCTCAATTTTCATGAAACAATTTTTATGTTTTGAGATGGGCAGTTTTATACTGCATATATCTTAGGGCTTGAAATGATGTAAGTCAATTAGTCTTTGGTATATATATATATATATATATATATATATATATGCCTTTCCTCCATTCTCACTAGTTCTCCTTTATTTTGAGGGACCTTTCAAGACCCAGCCAACTAAGGAATTATGAAGAAGCTGAGATCTGCCACTTACTTTGTGACCTTAGATGAGGCTTCTAATCTTTCTCAGAATTTTTCTCCTCTGCACAGTGGCTATGATGATGCTCAGTCTGGGAGGGTTGTTGGGAAAATTTAATGGAATAGCTAACATGAAAGAGCCAAGTTCTCTACTTGTAGGGAGTATACTTGGTACGGAATCAAAATTAATTCTCTTCCCTTTTTTTCTACTTTTTCCCTGAGGAATTTATTTCTTTGGTAAATCTCCAAAAGCAGTGTCAGGGATAAATAAATGATGAAACTTTGCCTCAAGTGGTTTTCAGAAGACAATAAGACAGTTTGTGGGTGTTATTTGAGAGAAAGTTTTTAAACAGTTCTTTGAAAATGTGAGATGGCTAACTGCCTTTCCATATTTTGCTATAAAGGATAGAGAAGCCTTTATAAATATTTTTCTTAACAAACATAATGCATCGTTAATTGTACTGTGAAAGAGTGGCATTAAAAACATTTATGATTATGAACTCTATGGCAAATTGAGGGATAAACTCACAAGTTGTAGCTCACAGTGTTTGCATACAGCACTGTAGTGCTTAAGGGGGGAAATACAATCTCAAAGAGCAGCCAGACAAATATTTGGAAAGGTTCAAATGAAAGAAATACTCTGGATTTGCTTTTGTTCTGCTACAGAATGAGGACATTCTTGTTGAGTCAGGATTTCTGTGGTGTAACCTGAATTCCCAGGGCATAAATGCCATTTTGGATGCTTTGAGCTGTCTCTGTGGTATTCCTTGTGATTTTGCTTTTCTGCTAAATAAAGTTAAAAAAGAGGGGGGGGGGAGCTTCTAAGGGGATGGTTGCTTAATTTTTCCCACGGGTATTTCACTTATTCTATGTAAACTTCAGAGTCATTACCACAGTTGAATTCATTGCAAGTTCCTGCAGAAATTGAATGAAGGTTGATGACTTCAATATGGTCTTTCTTTCCACAGAATTCCTCCACCTAGAGCTCCCTCCATGAACATCCTCTCTGCTGTAATCACTGAAGCTTTTGGAGTGGCACTTGTAGGCTATGTGGCCTCACTGGCTCTTGCTCAAGGATCTGCCAAGAAATTCAAATACTCAGTTGATGACAACCAGGTGGAGTGTGCCCCCAAACCTCCTCCATTCCTATTATGTCATTGTTCTGTATATTCTAAGACTTTGGAAGTGTTGGCTTTATGAAAAATATAACGTCCTAAGTGTTTAAAAAGAATGAACAGAAAACTAAAGAAACAAAACAAAAATCCCTAAATTATTTCTAAAAAGCAGAAAATCTGCCCTTCAGGATAGGTGAGATAAATAAATAAATGTTACTGTGTTTTTTGATAGACATACTTGATGTTCTTTTTGATTTGTCTTTAAAATAGAACACTATTTTAAAGAAATATTTGAAATAGCATGCAAAGTTTAAACATTATGGATTTCAAAATACAAATAAGTAAACATAACCCTAATATTACTTTTCTTAGTAAAAAATGTAAAAGAAGCAAGGATGTATTCTTCAAATACCCAATGATGCCAATTATATTAGTTGTACTTCTGAGTATATCTCTGCCAGTGTCTTGTTTCAAGTCTGGTGGCTTTACAGAGCCACACAGCTCAGCAGATACGGCTGGAATGTAGTGGTCACAAATGCTAAACTTTCTCAGTACAGTCTCACTCTGACACTACCAGGTGCTGTAGAGTCAATTCTGACTCATAGTGACCCCATGTGTAGCAGAGTAGAACCGTGCTCCATAAGGGTCAGTTGCTGATTTTCTGAAAGTAGAATGCCAGGCCTTTCTTCTGCTGTGCCTCTGGGTGGACTCAAACTTCCAACCTTCTGTTAGTAGCTAAGTGCGTAAACTGTTCGTACCACCCAGGCACTTCCACTCTGATACTAAATGGTACTTCAGTCTCCTCATCTATAAAAAGTGGATGTATTTGTTCAGCAGATGTTTATTGAACCCAGCTAGGTACTAGAACTATGCACTATTCTATATACAAGGGATATATCGGTGAACCACAGAGATCAAGTCTTTGCTCTCCTTCTTTTGTGCCCTGTCCCAGCCACACTTACCTCCCTGATTTCTTTGAACCCATCAGTTACGCTTCTGACTCAAGACATTTGCATTTACTGTTCCCATTCCCAGGAACTCTGCCTCCAGTTATTGGAATATTCCTTTCTCAGTGATGCTTTCCTGGGTAATAGAAAATCATAAACACCGAATTTCCTGTCACCTTTTCTCTTTTGTCTTTCTTGTGTATTCTGTCTCCTGTCTGCATTCCATCACCAGGATGCCAGGTGTATGTGGGCAGGGATATTTATCTGCGTTGTTTACTGGCAACAGAGGAAGCGGGGAAAATCATTTGGCAGCTTTTGCAATAATCCAGGTGAAATATGATGACTTGGAACAGGATGTAGAGTTGGGAGATGGGGAGCAGACATTCTAGATTGGATGTGGATGGGGTGTGGGAAAAGGAGAAGCCAAGAATAATTGTAAAGCTTTTGTGACCTGAGCAATTGAAATTGAGATGGAGAAGAGGGTGGGAAGAGCAGGTTGGAGGTGATAGAGAGCAGTAGCCCTGTTTAGTACCTTTGAGATGCTTCTTACACATCCAAATGGAAATGCTGACTAGTTGGTTGGCCACATGAGTCTGAGCGTCAATAGTGATCTGGGCTGGAGGTACAAAGTTGGGAGTTGTCAATGTGTAGTTTGCATTTGAGTAGCTAAGGTGTAGCTAGAGAAGTGGTTAATATTTGAGGCTGCTTAGCTGAGAAGGGAAATTGAGAAGTGTTCTCCAGAAAGGTAGGAGGAAACCAGGATACTGTCCCATTCTAGAAGCCAAATGAAGAAGTCTTTAAGGAGGAGGGAGTGAGCAACTGGTTCAAATGCTGTTTTTAGATCAAATGAGTTACCACTGACCACTTGATTTAGCATTGCAGCAGTCTTTGAAGGAGTGGTGGGAGAAAAAGTCTGATTATAATGACTCAAAAAATAAAGAGGCAAAATTGGCAACAGAGAGTATAAATAAACACCATATACTTCCCTATAGGGTTGTTAGGAGTAAAGTTCTTAGAACACTTTCTGGCTCATTATAAACACTCGGTAATTGTTAGCTATTTTTATTATTCTCAAATTACAACTGGTGGGGAGAACAGGAGTTGAATACAAACAAGGCTAATTCTTTGACAAGTTTTGCCTGTGATCTCTGAAAAAGTCTATTGTGATTAAGAAATGATAGAATCTCCTGTGTTATCAATCTTGCAGGAATTTTTGGCACATGGCCTCAGCAATGTGATTCCTTCCTTTTTCTTCTGCATACCAAGTGCTGCAGCCATGGGTAGGACTGCTGGCCTCTACAGCACGGGAGCAAAGACACAGGTAACTTAATGCTTCAGCAGAGACCAAAGAATGCCTGAAGTGCATAGAGACAAAACATGATTAGTGGTTACCAGGGGACAAGGGGAGAGGGAAATGGGGATTGATTACTTACCAGATAGTTTCTGATTTAAAACCAAACCAAACCAAACTCACTGCCATTGTCATCGAGTCAGATCTGACTGCTCCTTGGGTTTCCCAGGCAGTATCGCTAGGAAAGTAGATTGCCCAATCTTCCTTTGGAGGAGGGGCTGGTGGGTTTGAACCGCCAGCTTTCTGGTCAGCAGTCAAATGCCTTAGGCACTGTGCTACCAGAGCATTTCAAAATGGTTAGTGGCTATGCTTGCACACCTGGCTAATGTACTTAATGTCACTGAATTGTGACACTTAAACATGGTTAAAATGGTGAATGCTCTCTTATGTATATTTCACTAAAATAAAATTTAAAAAAATAAAATAATAATTGCCTGGTCTTCTTTTCTGTTCTTAGAGAGTGTGGTGCTTCCTTTTAAAGTCCTGAAAATATTTGCACTTCTTCAAATGTTTCCAAGTAGTTTCAAGGAAATTTCTCTCTCCTCACTCTTCTGAATGACTCTTCCAGAAACTGAGTGATTCAAATTGCAAACTAAAAAAATCCCGTAGAAATGGCAACTTTATCGTCAGTGACCTTTGAAACCAAAGCTCCCTCTAGTGGTGTCCCTGATATTGATTTTTGCTGATCCAAACCCAAACCAAACCCATTGCTATTGGGTGAGTGACCCTACAGGACAGAATAGAACTGCTCCATAGAGTTTCCAAGGCTGTAACCTTTACCTAAACAGAGTGGCACATCTTTTTCCTGTGGACCAGATGATGGGGTCAAACTGCCAACCCTTTGGTTAGCAGCTAAGCATTTAACCACTGCCTTGCTAGGGCTCCTGGATGTAAACAATTTGAACAATTGCCATTTTTGCTCATTTTCTTTAAATAAAATGAAATCACCTATACACAAAGTCAATCCTTGATACAGATATTCCTTTCTATGTTGTTGTTGTTAAGTGTCATCGAGTCATCAGACTTATAACCACCTGTGTACAACAGAATGAAACACTGCCAGGTCCCGTGCCATCCTCACGATCCCCACTATACCCAAGCCCATCGTTGTAGCCACTGTGTCAATCCATCTTGTTGAGGGCCTTCCCTTTTTTTGCTGACCCTCCACTTTACCAAGGATGATCTCCTTCTCCAGAGAATGGTCCCTTCTGACAACACGACCAAAGTAAGTGAGATGAAGTCTGGCCATTCTCACTTTCAAGGAGCATTCTGGCTGCACTTCTTCCAGGACAGAGTCCTTTCTATGGAGATGCTGTATTCGAATATAGCATCTATAAACGCAAAACTCACTGCCATTGAGTCAGATCCTACTCATAGCAACCCTTCCTTGGGTTTCCAAGGTGGTATCACTATGGAAGTAGATTGCCCAACCTTCCTTCCAAGGAATGGCTGGTGGGTTTGAACTGCCAGACTTCTGGTTAGCAGTCAAATGCCTTAGGCACTACGCCACCAGAGCTCCTATAGCATCTATGGAGATGCACAAATGGTTAAATGTAGAATTAGATATCAGTGCACATTTTAGGTTAAAGAAACAATCATATTTTCTTAGAAATTAAAACCAATTCATCATGTAGAGAGCCTGATATATACCAGGTATTATGCTGGGTACTGATAAGATAATGATGATGATGAAGAAGATGATGATGACGGAAGAGGAGTTGGAGGAGATCGTGGTACTAGTGGTGATGTTAATAGTGGCATTATATTCCAGGCATTGTGTGTAATACTTTTTATAGGAATGAATTTATTTAATCCCTAAGATTGCCCTGTTATATTATTATCCTCAGTTCCAGATGAGAAAGTTGAAGAAAAGAGAATTAAAGTAACATATCCAGGTCACAGACCTCTAGTGAGTGCCAGAGAAAATTATGTACTTTTAACTTCTGTTTTGTACAAGAAATAAGAAATTAACATTGATAAGTATAATTATCATTAAAACAATTTATGTTTATTTAATGGGAATTTATAAAACAGTTCATGGGTTAAGTCAAACATTTATTAGGAATCCGCCTTATATTGATTTCTGTCTTTGGTTCTGGGAGAATAAAGAATAGGATGTGGTCCTTGCCCTGAGGAGCAAGTGACAAGAGAACAATGATTAAAAAGATAATCGAATGTAGCATAAAATTAGCTAATAAAATTATGACCCATGTACTATAGAGAGGAAGGGAAGTAGTAACAGCTTTTGAGTATATTATAATTGGAAAAAATAATTTCCACAAGTAATCAGCTGAGAAGTGAAAACCTCACTCAACTCTGGATTTCACGACACCAAGGAAGTTAACTGGTTTTTTTGCAGTTAGTGTGATTTCAAATATAGGTTTAACATTTTACAAATGATATCTCAAATGTTTTTGACTTAAATTTATACATTCAATACACAGTACATTTAATACCATCTCTCTGAAAGCATGTCTAGCTGTACAATTCTAGGATTCTGTAGTAGTTTGTACATGGGACCTGATAAGAGTGAGTGTGTTACATTTCCTTTCTTCATGTTCAGGTTAGATAAGCAAGTGAGCAGTTAAGGACATGAGTCCAGAGCATGGCTTGTATCCTGGCTCCACCTTTGGTGTTGACTTGGATTAAAAATTTAACTTCTTTAGCCTAAGTGGACTTGGCTGTTAAAGTAGAATTGTTATATTTAGCACAATATTTGATCATTAAGTACCCCCAAAAAAACCAAAGCCATTACCAATGAGTCAATTCTGACTCTTAGTGGCCCCCGTTGGGTTTCCAAGGCAGTAAATC
>NW_006921809.1:3123158-3125459 GCF_000298275.1 Orycteropus afer afer
GAGTTGCCCTTTGAACTTGCTGGGGGATCTTGGGCAATTTAGTGTCTTAATCTGTCACATAGGCAAGGATGGTTGAAATAGAGTCTCTGAGGTGTCTTTCACTTCAAATTCTGTTGTGCATCTGGAGTTTCCTCAGGCATTTATTAACTGCTGTTTTGGTTATCTAGTGCTGCTATAGTAGGCATAACACATATGTATGGCTTTAACAAACAGGGATTTATTCTCTTACAGTTTAGGAGACTAGAAGTTCAAGTTCAAAGTGCCAGCTCTAGGGGCTGGGTGAAGGCCCCTCAACCTTGAGCTTCAGCTCTGCCTCTTGCTCCTGGCCTACTGGAGCTGGAGGTGTCTCTTAACTCAGACAACTGCTGACTGCTGAGGCTGATAAACCCAAGGTGGAAAAGTAAAATGGCACAGTGCCAAGATTATCTAGCAACACAGCAGGACACTAGTTCAAATCCAGAAACAGTCTCAAGATTGGCAGACAATGTAACAGGACACTGAGATGAAGATGTGGCCAAATGTAGGCTCCAGAAGTGCCAAAAAGCCCAAGACCTTTCTCAAAGTGTCTTCTTTTATATTGGAAGCAGACAACATCCCTAAGGCAGCTACTCAGCTGCTCACAGTAGATTCCATCATGGGGTTGATTATGAGTCTCATCACGGGCAGTAGCTACATCCAGCTGCCCAGCCACTCAAAACCAGACCCAGCCAAGCTGACACATAACCTTAACTACCTCATCTGCTTTTCTAATTAATATTTTAATAGTATTAATACCATCTGATTAATCTTAGTTATTTTCAACATCTAATGTCTAGAAGATGATACTTTAAGATGACTTGTACTTATTTTGAAATCTGGGAATTGTTTTCATTTGAGTTTGGCAGACATTTGTTTGACTAAGCGTAGGGACGGAGTGATGCACATTGTCTCCTCTCTTCTAAAGGCTATAGTTTGAATAATTAGGCCAATAGAAGTTTTCTAAGGACTTTTTGGGATGTTTCCTGCATGGTGTTCTACTCATCAGACTTCAGAAAAAAATGGTAGAAATCTAATAAAACATGAGCCCAGGGAAACAAAGCTCAATAATAAAATATTCCCATGTTACTCGGCATGTTGAGACAGTTGCTAATCTTTCCAACAATCCCCATTAAGTTGCACAAAGAATCTAATTTAATGTCCCTACCCAAATCAAAGATACTTTCCCATGGTAGTCATTTTAGACCTTTAACATCTGCAACTGTGAAGTTTATGTGGGTATAACTGATAACTGACATGGTTTGAAGAAGGCAGTAGGCAAGCCAAGTCTTAGAAATTTTGTTCTAAACAGGCTATTTATGAAACCATTTTACTATGTGACATGACTTCACAAAATAACCCCTTAAATGGCTATGTTTCTCTTAGGGACTAGACTTAAACCCAGTAAATTAACCTAAAAGATATAAAAGTCTTTCAACTTCTAGGCTAATGACAACCAATCAAAAGACCAGTGGGAACAACTTTACAACTTAATTATTTTACCAATTCACTTTTACTAAGAAACAATAGTACAGTATTTCTGGAGCAAATTACCTTTTTAAAATGCAAATGTGATTATGTTACTTCCTGCTGAATGCTCATAGGTCTTAGAAAATGTGCCTTTATGTTGCCTACAAAGCTCTGAGTGCTTCCTTCTGTAGCATTGTCTTGGACTGTTGGCTACATATTTCTTAACTTTCAGGTTATATGGTCCTGCTTTGGTTCCTTGAAGGGCCTAAGTTTTCTTGGTGATTTTTTTTTTTCCAGCCAGGCTATGGCACATACTGTGGCCTCTAGTGTCTGTTGTTCCCTTTGTCTTTGCAGCTTTCTCCCTCCTCCTCCCTTCTAAGTTAACTCCTCTCATCCTTCAGACATCACTCCCAGGTCTAGATCAATTGTGTTCCTTTTCCTCAGAGTTCTCAGTTTAGTTTGATATTAAATGTTCATAGGGTGATTGTGGAGTCACTGGTAGTGCAAACGTTTAAAACATTTGGCCACTAACCCAAAGGTTGAAACTTCAAATCCATCCAGAGGCACTTTGGAAGAAAGGCCTGAAAAGCTACTTCTGAAAACTCAGCCATTGAAAACCCTGTGGAGCACAGTTCTCTGACACATCCGGGCTCACCAAGAATTGAAGTTGGCTCAATGGCAACTGATTTTTTTCTAGTGTGATTAAATGATTGGTATCTGCCTTCTACTCATGACTGAAAGCTCCCTGAAAACAAGGGCTCATGTCTGGTTTGCTTCACTATATCCTTAGGACCTGGCACGTAGTAGGTTTTCCAT
>NW_006921809.1:3128935-3134818 GCF_000298275.1 Orycteropus afer afer
TTTTGACAATTTCCAATTTTCTTAGATTCATATTTCATACATTCCATGTTCCTGTTATTAATGGATGTTGGCAGCTGTTTCTCCTAAATTTGAGTCATGCCATGTCAGCAAATGGAGGTCTTGAAAGTTTTACTTTATTCATATCGGTAAGGTTGGTTCTACCCTGATGCTGCAGCTTTTTCCCAGTTGTATTTTGAGAGCCTTCTGACCTAAGGGACTCATCCTCCTGCACTGTATCAGATAATGTTTCTGGGCTATTCATAAAGTTGAACAGTAATGTATCAGACAGTGTTTCTCTGCTATTCATAAGGTTTTCTCTGTCCAATTCTTTCAGAAGTGGATGGCTTCTTCCTTTTTCCTAGTCTGTAAACTGCATTGAAACCTGTACACCATACACAACACTGCCAGCCCTTGAAACACTGGTGGCACAGCCTCAAGTCTCACAGCAACATACAAGCCACCACAGTACACCAAACTGAGAGACAAGTTTGTCTCCATTAGCTGTTTGAAAATCTCTGCCCTCTCCTTACCTGGATCCCTGGTGCTGCTCTGCTCTGTCATTCCCCTGCCTAGACAAATAGTCCTAAAACTGTTAAAGTCTTCCTTCTATCCCTATTTCAAAAGGATGCTACATTAAGGGAGTGAGCACAATATCCCCTAGCTCTCTTCCCGGCATGCTTCCCTTTGTTCTCCAAGGAATAGATGTGGTGGGCCTGTCCTGCAGGTGCAACCTAGTCACAACAGAAGACAGTGGCATAGTTTTCTGCAACATTGAAATTGCCTCTGGGCAATTTTGTCTAACTATATTGCTTCAAAACTTGGCCAACTTCTTCAAAGCCTTCTTAGTTTAGCCTCAGTTTCCCAATATCTCCTCTCTCTTTTCCTCTTTCTGCCTTTTTACAATGTTTTCACCATTCTACTATTTTCCACAAAGCCATTCTTATAGTGGGGGTTTTGTGGCATAGTGAATAAGGCATTTGGCTGCTAATCAGAAGGTTGGTGGTTTAAACCCACCAGCTGCTCTGTGGGAAGAAGATGAGGCAATCTACTTCTGTAAACATTTACAGCCTTGGAAACCCAATAGGGATCACTATGAGTTGGAACTGATTCAATGGCAATGGATTTTGTTGTTGTTGTTGTTGTTTGGTTCCTATAGTGAGCTGTCAATCTACTCTCCATTTTTTGACAAATTCTTAGGGAGGAAACAACTGGTGTCTCTGTTATTCTACAACTATACACGGGTATGGGAATAGGTAATACTAATGCCTGCAGAATCATTTTGTAAAAAAGTACGCAAAATACATAATGTTTGTTTGAGAATATGCAAGGAGAAAATACAGACTATTTCATTGTTCTACATGCAAAATTAACTCTTACATAAAGTTCTACTCTGTACACATAGCATCACCATGACTCAGAATTGACTCAACAGCAATTAACAGCAGCAAAAACAAAGCATCTTTTATGAGTAATATTTAGTCCTCTGTTGACATATTTCCAACAGAGGAATTATTTTTCCCTTTATGTTCTGGAGAGTGCTGGCAGTGAGTTCCATTTTATATAGAAGAGAGAACAGACTTCCTCAGCCTCTGCCAACAAGGAAGGTCTGTTCTTACATCCATTTGAATGACTGCTCACTTAATTGAAAAATTATAGCTGTTCCCATCCACATCTCTCCCCACCTCACACATATATACCTTCTAATAGTACCAGGTTCAGGACAAGTAATGATGTTGGACTGACTCACCTGTACACATGTATATGAGCAATTATTATAGATCTCTTCCCCTTACCTAATGTCCTTTTAAAGTCATACCATACTTGCAGAGGTATAATTTAGATCCTGCAAAATGTATCCTTTTTAGTTCAGTTTATTTACAAAAGTATACAGTACAATTAAGATATAGAATATTCTTATCAGTAGTATTCTACTGTATGAATAGACCACAATTTGTTTAGCTAATCACTAGTTGATGGACATTTGAGTTATAGTTTTGGTGTATATGAATAAAGCTGCTACAAGTGCCCATTGGTATTTGCATGGATTTTTGTTTCATTTCTCTTTAGTGGAACTGGGGTATATGGTGAGTATACAGAGAACTTTGTGAAGAAACTGCCAAACTATTTCAAAGAGGCTATAACATACTAGGAGCTCTGGTAGCGTAGTGCCTAAGGCACTTGACTGCTAACCACAAGGCTGGCGGTTCCAACCCACCAGCCACTGCTCAGAAGGAAAGTTGGGCAATCTACTTCCATAGTGATGCTGCCTCAGAAACCCAAGGAGGGGTCGCTAAGAGTTGAGTCTGACTCAAGGGCACATGACAACAACAATATAGCATACTAGATTCCCAGTAGCACCATCTGAGAATTCCAGTTGCTCCAAGTCTTTGCTAGCACTTGGCTCTATTTGCTTGTTTATTTATTTTTAATTTAACCCATTCTAATCTGTCCTGATTTCCTTCTGTATCCCCATAATGATATTCTAGGTACCCTTGTGGTTCTATGACAGCCCTCTTTTCTCTTGTTAGAATGACATTTTGGCCAAACATTTTTATTAAGTCATGAACATTTGTTTATGTGAAATAGAGTTTGCCATCAAATGGAGCATAGCTGTAGGAATTAGGGGCTCTGAATTGCCTTTTGTCAGTGGGCTGACTTGGTTAACATGATACCAGTGACTTCTCAGGTTGAGTAAAATTAAGCCCACACTACTGCCAGAGACTGCTTTCATAATCCCGTAGAACCACTTCATAACTAGGGTCCTTATTGAGAAAGAACTTCAAAGATGAGAGTAAAGCTACAGTAGAAATTGATTGTCAGCATAGAATAACCCAAAGCTGCATTTTTAATTATTACCTAAGCAACCTCCTATGAAAAGAAGGGGGAGAGGCAGGTTTTGATGAAGAAACAATAGACTAAGGAGCTTTTAATTGAAATGTCACTTTCACTATTAAACAAAAGGAGCCATTCCTGTGACTATGTGATAAAAGTTGATGGTGTCTTATTTCTTTGTGTGGAATTGCTTTTCTCTCATCACTGACTTAATTTGATTGCACCAGTTTGTCAGCTGCCACATTTGGCTTCCCTCAGCTGCAAAATATAGATAATGACAGCCTATGCAATTTAACCATCATGTGCCAACATTTTGTTTCTTCTAATCAAGATAAACTAGATTTGTCTCCCCCCGCAAGAACTTTGAATAATAAAAAAAGTTCAAGGCTTTTATTTTTTGTTTGTCTTATGTTTTGTAGGTGGCTTGTCTAATATCTTGCATTTTCATCCTCATAGTCATCTATGCAGTAGGACCTTTGCTCTACTGGCTGCCCATGGTACAGTAATGCTTTTTCATTATTTACTTTTAGTGGAAATAATTGTATATTAACAATTGTTTAGAAGATTAACAACCTCAATCATCTAAATCTGGAAACCATGTTATATAAGCGTTGGTTAAATGGAAAGTACGGTATTTGATAGGGGAGGGATGGAAAAGTATCATGGTGGTCTTCTAATTATCAGGCCTATCAACATACTATTGTGGGATTGAATTTATTCTGTACTCATTTGGAGGCTGTAACTAGGCCCACTCTATTATAAGAAAAACATTTTCATCAGAATTGTTAAATGAAATGACTGCTTTTTTGATATGGTGAATTTTTCATCACTGGATGGTTTTCAAAAGAATTAGCATGCCACTTGTTGAAGATATTCTAGAGGAAATTCTTGATTTAAAGCATCACATTCCAACTCTGAAATTCCATGATTCCATACACATGAGTGCAGGTAGAAACTAGTGCCAGTGGCTTATTTTAACCCTCATAGGCCTGGGACACCAGAGTGACACAAGTATGACACTGGCTTTAGGAAAGCCAGAGAAAATGTTGTTTTTTTTCTTGCTCTAATTCCTCATTTATTTATTAGAAATAAATTATTACCACAGGAGGGTCTTCTAATAATCAAGTTCATTTTTGAGATCATTATAAATATTGGAAGTGAAACCACATAATTAATACTCAGGGCAATAATAAAAAAATATGTGATGTAAAATATTCAATTTTTTACAACAAATAAATTTCAAACAAGAGACAGTGAGTAATTATTGTAAAGCTAAAGGGACATTCAGCCTTATAACATTCTTCTTTATCATTCACTACTTTTTTTCTTTCTTTCTTATTTCTTTTGAATAGCATAAGATTTGCCCTGCAGTTTTCTTGAATTGAAAATGTTCTTCCAGTATGATAGTAGATTAGTTCTAAACAAAATGAAATATCTCATTATTACTTTAGTCTTCTAAATGGTAATTGCTTTTCTCTAGTAAGTACTTTAAAAACAAAGAAAAAATAGCTTAGCCCTTTTAAATTTGGATTAAAATCATCATCTTGCTTCTCCATCAACTTATTTTTTTATTTGTAGTGTGTTCTTGCAAGCATTATTGTTGTGGGACTGAAGGGAATGCTTATACAGTTCCGGGATTTAAAAAAATATTGGAATGTCGATAAAATTGATTGGGTAAGTAAAAATTTGCCTTCATATCACCCCCTTTGGTTTAAGCTTTATTGTTTTCAGTTGCTGAAAATGGATTTAGGTATTTGACTCTTGTATACTTTACCAACTCTCAATTATTTTCTAGATTCTTATTAAAAATGGGAAAATGTAAAATGCATTTCTAAGAAACAAATGGAATTTGTCAAATTTTGATGGATCTATATTTGAGAATGTTTAGAGAAATGCTATTTTATTTGAATGGATTGAGGATACCCAATTTGTGTTATGAATTGATTTTAGAAGTGAGGCTCATTAAGGAAGTGCATACTAATAGACATATGATCATGTATAATATGTATGACTAACTGGCATTAATTGTTAAGAAATATAAGCTGTATTGATTCAGAATGAACCTCTTAATAGTGATCATATATTCATTCAAATGTAAAAATGTCTCATAATTGTCTTTTAGATAGATTACATTGAAAGGAACCTTGTGTTAATAGGATATTGTTGGGATATTTAATTATAATACTGAATAATGATAAACTGTAGCTTCTATTGTATTGTTTAGCACATTTACTCTAGAGAAGTGGATTCATGCAAGAACATCTAAAATTCCTCCCCCTCCAGTACTGGTAAAGTGGCCCTGCCATGTATTTCATGGGTATACCTCCCTCTGCTTACCTCTGTTATGGCATCCACTACATTGTAAATGCAATTACCTATTTATTCCCATTCCTTCATACCCTTTTCTCTGAGAAACTTTGGGGGTTATTCATACTGATCTCCATTTTCATAATACTCCTCCTGAGGTTTAATATTACTGAGCTCCTATCAAAGTAGAATGCTGGGTGCCGTGGGGAATATAGAGATCAGTAAAGGACTTCCTGTCTTCTCCACACTCTTATTTGTGCAAGAAACATGGAAACATTAACTTATTATACAAGACCTTATACACTACAACCTGGTCTTAGAGATATAATCTTAGAGCTGGGGAAAAAAAAAAAAAAAAAATGGAAGCAGGAGCATTTAATTTGGACTATGTTAATAAGAAAGTTTCCCACAAAGGGCTGAAATATGAGCTGAGCCTGAAAGAACATTGATAGGCAGCCCAAAAGGCCAAAGTTAACCAGGGTGGGAAAGGATTATGACTCTTTAAGTTGGTATGTATGAGGTGGCACATGAAAGCAGAGAAATGAGAAGATGCAAACTTATTTTACAAGCAACTTGTTAACTCCACGATAAAGGTATTTCTGAGAAAGTCATTAATCACATAGGAGGGAGCACCTTATCATATAGGAAGGGGTGGGATGATATCAGGAAAGGCTTTTTGTATGAAGTGATTTCTGAGCTGAGAAAGGAAGAATGAACAGACATTGATGAAGAGAGAAAGAACCA
>NW_006921809.1:3135966-3136730 GCF_000298275.1 Orycteropus afer afer
TATTTTGTTGTTTTCTTCATGAATCACAATTATTTACTGGTTGACTTTACATTGTCTTTTTCATATCTATCTGTTATTCCATGATTATTTAGATTATTTTATATTCAGTTTCTCTAGACTATAAACTGTATCTCTGATTATGTATTTTCAGTTATAATGATCCCATTTTTATTTTGTTTAAATGTGATTTTTATCTCTATAAAGTTTTTCATTTCTTTTCCATTTTATTCCTAAGATTTTCCAGTTTACTTTTAATCTCCTTCAGTTTTTCTATGTTTAATATAGTATTTCTTCTTTGACTCTTTATATCCATTATTGAGGTTCATTTCCTGAGGCTATATTACCCATTATATGTATGAAACATTATATATATCACCTGCTTCTTCAACTTAAACTTGCATATAAGCAATTGATTGTCTATTCCACAGTCAGCACCTGGCCATGTTATGACTGATTTTATTGAGCTTCTCCATCACTTCTCTCCACAGATGTAGTTGATTTGATTTCTGTGTATTCCATCTGCCAAGAACACCGTGTACAGTCATTGTTTATGTTGTTGAAAAAAGGTATTTGCAAGGAATAAGTAGTTGTCCCTGCAAAATTCTGTCACATGATCACTGGCATCATTTCTACCAAGGCCATATTTTTCAACTACCAATGATTCTAGTTTGTTTCCAACTTTTGCATCCCACTCACCAGTAATTACAATACATCTAGATTATATGTTCTGTCAATTTCAGATTGCAGAAGTTGGTAGAAATCTT
>NW_006921809.1:3136908-3159774 GCF_000298275.1 Orycteropus afer afer
ACCTGAGTTTAGAAACCATAGGAAGAATAGATTTGATGCATTGAACACCAATGATAGTAGTGCAGACAAGTTGTGGGATGACATCAAGAACATCAAACATAAAGAAAGCAAAAGATCATTAAAAAGACAGAAGGAAGAAAAGACAAAAATGGAAGTCAGAAGAGACTGAAACTTGCTCTTAAACAGTGAGTAGCTAAAGCAAATGGAGGAAATGATGAAATAAAAGAATTGAACAGAAGATTTCAAAGGACAACTGGAGAAGAAAAAGTAAAACATTTGTTGTGTTTACCTCATGCCACTCTGACAGGAATATACCACAAATGGAATAGTTTGGACAAACAGGAGTTTATTCTCTTACAGTTTTGGAGGCTGTAAGTCCAAGTTCAAAGTGCCAGGCTCTAGGGCCTGGGTAAAAGCCCCTCAACCTTGAGCTTCAGCTTTGCCTCCTCCTTCAGGCCCACTGAAGCTGGAAGGTTTTCTTCACTCAGACAGCTACTGGCTGCTGAGACTGACAAGACTAAGGTTGACAAGTAAAAAGGCACAGTCCCAATATTACCAAACCACATGGCAGGCCATTAATTCAAGTCCATTAAAAGTCCCAAGATTAGCAGGACATGGCAGGCTGCTGAACAACGACTTAGCTACATGCAGGGTTCAAGCGTGCCATAAGCTAGAGACCATTCCCAAAGATGCTTCTTATATACAGGAACCAGACCACATCCCTAAGGCATCTACTCAGCTACTCACAGTAGATTCCACCATGGAGTTGATTACCAGTCTCATCATGGGGAATAACTACCTCCAGCTGCCCAGCCACTCAACCAGGTCCAGCCAAGTTGATGCACAACCTTAACTACCACAATATTATAATGAAATGGGGAAAGACTTGAAATTAGACAACCAAAAGGGAGGAACATGCTTAGCTTAGTATTTCTCAAGCTGAAAGAAGTGAAGAAAAAATTCAAGCCTTGAGTTGCAATATTGAAAGATTCTTTGGGCAAAATATTAAATAATGCAGGGAGCACTGAAAGAAAATGGAAGGAATACACAGAATCACTGTACCAAAAAGAATTGTTTGATGGTCAATGATTTTATGAGGTAGAATATTATTAAGAATCTATAATATTGAAGGAAGAAGTTGAAGCTGCAAAGAAAATATTGACAAAAAAAAAAAAAAAAAAGCTCCAGGCTTTGATGAAACACCCATTGAGATATTTCAACAAACAGATGCAGTGCTGTAGGCACTCACTCGTTTATGCCAATAAATTTGGAAGATAACTACCTGGCCAACTGACTGGAAGAGATCCATATTTGTGCCAATTCCAAAGAATGGTGATTCACCTGAATGCAGAAATTGTCAGACCATGTCGTTAATATCACATGCAAGTAAAATTTTGCTGAAGATAAAAAATGCTTGTAGCAAAACATCAACAGGGAACTGCCAGAAATTGAAACTAGATTCAGAAGAGTACATGGAATGAGGGATATCTTTCCTGATGTTAGATGAATCTTGTCTGAAAGTGAAGAATATCAGAAAGATGTTTACCTGTGTTTTACTAACTATGCAAAGGCATTCAACTCTTTGAATCATAACAAGTTATGGATAATAATGCAAAGAATAGGAATTACAAAACACTTAATTGTTCTCATGAGGAAGGTAGACCAAGAGGCAAATAGAACAAGGATTTAAAATGCATGGTTAAAATCAGGAAAGGTGTATATCAGGGTTGTACCCATTCACTACACTTATTCAGTTTGTGGGCTGAGCAAATAATCCAAGAAGCTGGACTATATGAAAAAGAATTTGGCATCAGGATTGGAGGCAGACTCATTAACAGTATATGATATGAAGGTGACACAACCTTGCTTGCTGAAAGTGAAGAAGACTTGAAACCCTTACTGATGAAGACCAAAGACTACAGTGTTCAGTATGGATCACACTTCCACATAAGGAAAACAAAAATGCTCACAACCAGACCAGTAAACAACATCACAATAAATGTAGAAAGATTGAAGTTGTTAGGGATTTCATTTTACTTGGATCCACCTGCAATGCCAATGGAAGCAGCAGCCAGGAAATCAGAAGACTTTTGCATTGGACAAATATGCTGCAAAAGCCTCTTTAAAGTGTTAAAGACCAAAGATGCCACTTTGAAGACTAAAGAGTGCCTAACCCAAACCTTGGTATTTTCAATTGCCTTACATGTATGTGAAAGCTGCACAATAAGTAAGGAAGACTGAAAAAGAATTGATACATTTAAATTGTATTGGCAAAGAATATTGAAAATACCAGGGACTGCCAGTAGAATGAACAAATCTGTCTTAGAAGAAGCAGAGGTGGAATTCTTGGAAGCGAGAATGGCCAGACTTCATCTCACATACTTTGGTCACATTGTCAGAATGACCAGTCCCTGGGGAAGATATCATGCTTGATAAAGTAGAGGATTAGTGAAAAAGTGGAAGACCCTCAATGAGATGGATCGATAATGAAGGGATCAGTCATAGCAAGGACTGTGAGGATGGCTCAGGACTGGGCAGTGTTTTATTCAGTTATATATAATGTCACTATGAATTGGAGCCAACTAGATTGCACCTAACAATAGCAACTTTACTTGCCTCTATTTCATTTCCTTTCTTTTGTGTTTCCATTTCTCTGAATAGATCCCTTTCTAATTCCTTTATGATTTTTAAAGAATCTAGATAATTGTTGATAAATAATGTAGGGAGCAAAGGAAGTATGGTATGAGATGGAACAGTCCACATTTTTGATTTAGACATGCGTTCTGAAGTAAAGCCTCATAAGCGACAAGCACTCTGGTGATCTGATACTCACTATCTCCTCTCCATTCTTTATTTTGCTTTCCCTTTGGTTAGGAAGTTATATTATAAATAATACAAATGGCATTTCACATTTACTATGGTCCTGTGGAGGAGCTCTGGTAGCATAGTGCCTAAGGCACTTGACTGCTAACCAGAAGGCTGGCGGTTCAAACCCACCAGCCACTCCTCGGAAGGAAGGTTGGGCAATCTACTGCCTTAGTGATACTGCCTCGGAAACCCAAGGATGGGTTGCTATGGGTTGGGTCCGACTCCATGGCAAATAACAACAAACAACAACATTGTCCCGTGGCACAAACTAAATCTCTATGGGTCTCTTTCCCACCTCGCTGCTGACCAACTCACCCTTAGAACTTAGAGGCCTTCTCAGACCTCTAAGTATAGAATTTTTAGGACCATGACATTTGTGGAGAAATCTGTAATTGGTCAAACTCAGAGGAGACATAGCTTCCAGTGTGTTCCTTGATTATGATCCGAATTCCACAGTGTTTGTCTGGTGTGTATCATATTTCGTAGTTAGGAGTTATGACCATATCTTTATCTCATTGAAGCTGAATTACCTCTCCCTATATATTCATTATTGACATTGTTTTGGGTAGATTTTGATAGAGTAAAAATGCCTTTAATATGCTACCTAAATCTGAAATCCAAATCTATGTTTAAAAATGTAAGTCTGGTAGAAGTGAGCAAGGGATTTACAATCAGAAAAATAACGACAGGTAAGTAGGAGGCTGTCAGAAGAGTGTAGGGGCATAGTACATTGTGAAGTAGCATAGCATCAGCGAATGGAGTAGAGGGGAGGGCTTGTGAGATTTTTGATCAATGATTAATAGAGTTTGGGAAGGGTGATGCCAGTGCTTGAGCACTCAACTACTAGCCAGGCAGTGATTGCTCAAACCCACTTAGAGGTACCTGGGAGGCCAGGGTTCTGATGTAGTACCTTGTAGGATACTGGTGTTATAATTGAAAGAAGGCAAACATTGGAGGAGAAGCAGATTTTTTGGTGAAATTAATGAGTTTTCATTTGGACATTTGAAATTGTCTGGTAGACAGTTTGAAAAACAGTTCATAAACTCAGATTGGTAATATTCTGCTTATGGGTGAGGATTAAAAACTTGGAGTAATTAAGTAGTATAGTATGGGCTAAGAGTCAGTTTGACACAGGTGGTCTGGATATAACAGGTAAGTGATTATTCCTTGGGACATTGGGTTTATCTTGACAATGGCCTTATTTGGCTGATGTGGGCAGGTGTCCTTAGCTGGTAGACAATGAGAAGGCATGGAGTTTTTGAAGTATGATCTAGTCATAGCATTAGGAGTGAGAACACTGAACAGACTTTTGTGGTATAGAATACTCAACAGACAAACTATACCTGGAGCATGAAGGAGGTCACCAAAGATGTGTGTTTAAAATAAGTTGGAGGTTGAAATTCTTAAAATAATGTAAGTAGTCATTACATGAAATTTTAAAACTTTTTTTATTTCTTTAAATTTTTGTAGTTTAATAAGGATTTTACTTTGAGATGTAGGTCAAAATTCTTTTTTAGAGTAATAAGGAAATAGGACTCTGAGCCTGACTCACAGTGTCAGAACTAAATTTGAATAGTGAGGACAGAATTCACATCTACAGAGATGAAGAACATGAATTAGTCACCAAAATGTTAGGATAACAAGTGGATCAGGAAGAGGCAAGATGATTCAGTAGCTGTTAGACTGTGTTTCTATAAGGAGCAGAGTTGATTCCCTACTTGAGATCAGATTTGAGGTTAGCTTGTGGTTGTGTACAAACAGGTAAGGGAGAAAATAGAAGAATATTTTATAAAAACACAGATGCAAGAGCTAACCAGTTCCTGTTAACTGTGATAACGAGCCTTGGAAGTTTTATTAGGAATTATTACAGAATAGTATTGGGACTTATTCTAACTAATAGATATTTTTCCTGATCTATGTTACTAATTTCCAGGGTGTTTTTTTTTTTTTTTCAAGCTATAAATGTAACATTGGGAAAGAACTAAGCACTTTGTGAGCCTGGCTTCCAATGGATGGCTATGTGGGCGAGTAAATATGCTATAAAAATAGAACCAGATGTTAGCAAAATTTTTGGTTGCTCTGGTGAATCATGGCCTCCAAGCTCTGTGGTTCTTTAAAGGGCTAGGGCTAGGCTCTTTCATTCCCTAACCCATATTGAATCATGGAGGCTCACCGGGAAGAATTGGACTTAAAGCTTCTACTGAGGTCTTATCCTGCTTCTCATGCGGATTCTGTAAGCACTGGGAGACGAGTAAGACTCAGAATAATCATGAGAAATTAAGGAAGTGATCAAAAATTTGCAAGATTATTTTGTATATGATTAAATGCAGTGTAATACATTAGGATGGAAAAGAAGCCATACTATGTATAATTAGAAGATTTGGCTGTCTATTCACCTGAATAAATGAAAACATCTCAATGCTCTAACCTAGTGGATGGTAGATGGGTGATGTTCAGATAAAAAGTACTTACTTAGCATTATATTTGTACATGATGGATCATAACATGAGAATCATTTAAAATATATTTTATCTTTTACTCCAGAATGTGTGTTTTTCTAAACCAAGAGGAATTTCACAAACAAAAATCCCTCAATTGCTTCCAAGGGCTCGGTTTTTCAAAATACCCCGTCATTAAGAACCACTCAAGCTCAGTACAGATCAATGATACCCTTTAGACACATTTGTTTCGAACCTGTCTGGGAACAACAACAACAGCAAAACAAATAACAGAACTGTGCCCTCTGAAAATTCTATGCTATTATTAAATTACAGAGGAGTTTCTAACTCATTTGTTGTTGAAGATGTTTTTAAATGATAATTCAGCTATAGGGATAGAGGAATCAATTTAGAATTACAAACATAGTTATGTAGGTGGGAAAGAGAGTGTGAAAATTTTGTTAGTATACTATTTGACAAAGGTAGGATTTCATGTTTAGAAAATATAACCTTCTGGATTTCACAAATTATTTTGCTTCTAAAGATTTTTTTTCCAGCAATAAGCTTACAGCTGCCAACTATAATAAACTGTAATTTCAGGTAGTAGACAAAACTACAATAATTTTGGAAGTCCAATGAAAAGAGAAATGGAGTATCTTACAATCTTTTAAAATGTTCCCAAGAAGTTAATTGACCCTGATTTTTAATTTTCGCCATAAAGCGTCTCTTGAAAATAAAATTGAGATGATCTTTATAGTAGTTGGTAAAAAAAAAAAAAAATGGCATTGGCAATGTTAAGTTAGCATTTTAACATTAGACTTAAGCTACGTTAGTTATTATTATTTTTAGCAACCCTAGAAAACAGAATATTGTCAGGGATGACCCAAGATCTGCAAACAATTGCTTATAATATTATTTCATTAAATGAGAAAGCAGTGGGGAATCATGGATGCTTTTGAATAATGATTATCAACTATTTACAGATCTTAAATAGTTTTTTTTTTTTTTTTTTGATTGAGGATTGAACTAAGGGTTGGTGTTGTCTAGAAACAAAAGAATAAACCTTTTTAAACCCACCCCTGCCCCTGAGAGTCCGATGGAGCCAGGATTTGTTTCTATATTCCTAGATTCTGTTTACCACTTGTTAAATAATATATTCTTGCTGAAAAGCTTGGTCAAATGAATATGGTAAATATGATTTTAAGGGACTTAGCAATCAGGAGAAAAATCAGAATATCAAAGACCTATATCTTCTGTTTCTCTTTCAGGGCATATGGGTCAGTACATACATATTTACGATATGTTTTGCTGCCAATGTGGGATTACTGTTTGGCGTTATCTGTACCATAGCTATAGTGATTGGACGCTTCCCAAGGTAAGATCTTATTTAAATGTTCTGTTTATTCTAACAGAACAGCAGAATACATGATGTTGCCAGTTACCTTTAATTCTTGCAACATGTAGTATCACAATCTCATGTTGTACTTGATGCTAGACCGTTAGAGGCATATAGATAAGGAATGTTCCATACACAAATGACACTTAGCAATGTTGGTCTCTACAAAGAGAAACATCTTATCATTACTTTGAATATAACATTATGCCCCGGTGGCACAACAGTTAAGCACTTGCCTGCTAACTCAAGGGTTGAGAGTAACGACTCATCCAGCTGTCCTCAGGAGAAAGGCCTGGGGGCCTGCTCCAAGAAAGGTGACGGCCTGGAAACGAGACAACGGAAAGCTGAGAACACAATCTACTTTGTCACATGGGCTTGCTCTTCCTCAGAATTGACTTAATGGCACCTAACAGCAACAGTTAAATCAATTAGCCCAATAGCCATATACTGTATCCTACAACTATATATTTTTGTACGAAGTGAAGGAATGCAATAATAAATGTCAGTATACAAACCATGTAGTAATAGAATTATTTGGAAATTAAATAACCTAAGCAGGTTTTATTTTTCAGAAGCCAGACTAATCCTTAATAAAAATTGTTGTTGTTGTTATGTGCCGTCGAGTCGGACCCGACTCATAGCGACCCCTCCTTGGATTTCTGGGGCAGTATCACTATGGAAGTAGATTGCCCCATCTTCCCTCCGAGGAGTGGTTGGTGGGTTTGAACCACCAGTCTTCTGGTTAGCAGTTAAGTGCCTTAGGCATTATGCTACCAGAGCTCCTTTAATAAAAAATATTTGTAGATAATTTTTGGAGGAATAGCCTCTTCCATCTCTTTATGGAGGATCTGCAGACCCTTCCCCTGTTTTAACCAGTTCTCTCCCTTTATTTCCAGTGCTCGTCATCTGATAACGCTCAACTCATTTTTCATCTTTCCCTGAATTCCTTATGAAATAACAATGTTAAGTTCTACCTCTATAGATTCAGTCTTTATAGAATCTATCTGTATAAATTAATCTTTATCAGTTTCTGGCTTAAATGTAATAGCTTTGATTCTATCTTTATTTCTTTTCATCTAAGAGTTTGTTAAACAGGTATACTTTCTAACCTTTTCTCTTTCACAAATCTTTACTATTCTACTGTTTGTTGCTGGAGATATGGGTCCTGGGAACCTAAAAGAGAGAAACTGCATTTGTTAATCTCTACTTAGAGGTCTTCTTTGTTTTGGTCTATTCCTGAGCACCCAAGCATACATAGATTTGACAATGTTTTATGAAGACATTGGTTACAGGATCTAAACCGTTTCAGACACAACCTAATTGTGGCGACCTTTTGGTTTCTTCATGGTTTTATAGTGATTAGGAAATGACTTATTCTCTGTTTTCCTTCATTCTAGAGCAAAGACTATGAGTATAAAAAACATCAAAGAAAAGGAATTTAAAGTGAAAACTGAAATGGATGGTGTAAGTTTAGCTTTGTTTTTCTTTTATACAATTATTGATATTTTTATGAGTCAGATAGTCTTAAAAGAAGTAGAAAAATTAAGAATTAAAAGCAGGATAGTTCTATTTTTAATGAGATATAAACTTTTAAAGGTATATATAAGACACCTCACATATGGTGATCAACATGCAGAAAATAGGGGGGAAAAAAGGAAGGGGGTCATATGTCTTGTGGTTATGAAATGCCAATAGGATCAATTTCTGGAGCACCTTTTCAAATGCCTTAGGCACTCCACCACCAGAGCTCCCTTTTCCAGGAAACAACTTACATAAATTGTCTCATCCTTTCTGTGCCTAGGCAGGGCAATTGATTATGTTTGAGTTTAGTTTCTTGTTCCAAGAGATGACCAAAAGAATTTAATGTGAGGAAAAAAAAATGTTGATTTGAATTTTTAGCCAGTTTCTGAAAATTGGCCTCAACTTGAACATGCTTTGTAAATGTTTGGATAACCTTCTTTTTCTTTGTTTTTCACATTCAGTTGTTCCCGTACCTCATGATTCCCTTCAGAACAGAAAAAACTGACCTCCACTAGAATGACCAATATCAGGGATTTTCCAAGTAGACTAGAAATGGGCAGTAACATCAGGAGTCCTTCCATAATATTCAGGGCTTATGGAAAAGAATGCCTTGTATTTGTAATAATTATTGAAAGGGTTTGCCTCCTAGAGAGCTATTTGAGCTCATAGCTTTGGAGGTTGTTCCCAGCCCCATTTTCCACTAATGCTATCTTTCTTTCCTTTTCCATCCCTTTCTTTTCTGTCCTGGAATTCTCCATGGGAATTTACTGGTCATGCAAAATCCGAGACTGATGCTCTGGATACCTGATGTCCTCTGCACATCCACATCTCAGCCAGAGCTATGTGCATCAGCCTTGACATTCTTAACTTTGATGTGGAATTGGACATTGGGTTCAAATGTCCTAAAGCTTAAACATCACCACTTTATAAGTTCTGTCCAATCGTTACCTTCATTGTAGGCTAAACCTGCAAGGTAGTAATGAGAGAATTTGTAGGAAGTTGAAAATTTCTCTGTATCTCTAAACTTTGATTGATTGCATTCTCGTCATCTGCCTGAATAGGAAATAAATATGGCTCATGAGAATCTTAGTTTTGTTAGACTACTTGTTGTCGTTGTGGTTGTTGTTGTTATATATGGTCTACACCTCGCTATTTAATAGGTTGTATCAGAAATAAGAGGGAAACCTATTCTAAGAAAGAGCAAAATTTGAAAATGAACTGATAGTAAAACTAACTTAAATAAAACAAAATCTGACCATATTATGTTATTCCTTCCCTCCATTCATGCACCCTTCTTCATGTGAAATATCCTTTCCCAGTTTGCGAGATCTCTTCCTACTCAGTTAATGCATTAATTGAGAATTTCTTTTCTGAAACTATATCTTTGTTCTTTAATGATGATAGAGATTGCATCAAAGAATTTAGCAAGATTAATGACCTATTTGTCATTGGAAAAAGCCTTTTTTCAACAGTATAAATAATGGCTATACACATGGACATTGCTAGATGGAATACACAGGAATCAAATCGACTACATCTGTGGTAAATGACAATAGAGAAGCTCCACATTATCAGTTAGAACAAGGTCAGGGTGCCAACTGTGGAACAGACCATCAGTTGCTCATATGCGAGATCACTGAAGGTGGAGAAAATAAGAATGAGTCCACGAGAGCCAAAGTAGGATCTTGAGTGTTTTCTACCCAAATATAGGGACCATCTTAAGAATAGATTTGATACTCTTAATAGTAATGAGTGAAGAACAGACAAATTATGGGATGACATCAAGGATATCATACAAGAAGAAACCAAAAGGTCATTAAGATGACAGGAAAGAAAGAAAAGACCAAAATGGATGTCAGAAGAGACTGAAACATGTTCTCTAATGTAGAGTGGTACCTACAGCAAATGGAAGAAATGATGAGGTTAAAAAAAAACTGAACATAAGGTATCAAAGGGCAACTTGGGAACATAAAGTAAAGTATTACAATGAATTGTGCAAAGCCCTGGAGTTAGAAAACCAAAAGGGAAGAACTCACAGCATTTCTCAAACTGAAAGAACTGAAGAAAAATATTCAAGCTGCAAGTTGCAGTATTGAAGGATTGTGTGGGCAAAATATTGAATGATATAGGAGGCATCTAAAGAAGAGGGAAAGAATATACAGAGTCACAGTACCAAAAAGAATTGATCTATGATCACCCATTTTGGGAGACAGCATATGATCAAAAACTGATGGTATTCGAGGAAGAAGTTCAAGGTGCACTGAAGGCATTGGTGAAAACAAGGCTCCAGGACTTGACAGGTATGTTTCCACAAACGGATGCAATGCTGGAAGCACTCCTTCATCTATGCCAAGAAATTTGAAAGAGAGCTACCAGGTCAACCAACTGGAAGAGACCCATGCTCATTTCAAAGAAATGGGATCCAACAGAATGTGGTAATTATTGAACAATATCATTAATATCACATGCAAGTAAAATTTTGCTGAAGGTAATTAAAAAATGGGTGCAGGAGTACATTGACAAGTCATTGGCAAAAATTCAAACTGGATTCAGAAGAGCATGCTATTCTGATTACCTAGTGCCAGTCTGACAAGAATATACCATATATGGGATGGCCTTAACAAACAGGAGTTTATTCTTACAATTTGGAGGCTTTAAGTTCAAGTTATAAGTGCCAGACTCTAGGGGTTGTGTGAAAGCCCCTCAAACTTGGGCTTCAGCTTTGCCTCTTGCTCTGGCCCACTGAAGCTAGAGGCATCTCTTCACTCAGGCAGCTACTGGCTGCTGATGCTAACAAGCCCAAGGTCGACAAATAAAATGGCACATTCCCGACGTTACCAAACCACACAGCAGACAATTAATTCAAGTCCATCCTAAGTCCCAAGGTCAGCAGAGCATGGCAGGCTGCTGAACAATGACATGGCTACATGCAGGGTCCAAGCGTACCATAAACTAGAGACTATCCCCAAAGTGTCTCCTTATATACAGGAAGTAGATCACATCCCAAAGGCCACTACTCAGCTGCTTGTAGTAGATTCCACCATGGAATTGATTGCCAGTCTCATCATGGAGAATACTACATCCAGCTGCACAGCCACTGAACCAGGCCTAGCCAAGCTGACACACAAACTTAACTACCACAGATGTAGAATGAGGGATATCATTGCTGATGTCAGATGGATCTTGGTTGAAAGCAGAGAATACCAGAAAGATGTTGATCTCTGTTTTATTGACTATATAAAGACATTTGACTATGTGAATCATAACAAATTATGGATAGAATTGGAATGTAAGGAATTCCAGAAGACTAAATTGTGCTCATGAGGAACCTGTATATTGACCAAGAGGTAGTTGTTCAAACAGAACAAGAGAATACTGCATGGTTTAAAATTAGCATCAGGGTTGTATCCTTTCACCTTATTTATTCAATCTGTATGCTGAACAAATAATCCAAGAAGCTGAACTACTTGAAGAAGAATGTGGCATCAGGTGGAGGAAGACATTAACAACTTGCTATATGCAGATGACACAACCTGGCTTGCTGAAAGTGAAGAAGACTTGAAGCACTTACTGACGAATATCAAAGACCACAGCCTTCAGTATGGATTTTGGCTCAACATAAAGGAAACAAAAATCCTCGCAACTGGACCTATGAGGAACATCATGAGAAATGGAGAAAAGACTGAAGTTGTCAAGCATTTCATTTTACTTGTATTCATAATCAGCACCCATAGAAGCAGCAGTCAAGAAATCAAATGACCTATTTCATTAGCTAAAAGACCTCTTTAAAATGTTAAAAAAAAAGATCTCTGGTGGTGTAGTGGCTAAGGCATTTGACAGTTAACCAGAAGGTTGGAGGTTCAAACCCACCAGCCACTCCTTGGAAGGAAGATTGTTGGGCAATCTACTTCCATAGTGATACCACCTTGGAAACCCAAGGAGGGGTCTGTGAGTCAGATCTGACTCAATGACAGTGAGTTTAAAATGTTAAAAAGCAAAGATGTAACTTTGAAGACTAAGGTACAACTGACCCAAGTCATATTATTTTCAATCTCCTTGTATTCATTGTCCAGGATTCACATGCAAAAGGATTATTGGAGAAGAATTGATAACTTTGAAGTATGGTTTTGGCAAGGAGTATTTGAATATACCATGTACTACCAGAAGAACAAATCTTTAATCAATTTTGTAGAAAGAATTTTTTTAATACTATCTGGTTTAAATATCTACCTTTTAAAAATATAAGATAATGAAACTGAGAGAGGTTAAATGAATTCTCCAAATTTGTATACATAATGTTTTCTCTCTCCTGCCCTTCCTTCCTCTGCCCGCATGCATTGATGTGTGCATCTTCTGTGCGAGTACTAAAGCTTGGTGACTTGCTTTATTTAGCTGATAAGGTATCATTATTTTTTAAGAACTTACTATCATCTCAATATCTAGATCAGACTCCCATTCCGAAGGTTGTAGAGAAGAAGACTTGAGTTGCACACCACCGATCACTGCCAGGAAGACATGGGCCAACATGGAGAAACCTTTGTTTTGAAACTCTTCCTTCTCTCTTTCTGCACCTTTCATCTACTTCCTGGCAATCTAGTGTAGCCTAGGCTGCCCAAAGTAAAATTACATCCCTGATGGTACTTCTCTTTGTTGTTCCTTCCATTAGAGCTATTGGCTGCTGGTGGGGTTATATATCAGCCAAAGGAAAGTTATGTCATTGTGAAGTAAATGACTGATAGTTGACCCTTTAAGGATACATATTCATCTGTTTAAAATACTGTACAGTGGAAGAGATGGTTTTGAAAGGATAGGTCTTCCTGGTACTCTTTGAATATTCTAGGCTATTGCCAGGGGTAGATTACCCAATGAGCATGATAAGCATGAGTTTACTGGTGTTTACTTACTATTGTTGTTGTTGTTATGTGCTGTCGAATAGGGCTCGACTCATAGCGACCCCTCCTTGGGTTTCTGAGGCAGTATCACTACGGAAGTAGATTGCCCCATCTTCCTTCTGAGGAGTGGCTGGTGGGTTTGAACCTCCAGACTTCTGGTTAGCAGTCAAGTGCCTTAGACACTATGCTACCAGAGCTCCCAGAGCTACTTACTATTCTGTAGCAAATAATTTCACATGGATGAAACCATGTGAAACTGTTCACTACAGATTAGTAAGTAAGCATAAGTAAGCCCATGCTTACTTTGCTTTCTGGGTACTATGTTCCTGTCAAGGATTATAAACTTGAAAAGAAGCTTTGATTCTGTAGGAAGGTACCATGAGTTTGGGAGAGAAACAGATTCTAGCCACACTGAGAAGCAGAATCTTTGATGTGGTGAAAACATTTAGATTGATACAGATAAGTAAGTAAGTACAAGTAAGTTAGTGCTTACCTTGGTTATTGGGTAATCTGATACTCTGCTGCTCCTCAAAACCCATTCTATACAAACAAGGGCTACTTTCTGAAAAGCTGCAGACCTGTCTCATGGTTATTGATGTTTCTTCCTTAAGAGCAAGGACATGTTTTCCTAAGGAGTGTGATAGTATATTAAATTTTCTAAATAAATTTTAATAATGAAAATGTTAGCTAACAGATTTCTCCTACTATCAACTGACATTTGGACTTGTTAAATTTGGACATGTTAAATATAATTATCCTCTTTTACTTAACTCAGAGCTCTGATTGTATCCCTTTTCTCCTCCAAAAGGAAACCTTGCAGCAGGTGAAAATTATGTCAATAAACAACCCACTTGTTTTCCTGAATGCAAAGAAATTTCATACTGATTTAATGAAGTTAATCCTAAAGGAAAGTGCCAGCAACCAACCGGTTGATGATATCAGCAAGGTAGGACAAGCTATTTCATGATTAGAAAATCATACTATAGCTAACTTTACAATGTTATAATACTGAAAAATATATACTATAAATACAATACGATATAATGTTTGGAGACCTCTACCCCAGCAAAACCTAATATTATATTATATTTTTTATTTGGTTCTTGAAGTGAACATTTAGATAATCATTCTCTTATCCATTCATTCATTTATTCAACATATATCAAATGAACATATTTACCATATATTGTAATTCTGAGAAGAGCAAGTAAGACATAGTACTTAGCTTAAAGGACATTTTACCAAGAGAGAGAAGATGGACATGAAGAACCTCAACGGAGATAAAATATGATAAAATGACTTCAGAGGAGCACAAACTGTGCCACTACTATTAAAGCATTATTATAAAATGCCAGCTTTGTTTGTCTACATAAGTTTTTTCAATTAACAGAGATATTGAGTCAAATATGCTCCATGTGATTTAACATCAATGGACCATCTGTGATCACTTGAATCCTTAACCTCTCTGCAGTTTTTAAAAACTGTGGTTTTTAAAAGCATGGACTTTGATGCTAAGCTACCTGAGTTTGCCATTTACTACTTGTGGGTCCTTGGCCAAGTTATTCATTTTTTTTTGTGCTTCAGACGCCTTCAGACTCTGATTAAATGAGTTACTATGTACGCAGCTCTTACAATAGTGTCTAACTAACTGGACAGTAAGTAAGGAAAAGTGAAGATGAATTGATACATTTGAATTATGGTGTTGGTGGAGAATATTGAATATACCGTGGACTGCCGAAAGAACAAACCATTGTGTCTCTGAAGAAGTACAGCTAGAATGCTGCGTAGAAGCAAGGGTGGCTGGTTTTGGGTCATCTCACAGACTTTGGACATGTTATCAGGAGGGCCCACCCAGTTCCTGGAGAAGGACATCATGCTTGGGAAAGCAGAGGATCAGAGATGGATTGACACAGTGGCTGCAACAATGGGCTCAAAAATAGCAACAACTGCAAGGATGGCGCAAGACCAGGAAGTGTTTTGCACTGTTGCACAGTCACTGTGAGTCAGAACTGACTTGATGGCACCTCGCAATGACAACAGCAACAGTTTTATTATTATGATTGAATGCACGTTCCATCTTCTCCATGAAGCTTTCCTGTAGTATTCTGGATCACTAAAATTTCTTTTTTCTCTTGTATCTTGGAGCATATGTTGCCTACCAATGACTCAGGTAAATAGGAGATCTTGGCCCTCTTATGACAGGTGCCTCAGGAACTATTTTGCACCACATTCATGTCCCTCACTATTTCATGCTTATGCCTTTGTACCTCGTCTAGATCCATATATATCAAGAATTTCAAGATGGTGGCAACAGAGCATTATCCAAATATTAGACCCTTTTAAGCATGGGGTGCTTTGCAACTGCACAGGTCACACACCCACAAAGCTGATTCTGCCTATATGACACTATAACACTAAACATGCCTTTACCCTCACTATGCTCTCCAGGATTTCACTTTCATCAGCATATCAGGAACCATCACCAGTGGCTTAAGATTGAAGAGAACATGATTTCATGCCGAAGGAGAAAACATATTTCTAGGTTCACTTCTTTTATGAAGCTGTGTTAACACATTGTGGCAATATTCAGCTGTATTATGACATTAACTTAGTGGAAAATTTTTTCCTTAGTTCCAGGTTATCAAATTAACCTTAAAGAAGTTTTTGGTCTTTTTTTTATTTTCCAAGTTTGAATTTATATATTGAAATGATAAGCTACTTGGTAGGCTTTATCACATTCTAGTAGAGGAACTGATAGAAGTGAAGATTCTTAGAACTGTCATCTGATCAATCAATATTTTTCTGCAGACTGTTATCCTGCAAAAGCAAGGTTGCTCCAATTTGCTTTCAGAAATTAAAAACTGGCATGTGTTTATCCTGTAGACTGTCTGCTAAAAAACAAATTTCATTAACACAGCCCCCTGTAAGGGAATACTACACATGTGATTTTACCTTCTTAGAACTTCAGAAATTTGTGTCTAATAAGCAATTAGAGTCCCTTGGATTCAAGTTATTGTCAGGTAATGACACCCAAAGGGATTCTTTAAACTCAGAGCTTTATGATAGTGACAAAGGTTTTGTTGAGAGGGAGTCCTACCATAATCAGAACAACGCAAATGTATCTATTTGCCTATTGTGAATTTTAAAGGGTATACCAAGGATTGAGGAGCTCTGGTTTCTCAGTGGTTAGGGCATTTGGTGGCTAACCAAAAGTTTGGCGATTCAAACCCACGAGCCACCCTATGGGAGAAAGATGAAGCAGTCTGCTTCTGTAAAGATTTAGTCTTAGAAACCCTATGGGGCAGCTCTACTTACTCTGTCTTATAATGTCCCTATGAGTCAGAATCGACTCAGTGGGAGTGGGTTCTGTATCAACAAAGGGTTGATACAGAAAACGTATAGTCATGCTGTCTGAGGAACTGAGAGTGGACCCCTACTCAGAATGGTGAATGGTCTGGTGTGGCATGGCTGCTCTTTTGGTTATCTTATATTATCCCTGGCAGACTCTGTCTGTATGGGATACCTACTTTTTTCAAGGCCTATACACTTATTCAAAGTTTTGTCTCCTTATGTTGTGCTTGGCACAGTGGTCTTCCTGTTCTTTGGCTCAAACCTGTGTGCCCTGCCATTGCCTCTGTCTTCCCTTCTCTGAAGCTGTATTTTCAACAGACTGAGGTTATGAAAAAGGCATTTGAAACACCCCAGGGCAGGAAGAATCACATCAAAACAAATGCTGAGAAAGGATCCCCTGTTTTGTTATACTATTGCCCTTCCTGAATATCATTAAATATCTTCCTGGATGCAGAAGCTTAGGGGACCTCAGGGGTGCTAGTGTCTGATGAATTCATGCGCAATATTATATAGGATACCAGAACTCACGTGATAATATTAAGCATTGCTTTGTAGCTTGGCTTTTCAAGAGAAGTTTTAATCTGTTGTTTATTCAAAATTTTCTTTTCCTCAGGCAGAGCTTTTTTTAAAACAGACTTTTATCTTTTAGAACATTTTTAGATTTATAGATAAAATTTGAAAGTAGAACCGAGAGTTTTCTTATACCCTCCTCCCATACCCTATAAAAATTCTCCTATATTGACATCTTACGTTAATTTTAATTAATAAATAATAACATTTGTTAAAATTAATGAACAAATATTAATGCATTGCCATTTACTAAAATCCATACTTTATTCAGATGTTTTTTTACTTAGTGTCTTTTTTCTGTTCCCAGATTCCAATCTAGAATACCAGCCGATATATAGACATCATCTCTCCTTAGGCTCTTTTTGCTATGAGAGTTTTTTATACAGTTTCTTAGATGTTTCTTGACAGATATGAGTAATAGTGATCAGGTATTTCATCAAGTGCTTCTCTACTGGAATTAATATGATGTTTTTGTCATGGTTAGACTAGACCTATGGGTTCTGGGGAGAAAGACCACAAGAAGTGTCATGTTCATGACATCGTATCATAGGTACATACAATCAAGATGATTTATCACTGTTGAGATTGACCTTGATCACTCTAGTGAGGTGCTGTTTATCAGGTTTCTGTACCATAAAGTTATTCATTTTTCCTCCTTTCTGTACTGTACTCTTCCAAAGGAAGTCACTATGGACAGCCCATATGTCATTTCGCATGAAAGACAGATTTCATGGAAAAGTAGTAGTGGTTAGGAGCATGAAGTTTTTGGAACTGGAAAAGCACAAACTTTCGTTTTAATCCAGAATCTTACCAGCTTTGTGACTTTTCTCAATTATGTTAAACTTTCCCAATTTTAGCTCCTTGGTATGAAAGATTAGAAACTTTGTATAATTGTTCTGAAAGTTAAATGATCACTGTAAAGTCCTTGATACACAGTGAGTGTTAGAGAAATATCAAGCATCATCATTATCAAAAATAATTATGTGATGGTTAGGTTTGTGTGTCAACTTGGCTGGGCCTGGTTGAGGGGGTACAGATGAATGTCGTTATTTCCCATGGAGAGATTGGTAACTAATTTATGGTGGAACCTATTGGAACAGTGGGAGCTCTGGTAGCATAGTGGCTAAGACACTTGCCTGCTAACCAGACAGCTGGCGGTTCAAACCCACCAGCCACTCCTTGGAAGGAAGGTTGGTAATCCTACTTCTGTAGTGATACTGCCTCAGAAACCCAAGGAAGGGTCGCCATGAGTTGGGTTTGACTCGATGGCACAGAACAACAACAGCAGCATTGGAACAGCTCAGTAGCTTGTGGTCTGCTTCCCGCATGTAAGCAGCAGTCTTGGGAATGGTCTCTAGTATGGCACTCTTGAACCCTGCATGTAGCCAGGTTGTTGTTCAGCCTGCCATGCTCTGCTGACCTTGGGACTTACAATGGACTTGAGTGAATGGCCTGCCATGTGGTTTGGTAACATTGGAACTGTGCCTTTTTCCTTGTCAACCTTGGGCTTGTCAGCCTCAGCAGCCAGTAGCTGAGTGAAGAAAAGCCTCCAGCTTCAGTGGGTCGGGTGCAGGAGGCAGATCTGAAGCCCAAGGCTGAGAGGCTTTCACCCAGCCCCTAAAGCCTGGCTCTTTGAACTCGGACTTAAAGCCTCCAAACTATAAGAGAATAAACTCCTGTTATTCTTCAAGCCATCCCATTTGTGGTATATTTCTGTTAGAGCAGCACTAGGTAACCAACAAATAATAATACATTATTTGAAGAGTGGATAGCATGTGATTTCATTGGAGGTTTCAATTATTGGCAGTTTTCAAACAAGTTTAACTGGCAGAAACGGAGCCATTTTTATTCTCCAGCATTCTAGAAATCAGGAGTGTTTCTCAGGCATATTTTCATACATCTACAGATGAACAGTTATCTTTTTCATATGTATGTGTATATTGGGTATTGTTGTTGTTGTTGTTGTTATGTGCCGTCGAGTCAGCCCTGACTCATAGCGACCCCTCCTTGGGTTTCCGAGGCAGTATCACTACGGAAGTAGGATTGCCCAACCTTCCTTCCGAGGAGTGGCTGGTGGGTTTGAACCGCCAGCCTTCTGGTTAGCAGTCAAGTGCCTTAGCCACTATGCCACCAGAGCTCCTATATTGGGTATATACAAATATATTCAAAAGTATACACACACACACACACACACACACATACATATATATGATCAGTGGCTTTCCCTCACAAAATGCTGTCTTAATTTTTCTTAATGAAAATATGATTAATTTCTGATTAGATATACTACATGAAAAAACACATGCAAATGTTAAATTTCTGATGAAAATAAAAGCAAACTTAATCTTTCCAAAAATATTCCAAAGTGACTTGGCAATATAAATTATCTACTAAGCTAAAAATACTTAGAACAGGTTTTGATTTTCTCATTTCAGAGTTTTTTGTATTTATCATCCTCAAAAAAACTAGTGAAGAATAGTTTTAGAGACTAGATTTTTGTTCTTTCTGAATAAACAAATAATGTGCTTTTTACAACCACAGAAATTAATTTTATAACATTATCCTTTTTTATATTTGTTTTCATTTCAGTGTGAACAGAACATGCTGCTCAGTTCTCTATCCAATGGCAATTGCAATGGTGAGTTAGCTGTCAAAGAAACCCAGCAGATTTTTAAGTGTTCTAACTTGAAAATAACCATAGAATGAAGTCTTCTTTGCGCCTCCTCTCTCTATCCCTCCTGCCTCCTCCTCTTTTCTCTTTCTTCCAGCGCTTTCTCCTCCTCCTCTCTTCCTACTTCTTCTCTTTGCTACTTCTACTCTTCTTCTTCCTCCTCCTCTCTTCCCCTCCTCCTCTCTCTTCTCCTTCTCTTCCTTAATCCTATTCCACTGTCCCTTGGTAACCATACACTGGACCATAATGCAAGTTTCAACACAGTTCAAATAGGGATATTATATAGGATAGGTTTCTGGCCACCTTACAGATAGCTAGAAAATTATAAAGCAAAGAAAGTTACAGAAAAGATAACTTGAAAGTTCTCACATGTTTGGAAGTTAGGAACTATTCTTTCAAATTACTCATAGGTCAAAGAAGAAATCATACTGAAAATTAGAAAAAAAAATAAATTATAAGGGAAGTACTGCATATCAAACTTAAGGGACATAAATAAAGCACTATTTAAAGGGAAATTTATACACTAAGCTGTGTTGCATATATTAGAACAGAAGTCTAAAAATTAATGATTTAAGCATCTATACCAAGAGGTGGAAAATGAACATAATGAAATAGAAGGGGGGAAATAATAAAGAAAAAAACAGAAATTAATGAGACAGAAAAAAATATAATTAAGAGGACCAAGAAAGCACAAATCTGGTTTTTCAAAGAAACTAATAAAATTGTTAATTACCTAATAAGAGTAAGATGACTGACATCAAGGACATCAAACATGATGAAATTAAAAGGTCACTAAAAAGACAGGAAAGAAAGAAAAGACAAAAATGGATGTCAGAATAGACTTTCAAAGCAATCAGAAGAAATGATGAAGGAAAAAAGCTGAGCAAAAGATTTCAAAGAGTGGCTTGAGGAGACATACAAAGTATTATAATGGAATGCACAAAGACCTGGAGTTAAAAACCAAAGGCAAGAACACTGTCAGTATTTCTCAAGCTGAAAGAGCTGAAGGAAAAACTCCAGCCTTGAGTTACAATATTGAAGGATTCTATGGATAAAATATTGAACTATGAAGGGAGCATCAAAAGAAGGCAAGAAATATGCAGAGTCACTGTAACAAAAAGAATTGATGGACATTCAACCATTTCAGGGGGTAGCATATGATCAAGAACCGATGCGTTGGTACTGAAGGAAGAAGTCATGCTGCAATGAAGGCACTGGCAAAAACAAAGCTCCAGGAATTGATATTTCAGTTCTATTTCAACCAGTTGAGATGTTTCAACAAATGGTGCAATGCTGGAGGCACTCACTTGTTTATGCCAAGAATTTTGGAAGACAGCCAACTGAGTGGAAGAGATCCATATTCATGCCCATGACAAAGAAAGGTTATCCAACAAAATGTGGAAATTATTGAACAATATGTCATTAATATCACACACAAGTAAAATATTCCTGAAGATAATTTAAAGACAGTTGCAGCAGTACATTAAAAGGGGACTGCCAGAAATTCACTCCAGATTCAGAAGGTGTGGAATGAGGGATATGATTGCATATTGGCTGAAAGCAGAGAGTATCAGAAAGATGTTTACCTGTGTTTTATTGACCATGCAAAAGCATTTGACTGTATGGATAATAAGATATAATGGATAACATTACAAAAAGTAAGAATTACAAAACATGTAACTGTGCTTATACAGAACCTGCACCATGAGACAGTGAGGCAGTCAGTAAGACCATGAGACAATCAAACAGCACAAGTAGATACTTTCTGATTTAAAATCAGGAAAGATGTGCATCAGGGTTGTATCATTTCACCAAACTTATTCAATCTGAATGCTGAGCAAACATTCTGAGAACCTGGACTGTATTAAGAAGAGTGTGGCATCAGGATTGGAGGAAGACTCACTGTTGTTGTTGTGAGATGCTGTTGAGCCATCTCAGACTCATAGTGACCTTATGTACAACAGAATGAAACACTGCCTAGTCCTGTGCCATTCTCACAATCCAAGCTATACCCGAACTCGTCATTGCAACCACTGTGTCAATCCTTCTTGTTCAGGGCCTTCCCCTTTTTATGCTGACCTTCCACTTTACCAAGAATGATAAACTTCTCCAAAGAAGTCCTTTCTGACAACATGACCAAAGTAGGTGGGACAAAGTCTGGCCATTCTCGCTTCCAAGGAGCATTCCTGCTACACTTTGTCTAGGACACATTTGTTAGTTCTTTTAGCAGTCCAAGGTGCTTTCAGTGTTCTTAACCAACACCACAAGTCAAAAGCGTCAACTCTTCTTCGGTCTTCCTTATTCATTGTCCAGCTCTCACATGCATATGAGGTGACTGAAAATACCATGGCTTGGGTCAGGCACATTTTAGTCTTCAAGGAGACATCTTTGCTCTTCAGTACTTCAAAGAGTTCTTTTGCAGCAGTTTTGCCCCATGCAATATGTTGATGTCTTGACTGCTGCTTCCATTGGTGTTGATTGTAGAATCAAGTAATATGAAGTCTTTGGCAACTTCAATGTTTTCTCCTTTATTATGATGCTGCTTATTGGTCCAGTCATGAGGATTTTTGTTTCCTTATATTGAGGTGTAATCCATACTGCAGACTGTAGTCTTTAATCTTCATTAGTAAGTGCTTCAAGTCGTCCTCACTTTCAGCAAGCAAAGTTGTGTCATCTATCACATGTTGTTAATGAACCTTTCTCTAATCCTGATGCCATGTTCTTCTTCATATAGTCCAGACTCTAAGATTATTTGCTCAGCATACAGATTGAGTAAGTATGGTGAAAGGATACAACTCTGACGCATTCCCTTCCTGATTTTAAACTATGCAGTATCCCCTTGTTCTGTTTGAACGGCAGCCTCCTAGTCTTTGTACAGGTCCCTCATGAGTACAATTAAGTGTTCTAGAATTCCCATTCTTCTCAATGCTATCCATAATTTGTAATGACCCACACAATCAAATGCTTTTGCATAGTCAATAAAACACAAGTAAACATCTTTCTGGTATTCTTTGCTTTTAGCCAAGATCCATCTGACATAAGCTATGATATCGCTCATTCTATGGCCTCTTCTGAATCCAGCTTGCATTTCTGGAAGTTCTCTGTCAATATAATGCTCCAACCATTTTTGAATTATCTTCAGTAAGATTTTACTTGTGT
>NW_006921809.1:3159874-3163071 GCF_000298275.1 Orycteropus afer afer
TGTCAATATAATGCTCCAACCATTTTTGAATTATCTTCAGTAAGATTTTACTTGTGTGTGATATTAATGATATTGTTTGATAAATTCCACATTCTGTGGGATCCCTTTTCTTTGGAATAGGTACAAAAATGGGTCTCTTCCAGTCAGTTGTCCAGGTAGCTGTCTTCGAAATCTCTTGACATAGCCAAGTGAGTGCCTCCAACGTGCCATCTGTTTGTTGAAACATCTCAATGGTCATTCCATCAATCCTGGAGCCTTGTTTTTTGCCAAGTCCTTCAGTGCAGCTTCGACTTCTTCCTTCAATAGTATTGGTTCTTGATCACATGCCATCTCCTGAAATGAATGAATATTGACCGGTTCTTTTTGGTATAGTGACTCTGTGTATTCTGTCCATCTTCTTTTGATGTTTCCTGCATCATTCAGTATATGGCCCATAGAATCTTTCAATATTGCAACTTGAGGCTTAAATTTTTTCGTAAGTTCTTTCAGCTTGAGAAATGCTGAGCATGTTCTTCCCTTTTGGTTTTCTAATTCCAGGTCTTTGCATATTTCATTATAATAATTGACTTTGTCTTCTAGAGCTGCTCTTTGAAATCTTCTGTTGAGCTATTTTATCTTGTCATTTCTTCCATTTGCTTTAGCTACTTTCCATTCAAGGGCAAGTGTCAGAGTCTCTTATGAGATGCCTGTTGGTCTTTTCTTCCTTTCCTGTCTCCTCAGTGATCTTTTGCTTTCTTCATGTATGATGTTCTTGATGTCATCCCACAATTTCTATGGTTTTTGGTCATTGGTGTTCAATGCATCAAATGTATTCTTTAGATAGTCTCTAAATTCAGGAGGGATATAGTAGCTTAGTGCCTAAAGCACTTGACTGCTAATCAAGTTCAAACCCACCAGCCACTCCTCAGAAGGAAGGTTGGTCAATCTACTTCCATAGTGATACCACCTCTGAAACCCAAGGAGTGGTCACTATGAGTCGGGTCTGACTCGAGAGCACATAACAACAACAATAATCAAGCCATATTTTGGCTCTTGTGGACTTGTTTTAATTGTTTTCAGCTTCAAGTTGAATTTGCATACAAGCAGTTGATGGTCTGTTCCACTATCAGCTCCTGGCCTTGTTTTGGCTAAAGATATTGAGCTTCTCCACCACCTCTTGCCACAGATGTAATCAATCTGATGCCTGTGTACTCTGTCTGGTGAAGTCCACATGTATTGCCACCATTTGTGTTGTTGAAAAAAGGTATTTGCAATGAATAAGTTGTTAGTCTCGTAAAATTCCATCATGCAATCTCCAGCATTATCTCTATCACCAAGGCCATATTTTCCAACTGCTGGTGATTTTTCTTTGTTTCTAACTTTTGCGTTTCAATCACCAGTGATAACACATCTTTGTTGAATGTTTGGTCAATTTCAGACTGGAGAAGTTGGTAAAACTCTTCAATTTCCTCATCTTTGGCTTTGGTGATTGGTGCATAAATTTGAATAATAGTAGTATTAACTGGTCTTCCTTGTAGACATATGGATATTATTCTATCATTGACAGCATTGTACTTCAGGATAGATCTTGATACGTTCTTTGTGATGATGAATGCCACACCATTCTTCTTCAATCTGTTATTCCCAGCATGGTAGATCATATGATTATCTCATTCAAAATGGCCCAAACCAGTCCATTTTAGCTCATTAATGCCTAGGATATCAATCTTTATGTGTTCTATTTCATTTTTGACAACTTGCAATTTTCCTAGATTCATACTTCCTACATTCCATGTTCTGATTATTAATGGATGTTTGCAGGTGTTTCTTCTCATCTTGAGACATGCCTCATCAGCAAAGGGAGGTCCTGGAAGCTTTACTCTATCCACATCGTTAGGGTCAGCCCTACTCCAAAGAGGCAGCTCTCCCCCAGTCACATTTTGAGAGCCTTATGACCTGAGGGGCTCATCATCTGTCACTATGTTGGACAGTGTTTCAGGGCTATTCATGAAGTTTTCCAACAATATATCAAACAGTGTTTTACTGCTATTCACAAGGTTCTCACTGGGCAATTCTTTGAGAAGTGGATGGCCTCTTCCTTCTTCTGGGTTTGTCTTAGTCTGGAAGTGCCACTGAAACCTGTCCATCATGGGTAACACTGCTGGCATTTGAAACACCAGTGGCACAGCCTCCAGACTCACTCAAGCCAACACAGTAAAACAAAATGGTAGACAAGTTTATCTTCCTTAGTTGTTCCAATCTGCTCAGCTCATTTCCTGGTCTCCCACACCCTTCTCGCTTACCCAGCCTTCCCCTGGGGTGCTCCATGCACACAAACACCAGCCTTCTGCTGCCCCCTGGGTGGCTTACTGTGGACTGCCCCTGGGGCACTCCACACACACAAACACCTGCCTTCTGCTGTGCCCAGGCTGGCTTACTGAGACTCATTAACAACCTTTAATATGCAGAGGACACAACCTTCCTTGCTGAGATTGAAAAGGACTCTAAGCACCTACTGAGGAAAATTAAAGATTTCAATCTTCAGTATGAATTACACCTCAATATAAAGAAAACAAAAATCTTCACAATTGGACCAATAAGCAATATTAGGATAATCAAAGAAAATATTAAAATATTGAATTTAGAAAATATTGTCAAGGATTTCATTTCACTTGGATCCACAATCAATGTCCATGGAAATGGCTTTTAAGAAATCAAGTGACATATTGCATTGGGCAAATCTGCTGCAAAGACCTCTTTAAAGTGTTAAAAAGCAAAGATACCACTTTGAGGACTAAGGTGCTCCTGTCTCAAGCTATAGTATTTCCAATCACCTCTGCATGCAAAAACTGAACAATGAATAAAGAAGATGAAAGATGAATTAATGCATTTAAATTATCACGTTAGAGAAGAACACTGAATACACTATGGATTGTCAGAAGAATAAATAAATCTATCTTTTTTTATGGTTTAATATGCATGTATTAAATGACACATCAGTTATTCTCCTGGTGATATATATTATTATTATGATTATTATTATTATTGTGATTTGGGTGAAGATTTACAGAGCAAATTCACTTTCCATACAGCAGTTCACATACACTTTGTCTCATGACATTAACCACAGTTTACCACAATGAAACAGCTCCCCTCCCACCTCCTCCCCACAGTTACCTCTTCCCAGTGTCCATCCCTCCATGGACTCCTGCCCTGTG
>NW_006921809.1:3163251-3172838 GCF_000298275.1 Orycteropus afer afer
CTCTATTGGACCAGCAAACCTGGTCCCCTCCTTTTTTTTTTTTTTTCCTCCAAATGATTTTGAGTTTTGTTCCACAGTGTTCTCCCTCTCTATCAAGGATCTTCTACATAGGTCCCCTTTCAAGTGGATGACAGTGGTAGCCGTGCACCATCTAGTTCTTCTGGTCTCATAGTCATATAAGCTGCAGATCAGATGGTGTACCAGTCGCTAGGACTAATTGTTTCCATGACTTTTGGTTTTAAGAAGAATAAATAGATCTATCTTGGAGAAGGACAGCCAGCATGCTCCTTAAAAATATGAGGAGACTTTGTCTCCCATACCTTAGATATGTTATCAGGAGGGACCAGGCCCTGGAGAAGGACACCATGCTTGGTAACATAGAGGAGCAGTGGAAAATAACAAGACACTCAACGTGATGTATTGTCACAATAGCTGCAACAATGGGCTCAAAGATAGCAGCAATTGTCAGGATGATGCAGGATCAGGCCGTGTTTCATTCTTTTGTGCATTGAATCATTATGAGTGCTTCTGACTTGAAGGCACGTAACACAATAATGAGACTGATATGAAAAAGATAAGGCACAAGTAACAAATATTAGGAAAAAATAAAGAAATATTACTACAGATCTGTTATGGGTTGAATTATGCCTTTCCAAAAATATGTATTGGAATCTTAACTCCTATACATACTGTGGCTATACTAGTAGCAGTAGAAGTTGCATCTATTCAGACTAGCATTGACTTTAATCAACCCTGGCTCTGAGCCTTTATCCTTAGTTCTGAGCCTAGAACATTCTCCATTCTCTAACATGCAAATCTTACATTTTCTTTAAACTTTAATGGAAAAGTAAGAAAATTGAAGGGACACACTTCTTGCGATCTTGGGTAGGAAAAGTATGCAAACAATAAGTCAGTAAGCCCATACAGGTTAATATACAGTCAAGTGCAGTGTGGAATTCAGTATCTTCTTCAGTAAAATGGAAATCATAGCAATAGTAAAACAGTTAGGGAGGCTACCACATATTTCACTTGATCACATATTGCCTTATATGTTTATAGAGTTGTTTTGTTTGTGTATATTTTCTTCCTAACTAGATTCTTAAGGCAAGAAATGAATTCTCAGTTTCCAATGCTTTATCCTTCATTGCCCAGTGAACACTTAGTCAAATAATGAAAATTATAAATAATATTTGTATAGCACTGCACAGTTTTCAAAGGGCATATTTTCTGAATAACCCTGAAATAGGTAATAAGTAAATAGTGTACCTTTTGTCTTAATTATGTAGTACTGGTCGGTGGTGTAGTGCCTAAGGCAATTGACTGCTAACCAGAAGGCTGGTGGTTCAAACCCACCAGCCACTCCTCAGAAGGAAGGCTGGGCAATCTACTTCTGTAGTGATACCGTCTCAGAAACCCAAGGAGGGGTCACTATGAGTCACATCTGACTCTACAGCAGTGAGTTTTGTTTGGTTTTTGGTTTGTTATAACAGAAATACCACAGCTGAGTGGCTTTAACAAAGAGAAATTTATTTTCTCACAGTTTAGGAGTCTCAAAGCCTGAATTGAGGGCGCCAGCTCTAGGAGAAGGCTTTCTCTCTCTGCTGGCTCTGAGGGAATGCCCTTGTTTCTTTTCAGCTTCTGTTTCTTGTTTCCTTGGAGATTTTATGTGATATGACATTTGTCTTCCCCCATCTCTGCTTGCTTGCTTTGTTGCTTGCTCTGTCTGTTCATTTTAGCCTCAAAAGAGACTAATTTAAGACACACCCAACACTAATAATGCCTTATTAACATATCGAGGAAAACCTGGTCCCAAATGGGATTATGACAACAGAGAGCGGTTAGGATTTACAACACATATTTTTGAGAGACACAACTCAATCCATAACAGCCTTCATTAATAATAATAATAATAATAATAATAATAATAAACAATAACATCCCCTTCAGCTTAAAGGTGAAGGAGATGAGGTACATGGGAGACCACTAATTCACTATGGATCATGTGGTTAGTCCTGGACTGGGGTCTCCTATTGAAAGCTGGCACACAATACAGGCAAAGCTGTTTAAACTGGGGTTTGAGAGTATTGGTCTGGATACTCCAGGGAAGAAAGCTTAAAATATGTGTGTGTGTGTGGTGTGCATGTGTGTGAAAATCCAGAGGAGGAGGGAAAGGCTTCATTTGCCTATGCTTTTGTCATATGGCAATGGAAATAGAAATAGCGAAGATGAACTCAAAAGAGACTTCAGAGGTGTAATGAACATAATCTGGCATTGTTTAGGTTTTGGGGAAGGAAAGGCAATACAAAATGATTCTGAAGTTTTGAAGCTCTGAACTGGGATAAATAGGAAACCCTGGAGGACATCTGAAAGGGAAGATCAATTTAGCTTGGGAGACAATTTTCAGTTGTTCAGCAAAATATATGAAACCAGCTCCATAAATTATAAGATGGAAATCCTGGTATTATTTCTTACATGAGGATAAAATTTGCTCACTTTAGGAAAAATCTTCCATTGCCATATTTTGTAGTCTGTGCCTTAAAATTGGCACCTAACAACAACATAATAGCCTTAAACACACTTCAGTTATGCTACGCCAGTGCCAATAGACACCCTAGTGAGGTCTCTGTTAGCATTAAGGCTTATCAGGCCCAACTCCACCTCCTCTAACTTTGACTCCCCTTGCGTCCTCTCATGAAGACCTTTGTGAGTACATTGTTGCTGCTGTTGTTGTTAGGTGTCATCCAGTCAGCTCCAACTCAGTCACCCTGTGTACAACAGAACAAAACACTGCCTGGCTGTGCACCATCCTCATGATCCTAGCTATACTTGGGCCCTCTTTGCAGCCACTGTGTCAATCCATCCTGTTAAGGGTCTTCCCCTTTTTTGCTGACCTTCTAATTTGCCAGATATAATATCCTTCTCCAGAGATTGGTCACTTCTGACCACATGACCAAAGTAGGTGAGACAAAGTCTGGCCATTTTCACTTCCAAGGAGCATTCTGGCTGCACTTCTTCCAGGACAGGTTTGTTCGTTTTTCTGGCAGTCTGTGGTATTTTCAGTAATTTTTGCCAACTCCATAATTCAAAGGCATCAACTCTTCTTTGGTCTTCCTTATTCATTGCCCAGTTTTCACATGCATATGAAATGATTGAAAATACCATGACTTGGGTTAGGTGCACCTTAGGCTTCAAAGTGACAACTTTGTTCTTCAACACTTTAAAGAGGTCTTTTGCAGCAGATTTGCCCAGTGCAAGGCATTTGATTTCTTGACTGCTGCTTCTGTTGGTGTTGTTTATGGAACCAAGTAATATGAAGTCTATGACAACTTCAATCTTTTCTCCTTTTATTGCAATGCTGCTGATTGGTCCAGTTGTGAGGGTTTTCATTTTCTTTATGTTGAGGTGTAATCCATACTGCAGACTGTAGTCTTTAATCTTCATCAGTAAGTGCTTCAAGTCATCTTCACTTTCAGCAAGCAAGTTTGTGTCATCTGCATATCGCAGGTTGTTAATGAGTCTTCCTCCAATCCTGATGCCACATTCTTCTTCATGTAGTCCATATTCTCAGATTATTTGCTCAGCACACAAATAGAATAAGTATAGTGAAAGGATACAACCCTGATGCACTCCCTTCCTGATTTTAAACCATGCAGTATCCTCTTGGTCTGTTCAAATGGCAGCCTCTGGGTCTATGTACAGGTTCCTCATTGGCACAATTAAGTATTCTAGAATTCCCATTCTTCTCAATGTTATCCATAATCTGTTATTATCCACACAGTTGAATGCCTTTGCATAGTCAATGAAACACAAGTAAACATCTTTCTGGTATTTTTGCTTTCAGCCAAGATCCATCTGACATCAGCAATGATATTCCTTGTTCCACATCCTCTTCTGAATCCAGCTTGCATTTCTGGAAGTTCCCTGGCATTATACTGCTGCAACCATTTTTGAATTATCCTGAGCAAGATTTTACTTGTGTGTGATATTAATGATATTATTTGATAATTTCCATGTTGTTGAATCACCTCTCTTGGAATGGGTACAAATATGGATCTCTTCCAGTAGTTGGCCAGGTAGCTGTCTTCCAAATTTCTTGTCATAGACAAGTAAGTGCCTTGAGTGTGGCATATGTTTGTTGAAACACCTCAGTGGATAGTCTTTCAAATCCTGGAGCCGTTTTCACCAATTCCTTCAGTGCAACCTTGAATTCTTCCTTCAATACCACCTCCTGAAATAGATGAACATCACCAATTATTTTTGCTACAGTGACTCTGTGTATTCCTTCCATCTTCCTTTGATGTTTCCTAAATCAGTTAATATTTTGCCCATAGAATCTTTCAATATTGCAACTTAAGTCTTGAATTTTTTTCTTCAGTTCTTTTAGCTTGAGAAATGCTAAGTGTGTTCTTCCCTTTTGGTTTTCTAACTCCAGGTCTTTGCACATTCCATTATATTAATTGACTTTGTCTTCTCGATCTGCTCTTTGAAATCTTCCGTTCAGTTCTTTTATCTTATCATTTCTTCCATTTGCTTTAGCTACTCTCCATTCAAGAGCAAATTTCAGAGTCTCCTCTTACATCCATTTTGGTATCTTCTTCCTTTCCTGTCTTTTTAATGACTTTTGTTTTCTTCTTATATGATATTCTTGATGTTATCCCACAGTTCATCTGGTTTTCATTGGTGTTCAATGTATCAAATCTATTCTTTAGATGGTCTCTAAATTCAAGTGAGATGTAATCAAGGTCATATTTTGGCTCTCATGGACTAGTTTTTAATTGTCTTCAGCTTCAACTTGAACTTGCATATGAGCAGTTGATAGTCTAATCCACAGTGAGCTCTTGGCTTTGCTTTGGCTGAAGACATTGAACTTCTTCATTGCCTCTTTCCACAGATGTAGTCGATCTGATTCCTGTGTATTTCATCTGATGAAGCCCATATGTGTAGCTGTCATTTATGTTGTTGAGAAAAGGTATTTGCAATGAATAAGTCATTGGTCTTGCAAAATTCTATCATGCAATTTCTGGCATCATTTCTATCACCAAGGCCTTGTTTTCCAGCTACCGGTGATTCTTCTTGTTTCCAACTTTTGCATTGCAATCACCAGTAATGGTCAACTCATCTTGATTGCATGTTTGGTCAATTTCAGACTGCAGAAACTGGTAAAAATCTTCAATTTCCTCATCTTTGACTTCGGTGGTCAGCACATATATTTGAATAATAGTAGTATTATCTGGTCTTCCATGTAGGCATATGGATATTATCCCATAACTGACAGCATTGTACTTCAGGATAGACCTTGAAATATTTTTTGTGACATTGAATACCATACCATTTCCCTTCAATTTGTCATTCCCGGCATAGTAGATCATAGGGTTGTCTGATCCAAAATGGCCAAAACCAGTCCATTTCAGCTCACTAAAGCCTGGGATATTGTTCTTTATGCATTCCATTTCATTTTTGATAACTTCCAATTTTCCTAGCTTTATATGTCTTACAGTCCATGTTCTGATTATTAATGAATGTTTGCAGCTATTTCTTCCCATTTTAAGTTATGCCACATCAGCAAATGGAGGTCCTGAAAGCTTTGCACCATCCACATCATAAAAGTCAACTTTACTTTGAGGAGGCACTCTTCCCCAGTTGTATTTTGAGTGCCTTCCAAACTGAGGGGCTCATTTTCTGGCATTATTTCAGACAATGTTTCAAGGTTATTTATCAAGTTTTCCAGTAATGTATCAGACAGCATTTCACTGCTATTCATAAGGTTTTCACTGGCCAATTCACTGAGAAGTGGATGGCCCCTTCCTTCATCCTAGTCTATCTTAGTCTGGAAGCTCCGCTGAAACCTGTCCACCATGGGTGACCCGGATGGTATTTGAAATACCGGTGGCATAGCCTCCAGCCTCATAGAACATGCCAGCTACCACAGTATGACAAACTGACAGACAAGAGGTGGGTGAACATCTTTAGGGGACCACTATCCTCTCTATCACACCAGGTCACTGCTACACCTCCTTAGCACTTTCTGCACATCTTTTCCTGCCCTCATAACACTTCATATTACTAGGTCAAATGGCTTGTTTCTTTGTTTGAATGTAAGCCAGTTGACAGGAAGACCCAGTATCTCTCTTGGTCTATTTGTATCTCCTAGGACAGTGCTTAGAGGCATTCTAGTGGTTTAGTGGGTGAGGCATTTAGCTGCTCACCAGAAGGTCATAGTTAATACCCACCAGCTGTTCTGTGGAAGGAGTTGAGGAAATGTTCTGTAAAGATTTACAGCCTTGGAAACACAATGGGGATTGCTGAGTCTGAATCAACTTGATGGCAGTGTTTTTTCCTTTTTTGGGACAGTGTTTAGGGTAAATATTCAGTTCATCTGCATTGACTGACTGCTTGAATGAATGAATGAGACATACAATAACATGTGCACATGTTTTCCAAAAATAGTGTTGTGGTTTGTCATAAATGTTTTTGTATCTCTTTGTTTTCTTGAGAAATTAGAGAATGAAATCTGCTTCTGAATAGTTAATTGATCTGAACAGAAAATGCCTTTTTTAAAAAAATTATGAGTGACTCACAGACTGTCAACTATCTTTTGAAGCAGATAGAAAGTGCCCCTAAATTATGCAGATATGAATACTTTTTAATTAAAGGAGTTAATGAATATTCCACAGGAAAGAGCTGGCTTCCACAGTCTGGAGTTAATTGCCCACCCACACCTGATGGTTAATTTCTCTCTGAAATGTTGTTTTTTGTAGATAAATCCCATCATTTACCACATCCCACATGGGTAGAGATTAGTTGCCTCCTCTACACATGCTCCTAGCTTACCTCATTTTGCCTTAGGCGGGATACTAGCTGTGTGTTCACTTTAGTCTTCAAGGATGATGTGATTTTTATTGCACGGCTTGATTTACTTAAAAGCTTAGAACACAAGGTTATCACCATAAAATCAGTAAGATAGCAGAGCTGAGAGGATACTATGTAAAAGAAAACTTCAGTTATTTGTAAAGGTTTCAGAAATGTCCATTGTATTTAAATTTTCATTTGAGTGAACTGGTAACTTCACCAATAGGATGTCTTTTTTATTTAGAAAAGACATCATGAATTGCTTCTCCTAAAATGGCTTACTTAAATTATTATCCACAACTACATGCCTTAAATTTTTTGTTTTACTTTATTTTATTGTGTTTTGATTTGTATGGTCTGAAAGTCTACACGTTTTTTTGATTAAAGGAACAGCAAAGAAGAAACTAGAGTATAAAAATAAAAGGTAAAGCTCGCAGTGGCATGAACACACTCTGTGGATATTGGAAGGAAAATTTTTGTATCACTATTGATAAAGTTCAAACATTTTCATGGTTAACAATGTATGACCATTTAAATGATGAAATAAAGAGAATGGCAACTACAATTTAGAAGTGAAATAAATGTGCTAGAAGCAAAAGAACAAAACAAAAACACACTTGTTTCTTAAGGAATTTTCTGTGCCTTTTTATCATCATTATGATCCAGACAGCAGTCTCTAGATTACATATATTGTTGTTGTTGTTGTTGTTGTTGTTATGTGCTGTCGAGTCCGACCCGACTCATAGTGACCCCTCCTTGGGTTTCCAAGGCAGTATCACTACGGAAGTAGATTGCCCAACCTTCCTTCCGAGGAGTGGCTGGTGGGTTTGAACCGCCTGCCTTCTGGTTAGCAGTCAAGTGCCTTAGGCAGTATGCTACCAGAGCTCCTCAGATTACATGTATAGGTAATATATATCTCCAGATTATCTATATAGTATTTTTCACTGTAGTATTTTAAAGTTCAGATGACAAATAAGTTTTTGATCAACTAGTGGTGGCTTCCTGAAACACTGAGTTAACAAAATTCTAAGGTCTTTCTTGACCTCAGTGGAAAAAGTACTATGATTGATTAGCCATTCCTACTCTGGAGGTGGAAAGAGGATGACAGAGCTTATGCACTAATGTTATAGATAATAATTTATGTAGTCTTTTATGGAAAACAATTCATTGAATTCTTTTCTAAGTATAATTGTAAATAGCTTCTTCTTACCACTACTGTGCTTGGAGATATACTTAAGACTGCCTTTTTAATTTTTCTAGTGAATAAAAGATGAGGCTTACAGATCCAGGGAAATTCATCATTTCAAAATGTTTAGCATTCAATATCAATGCTAATTATTTTTCTATAGAAAATTTTGAACAAAGAATTTTACATTGTGCTTTACTTAAAATATGTACTATTTTGTAAAAAACATACATCATAAATACTGGGTAGGCAGATGGAATTGTTGTAGCACAAAAGTGTCAGAGTCTGGTTGAAATGAAAAGTAAAGAGCTTTTATTGCAGGGAAGATAATTTGCAAATTGGGAATTACAAAGTCCAGAGGATTCTGAACTAAGTGATCCAAGGAGGAGACAGTTCAGAGAGATTCTGTAAGAATAGAAGGAAATTTAGTAAAAATTCGGTGATTGTATGATATTTGGGTAATAGTTACAAAATTGTGTGATAGTACATCTATTGGTAAAAGATTATACATATATTTCAGAAGTTACTTTTTTAAAGTTACAAATGAATCATTAAATGGGGTACATCAGCCTCACAACAATCATGAGATCCTCCCTGAGTGACTACAGGAAGGACATGTGCAATTCTAAAATTTGTTTTGATTTAGACATCTGTTCTGAGAATTGTTTTGGACCTGGCTTCCTAGGCAGTAACTGATACCTATAAAATTACATATTTTTTCTGGAATTGTTTACCAAGTAATTACAGTGGAGGGTTACAGGAATGACAGACTCTATTCCTGATGCACAGGTTACACTTGATCCAAAATGGAGTTTTAGCCTCAGACATTAGTATAGCCACCATCTCATGTTGGGGGTCCTAAGTTAATTTGAGGTGCTCTTACTAAGAATAAAGTATGTTGATAATTGTAATATCAAATTACATTATCACTGTCATTTTAAGATCTATTGAAGATGTCAGTGGTTTAAATCATTTATTTAATCAAAGCCATTGGATCTGCTTTTTTATATTTAATAAGAGTACTTACCTTAAGTGATGCTGTCCCGGCAAATGTTTTAACAATCTACTCTCAGGAGAGTTGGGAAGAAGCTTGATGTATAGTGTTTGGCAATTTCTGTGGTGTAAATATTTCCACCATGGCTGATTCCAGCCTAATATACTGTCATTAAGTGTGGAGTTGGGGAGAGATAGGTACATTCAAGAGCATTCGAGAGCTACTGTGAGCTGCTTCCAATCTACCATTGCCTTTAAATAAGCCATTTCAATATTATTTTGTAAAACAGATATGTTCAAAAAGACCCATCTAGGAACCCTGCAAATATTAAATTCCATGGTGTATTGTAAACATGATTAGATTTAATATAATGTTATAACTAATTCCATATATACATGTTGAGATATATATATATATATATCATATAAATTGTTGAACTTTGCTAGGAAAGTTTATATTATCTGATACTTGTTAGGTATTTTTGTATTCTTAAAATTTAGCAAAATGTTTCAAAACTGGATACAAATGTACTTATTGTTGTTGTTGTTATGTGCCGTC
>NW_006921809.1:3173043-3174570 GCF_000298275.1 Orycteropus afer afer
ACTGTTTCCCTCTAGCATCTTAGTGTTTGAAAAACTAGGTACAGCAGTTTGAATTAGGGATTCTGGTCTTCTGAACAGCTCACTGAGTCAGAGTGCACCAAACTCAGAGAAGTAGAATTAGAAAGGAGAAAGGGATGGGGGGTGTGTGGGAATAACAAGATCAGAAGATCTATCTTGCAGAGCACCAACAGGCAGCAGAGAAATGCCATCAGAGACTTCCCTGGGTTAAGGAAGAAAGCACACGACACCAGCATACCAGTGACCACACCAGCATACCAGTGATCACCCCAAGGATCTATCTTCAGCACTTGATTTTATCGGTAACTTAGGTCAGCTAGGTGCAAACAGGCAAGTCCAGTGCCACTGAAACCCGAGCAGAGAGTCCATTGGTTCTGCAGGAGGGCAGGCCCAGGGAGTTGCCCCCACCTTGGGTCACCGATCAGGCTAGCACTAAGAGGCCTGCACTTGACTTTATTGGTGATATTGGGACCACAGATTACTAACAGGCACTCTTGTGACTCCAGTGCCACTGAAACCAAGTGGATCATTGGTGCTGTGGGTGGGTGGACCCACAGAGGAGCTCTCACAGCAGATTGCAGTCTGGGCCACTTGGACCAGTGCCATGGGTGGGCTAGCCCAGAGAGAGGAACCCCTGTGGTGGATTGCGGAGCTGGGCAGTTTGCTTGGGTTGGCTTTTTGATGCTGAGGGGCCTCAGGAGCAGGGTTTTTGCATGTGTCTGAGCCTGGTAGAAGGTGGCAACCCCTAACATCTGGAGTCTGCTGGAATTGAGCTGTGGGTCTGTGCATAACAGTACAACATCATCATTAACAGATCACTCAAAGCCCTAGAAACCACCCCTATCAATAGGGAATTTCCCTTCTTCTGCTCTTCTGCTCCCACCTTCTCCACCAATAACTTCACTCATCCAATAGAACAAACCACATTCAACCAAGATAATATCTCCCAGTTCTAACTCTAAACTCTTTATGACAAACAGAAACCCATATCCACATTTCACATTCCACCAGCACAAAGAAAACTGCAGAGCAACCCAGCATTCTTGAATTAATAACTAAAAAAATAAAATACACCAGCTTCACATTTTCAAAATATTAAATCATAAAACCAAGACAAAACAAATCAATTCATAACCAACAATTAAAAACAACCTCAAAATGTCCAGGAAACAACAGACAACCTAAAATCAAACAAAAAAACAGGACAAGGCATTACAAGCAAAACCACAAACAAAGGTCTCATTAAACATGGAGGAAGAGGAGGCAACGGAATTATCTGAGGAGGAATTTAGATGATATATTTATAGAGCTTTACAAGACCCTAAGGAAACCCCAAACAGAAGCAAGGAGAACACAGACAGTTCCCTGGAAGAACTCAGAAAAATCATTCATGAACAAAATAGCAAGATTAATGCACAATCAGAACTCATACTAAAACAGCAGTTAGAAATCCAGAAGATGAATACCAAAATTACAGAATTATACAACACAGTAGAAGCACAAAACAGT
>NW_006921809.1:3186937-3191251 GCF_000298275.1 Orycteropus afer afer
ATGCAAATTCTTCTGCTAGTTGGGGTTTAGTCCACTTCTATTTCCTTCCCTTCAAGGCTCAGGGGTCCAGGATTATCTTCTGTGTCTGTGTTAATCGGTTTCCCTTTTCTTTGTTGAAGAGGGTCTGTGTAGTCTTTCTGCCTAGTCTGCTGTCTTACCGGAACTCTGTGGCCTATTGCTATTTATAAATTTATCATCTCATCTCATGGCCTTGAGATGTCCATGAGAAAGAGCTCATGAACTCCCATTAAGTCATTTTTCCCCCCTCTCTCAACATGTGCATTCAGATGCAGTTTTATTATTAACCAAATTAAACTTAAGTTTCAGGTTTAGTTTCACCCACACACTTCTAAAACCATGACAGGAGCCCCAGCAATGGGTCTTCCCCTTCTGGTTTGACTCCTAAATTCTAGAAACTCAGGCACCACAAAACAGGGCTCTACCTCTGGGCATACCCATTAAGGAAATAGTGGTATTTGGAAAGAACACAATTCAGAATGTCTAGAAACTTTGGTTCTAGTCTTTGCTTAGTATTAACTTCCTTAATATCCTTCCCAAATCAGTTAAACTCTCTGAACTTCAGTTTGTTGATCTGTGAAGTTAGACTGATGATAATGTATTCCATCTTCCTCTCTAAGTTATGTCATTCAGATGCAATTCATAATTAGCTGAAAATTTAGAAAGTGTTCAGAATTAGTGTTGTTAAATATGAGGCCACTGGAATCCTCTCACCATTCAAGAAAGTTATCAGCTGAAATCTCTGAGAATCCTCCCTAACGCGTGTCTCCATTTCTCCAACAGACGAGGCTTCACAGCCCTGCCCAAATGAGAAGTATTCTTTAATCCTGGATTGCAGTGGATTGACTTTTTATGACTATTCTGGAGTCTCCATGCTTGCTGAGGTATTTACTTAGCTTATGTTGGACAGATTCCTGCCCTGCACTTAAGTAACAGTTTTTTTCACCATCCCCTGTCTCAGCTCCAGGGTTTTGAGCCTGCTCATTTCAATACTCATCTATCCCTGTTTACCCAAAGTGCACTTTATATATCCCATCACCTTGGATTTGTTTTCAGAAGACTTAAAGCTTCTAGGTGTGTGGAGATGTGGGGGCAGGGATAGAAGTATTCACATAGAGTAGTCAGGGAGGACAGAACATGGACTTGAGATGTAGCTTGGCTTAGAACCTGCTGGTTGGTCAGCTTAGGAAGCTTATAGAAAGAAGTACAAAATCCCTTCCAGTGGCCTTGGTGATAGCCAAAAACCCACTGCTGTTGAGTTGATCTCAACTCATAGTGACCCTAAAGGACAGAGTAGAACTGCCTCATATGGTGTCCAAGGCTATGGAAGCAGACTGCCTCATTTTACTCCTGTGGAGCAGCTGGTGGGTTTGAACTGCCAGCCTTCTAGTTAGCAGCCAAATGCCTTAATCACTGCACAATCAGATCTCCTTGCCTTGGTGACAGGAGGATGTAAAGTCTAATGAGATACCATTCCTGTTCTCCCAAATGGTACCTGATACAAGGTCTCTTTTGTCTCTGTTCCCTTGGGCCATCATGCTTACTTCTCTCCCCATTATCTCCTTGGGGCTCTATGAACACGGTGTGTAAAAATAAAACTGCCTCTATTTCTTTAAAATGGCCTTAACTTAAAATACTCAAAAAAAAAAAAACCTGGTGGGGGGAGCTCTGGTGGAGTAGTGCCTAAGGCATTTGACTGCTAACTAGAAGGCTGCAGTTCAAACCCACCAGCCACTCCTTGGAAGGAAGATTGGGCAATCTACTTACAACCTTCCATTTCTACAGATGAAAAAGCATTTAACTTTGCCAATTCAAGGAATACCGTAGGCATTTGGAATTTTTTTCTCAGTTATTTTGAGTAAACATTAAGTCAATAAGGAATTCATTCATCCCCTTTCTTATTTATTTTATTTTTTTCCTATTCTCTCTACCAATCTACCAAGGGGCTCTTGAGGGTGGTGCAACTTCTGTTCCTCACCTGTCCCCAGTCTTCCAATGGCTCCTGTTGTATATGACTCAGTTCACATCATCTTTTGGGGGTTTGTTTCCCAGTATTTTTTTTCTTTCCCCAGGAGACTTCCTTCCTTAGCCTCAGAGAGTCTCATCCTATGTGTGTGGCTTTGTATTCAACCAAAGACTTACTCAAAACTTCATGAAAATGTATGGAGCTCTTTCTCTGTGTATCTCCGTCCTTTCTAGTCCTTGGTCCCTCCCTGCATTCCCATGTCTGTTAGCTCGGTGAGGCTGCTGCAGTTTGCTTGGATCTTCCTCATGATGGTATGGTCCAGATAGGGCTTGGTGGGAGACAGTTGGGGCAATTGTAGGGCTTACACCCTTTGCTTTCCTTTTCTCAGTTCTATGCTGCCTGTCACTCAATGGCTGAAAACAATTCATATCTTTTTGTCTAGTTTCCTACTTATATGTAGAGGAAGATGTAGTCTTGTATTGGTTACTCATCAAAAAGAGAAATCTGACTTGTAATTTTTTTTACCCTGCAACAATTTAATGATAGTTATGAAAAATAATGCCAATAAATAGTATTTTCTTATGAATGCCTTAATAACCACTGACATTGACTATTTTTAAATTTTATATTTTGGTTTGGGAGAAAGTTTACAGAGCAAATTGGTTTTCCATTCAACAATTCATACACATTTTGTTTCATGACATTGATGGCAATCCCCACAATGTACTAGCCCCTTCCCATTTCCTCCTTTTCTTTCCCATTTCCATTCATCCTTTTTTCCTATCCCTTCCTGCATTTTGAACTTTATTGCTGGGCAAAAGCTGGTCTTTTGATCATGTTTGATTGATTGTTCTAAGGAGTGTGTATCTGCCTGGTGTTGTTTTTCACTTGGTCAGCTTGTCTTTTGTTTGCCTGAAAGTTGAGCCATGGGGGTGAGTTCAGTTCTAGGCTTGAAGTGTATCTAAAATGTGTCTAGGGTCATAGTCTCGGAGGTTCTACCAGTCTCTATCACATCACTAGGCCTGATTTTTTTTTTCCATTATGAGTTTTGTTCCACATTTTTCTCCCATTCTATCTAGGATCTTCTATTGCCATCCCTTTCAGAGCATTCTGTAGTGGTAGCCAGGTACCATGTAGTTCTCGTCTAAAGGTCATGGAGGCTGAGGTTCACATGGTCCATTAGTTCTTTGCACTAATTGTTTCTATGAGGCTTTAATTTTCTTCAATGTTCTTTGCTCCAGATGGGGAGACACCAATGATTATATCTTAGCTGGCTGCTCACATACTTTTAAAAATCCAAATGCTACTCACCAAAGTAGGATGTAGAACATTCTCTTTGTGGACTATGTTATGTCAATTAACCTAGATATCCTGCAGGACTGTGGTCCTAAGTCACCAAGGCCAGTGACTCATTCCCTTAAGGTGTTTGGTTATGACTAAGATGTTTTCATAACTTTGCCCTCTTTATGCTCTACTATATTCATGCCACTCCTCAGAAAGAAGATGGGGCAATCTACTTCTGTCGTGATACTGCCTCAGAAACCCAAGGAGGGGTCACTATGAGTCGTGTCCAACACGATGGCACATAACAACAACACAACGACAACAACAATATTCATGGATATATTTGCAGCACATGTTAATACATATGTAGAAATAACCTTTGTAAAACTTATATATATTTGTGAGTATAGTTCCATTCATCTTCCCACACCTGTTCAACTTGCATGTCTAATTATGTATCCACTCATAGATTATTGTTATTACTTTTATTGCAGGATTATGTATGTAACAGTATTTACCTTTGTTGCTTTAACTCTTGTGCTCCTTCCATTGTCTTCCTCTGCCTTAATCATTCCAAGGTGCTGACCTCTCCCTTATTGTATATTTCCTTTTCCTTCACCCAAAATAATATGTATTTACCCTCTAGTTAATGAGAGACCCTCCCAAACCACCCACCCCTGGTGACCTTCAAAGAATGTTTCTTTCCATATGTAAAGCTTTTCTGTACTTTTTATAATGATTATCTCATACAATATTTGTTCTTTTGTGATTAACTAGTTTCACCCAGCATAATATCCTCTAGGTTGATCCACATTGTGAGGTGTTTCACAGAGTCATCATTATTCTTTAACATTGCATCATATTCTGTTGTATACATATACCATAGTTTATGATGCATTGGTCCATCGATGGGCACTAGGTTGTTTTCATCTTTTTGCTGTTATGGATAATATGATGAACATGAGTATGCATATATCTTTTTATGGCAATGACTTTTGAAGAGTTAAGATCAGTAGTCATTTAAGGTGTCACATTGCATGTTTTGA
>NW_006921809.1:3191651-3198213 GCF_000298275.1 Orycteropus afer afer
TTTTAAACCACACGTATACATACACACACACACACACACACATATACACACACACACATGTTGTTGTTGTTACGTGCCATCAAGTCAGACCCGACTCATAGCGACCCCTCCTTGGGTTTCCGAGGCAGTATCACTACAGAAGTAGATTGCCCCATCTTCCTTCTGAGGAGAGGCTGGTGGGTTTGAACTGCCAGCCTTCTGGTTAGCAGTCAAGTGCCTTAGGCACTATGCTACCAGAGCTTCCAGCCAAACAATAAACAGGCATATAAGGTGAACATTACACCAGGTAGGCACACTCCCTAGAATAATCAACCATGGGAGATCAGAAGGACCCTGTTTTCACAGGGAAATAGCTCACAGGGCAGGAATGCAAACGAAAGAAGGACATGGGGAAAAGGTAACCACAGGGAGGAGGTAGGAAGAGAGTTGTTATATTATGGGGATTGCAATCAGTGTTGTGAAATAAAATGTGTATGAATTGTTCTATGGAAATGAATTTGCTTTGTAAATTTTCACCCAAATCTCTCTCTCTCTCTCTCTCACACACACACACAAATATCGTACAGAGGTAAACTTCAGTATAGCTTCCTGTGAAGGTAAGAATGGAAGTGTGAGGAGGGAAAGCTGCATTGTATGTGAAAGTCTAGGAGTATGATCTCAAGCCTACCACAGTAAATTATGAAGTGTGGGAAAAGCATTTAACCTATCTGTTTTGATTTCAGTTCACTCATTTAGTAAAAATGAAGGCTTTGAATTAAATCACCTCTCTGGGTCATCTGGTCACCTTCTGGTAAATGCAATGATGATTTTGTTCCAAAATGAGCAGATAGTCAGAAAGTAAATCAATTATGCAAAATGATTGATTTTTTTAAAAATATCCTGGACCTTAAGTTTAGTGGCTATTTTTAGAAAATCACCCTTTTCCCCATGTGATATATATATTTTTTTCTTATTCACTATAAAAGTTTTGCATAATTTTTGACCTAAGATTCAACCAGAATATTTTATATTTTCTTGCATCTAAAACTAGATGCAAGAAACAGAGAATTCCTCTTCCATTTGTGGACTTCTCGTGTTTGGAATTTTTATTTACTCTGTGTTGCTATGGTCCCGATGAGTGCTTATAATGAGCTCTGGTGTGTGTAGAATCATCAGGGGTGCTGTTGAAAATCTATCCATTGCATCTCGGTTCTGATCGGGAATCTTATTTCAAACAACAATAGATGATTCTGATGCAAGTGCTTGAAGGATCATATTTTGAGAAAAAATGAGACTAGGATTGCTCTTCTAATGTAAAGGCCACTATGTGTATTTTTGTTCAGTTGCATTTTAAGTTTTTTTCTGAATATGCTTTGATCTTTCTGAATGCCTTCTCTAGATATTGAAAATCAGGACTTGGGGAAAATGGTCTTCTACTCCCAAAGAGCTTAGGCTCTAATTCAGAGAAATTCAAGCAATCTAGGTACTAGGCATCTTGAGAAAGGGCTTTATTTTTTATTCAGTTTAATGGTACTTATATTCCAGTCAATGGTATTTATCAATAGAGTGATGGCACAAATCAACTGATGCGGTTTATTTTTAAATTGGCAGAAAATAATGCTTTCCCTTGGCCTGGTATTTTTCATTCATGGATTCAAACCCAGGAGTTTTATATTGGTTTCCTTTTAATTACCTTATTACTGCTTATTTCATCATGGTTATGATGGAGCCCTTGTAGCACAGTGGTTAACTGCTCAGCTGTTAACTAAAAGGTTGGCAGTTCAAACCCACCCAGTAGCTCTTCAGAAGAAAAACCTGATGATCTGCTTGTGTGAGAGCAGTTCTGCTCTCTCACATCCCCTTGCTATCCATTGTAACCAACTCGACAGTACCCAACAGCACAATAACATTATGATATATGTTAATTAATTAAGGCTTTAGAGGTGGACAAACCGTAGGTCCAAATATTAGCATGTACTAGTTCTACAATCTTGGCCAAAGTATTCGTTTGGTTTTCTGTAAACTGGAGGTAGAAATACCCACTTTATCAAGTTGTTAAGAGGCACAGAAATGACACATTGCATATACAGCACATAATAAATTGTCTAGCAGTTAGTAAGCATTTAATAACGCTAGCTACTATTACTCTAATTTTACAGAATTAATTTCTCAAAATGCAAACATATCTCTGTAGCTAATATTCTTTCTTAGTTCCAGCCACCCTGACAACAGTCCAGAGTAAAGAGCCACAGGGTTTCTTTAGTCACACATGTCTTCCTGCTTTCTAACAACACTCTCTGGTTTCTTTTCTAGTTGCTTTAGTTAAAGGAGCATTCTCCTGGGAGTTGTAGGTTGAAGAAAGTGGGGTGACCTCTATTTATTCTTGTACTTGGCATACTGAGAGGTCAGTGAACTGGAGATTATGTTTATCAGCATCAACAAACCACCCGTAGCAATGTGCTTGTGCTTCACTGAGCTTAAGAAAAGTCAAACACTAACAGGTCACCTTGAATTAATCATTTTAACTTGTAGAAACAAGAGCCATTTATTCAGTGGTAAAGTCTCATTCAATGTATGTGGGTATGTATGTATGTATTTAGTTATCTACTTGTCAGTCTACCTACTTACTACCTACTTACGTATTTATGTATTTATGCATGTATGCTTATAGTGATACATCTCCTATTATTTCACATTGCTTCACCTGCAGAGAGAACAGGTTACTACTGGAAGGATATGAGGGAAGTGTTTTCATATACTGTGACCACTCTTAGAATGTGTTACAAATGCAGTTTCTACATTTTATATGTAAGATACATCATTATCACATAATTAAATCCATCCTCCTGTTACTAAAATGTCTAGATTTATTTCATTCAATTTCATGGACTGACTTTGATCTGGATTAATTTGAGATTGAGGTTATCAATTAGTTGTTCCTAAGTGAGATTTTCTATGACTTAAACAAGGCAAGACTCTAAAGTATTCCAAGCAAGTTAGTTAGGATCTCTTATCTTGATTGATCTTTAAATAGGGAAGTTGGGCAGTCATGCATGGCTTGGATTATAGTGAGATCCTCAATTTACTAACCATTTAGCTCATACATGAATCTACTGAAATTAATGTAATATGTTAGTGTGCGAAGTAGGTCTGAAGTTTTTATCACTTTCCCAAATGGGTCCTTGACTTCCAATAAAAGAGGGTTGAGAACAATTTTGCATTTTCCTTATAGAGAAGGAAATGGTTGTTATTATTTTTATTAAATGAAGTGGAAGATGTAAGGAGACAAATTTAGTTGTAGTAAAGGTAGTTGCCCTGCTATATTAATCTCTGCTAAAATGAATTTCTTTTAGATTCTCGGGTTATGCCTGACTGTGTAACAATGGCTCCCTCTGGTGGTCTGACTTCATAAACGTCGAGTTTTTGGTTTTGTTTTTTTTTTTTAAAACATAAAACTAGAAATTTCCTTCCTGACAGTTATTCTGAATTAATTATAGGTATACAATTTCAATTCCTCCAGGTATACACGGAATGTAAGAACAGAAATGTGGATATATCGCTAGCCCATTGCACAGGTAAGAGAGGGTCCTTGGCTTACGTTGAATATGATCATTATGCTGCTCCATATATCTTTATCTAACCTGTGCTTTGTTGTAGCTTCCTTGATGAAAGCAATGCAATACTGTGGAAACCTAGACTCAGAGAAACCAGTATTTTTTGAATCAGTTTCTGCTGCAATCAGTACAATCCATTCAAATAAGGTGAGTCAAGCAAGTTAGCGTGTAAGCATCATAAGACAAATGAAGATGTAGAAGCAAAACCTTAGCATTGCTTATATTAGCTGATTACCCTACTGGCATCTAAACTTTATTTTAAAATTCCCCTCATTAGAGTCATTGGTTACAAGTAAGGGAGTATTCTCATTTCTTTTTGGGTGGATTAGTTATGGACAATTTCTTAATAATTTGGTTCATTCAACAGTATCACTGCTTAGAGTGTTTGGTGATCACCCATTAAGTGCAAACCACTTGCTTGTAAAATAAATGCTTCTTTCAGAGTCCATTATGCTGGCATAATGCAAAATCTCTAAATACAGGCTCTTAGTTTCTTATTGTTGCTTCCATACCCTTTCCTCTAGGTTCATAATGCCATCATTAGAAATATTTTTTGCAGAGCCCAGCACACACATGATCTGAAGTGTCAAAGTTATTTTCCCAATACTGGGCTTTATAGTTTAATTTTAGAGCTGTTCCTAGAGCCTTGATTTCCTACAATTTTTCTTTGACTTTTGAGTGATCTTGCCTTTCCTCATCCCTAGAACTGCATTTGGTGCCTCCCAGAGTCATCCCTATTTTATTCGATCAAAACAGTAGATATTTAGAGAATAACAATACAAATGAAATTATTATTATTATTATTATATAATTAACACTCATTGAATACTTACTATAGTCCAAAAATATTCTAAGAGCTTTACCTATTATATTCACTCACTAAATTTGTCATAACCTTATCAGGCCGGTGTTGTTATTGTATAAACATTTTTAGAAATGAGGAAACTGAGGCTCTAGGAGTTTACACCAGTTGTATGTGATAGAACTGATTTCAGATTCAGCAGTCTGACTTTGGCCTAGAGTTTTAAACCTCTCTTCTTTGCTTCCTTATAGAAAGTTCACTTTCCTAGCTTGGCTGAACAGCTTGCTTCAGTTACTGCTGTTCTTTTACTCTGGTACTGATTTAAGGGTCAGATCAGTAGCATATGCTTATTTCTTCTATTTCAGAATGTGGGCAAAGTCAGTGACCACAGTGAAGTCTGAGACTCTTTTGCTGAAATACGGCACTTGTTTAGCGACAGCCTGGAAGAAGCCATACTTTGGCATTCTGCATGTCTTTTGTTTGTTTGTTATTGTTGTTTAGATCCTACAGATGACCTCTATTACAATAAGGTTAATGTGACTCTGTGACCATTTAGCTATTGATCAAGGTTTGCCAGTAATTTTTTAAAATCTTTGTTAGTAAACAGATTCACTTAGTAGTTTGTGGTATAATTTTTTATATATATATGAAATATCAGTAAGCATTTAGTCCTAGTGTACTAAAAGGTAAATGTGATTTTTTTCCTTTTACTGTAATATTTTGTGTTGTTTCATTTCTATTTGTAAAACTTAGAAAGAGCTTAGTCATGTGATAAAAACTTTGGGAAATTTACAAGCCATTTGTGAAAATCCAGGATAGTCTGCAACTAGCACATAAAGACGAGTTAGCAAATGTGCCATTTTTCCTACTAAAATAAAAAAGTCATTTCACAGCAAGAGGTTAAGTATGAATTTAAACAATATGACATCAATTCACGGTAAATAAATCAAACAAAAACAAAGGACAAACTATAAACTATTATTCCCCATACCCTATGGGAGTATTCAGAAATACTTTCATATTTGGAAGATAACTGGTATCTTAGTGAAACCAAGTTCTTGATATTAATCCATTTAGTTGTGAATATCAGAAACACTTAATATGTTCAGACCCAATACGTCTAATCACTACATTTCCACTCCTGTAAGGGGCTTTGTTTTTTGCTTAAATTTTGTTGGAGTCGGTGAATGTGGAGGTTGAACATTTTAAATATTTTTTACTAATATGACTTTTAGATGAGAAAATACCACCAGTAGAATAGCTTTGTGCTGTTTCAGTATAAATCTAAATGTAGTCGTTTGAGACCACTCTATTTCACAGAGACAGTCAATATAATATAATCTGATTATCTATCTGTGTTTATATAGATAGATCTCCTTCCATAGTGTGTTTTGCTTAGAGGAGAGCTTTGATATGCATTTATCTGTAAACCTACCAATCCAACAGTATAATTGGCAATAAATACCATAATCCAGCCTGAACATTTACATCATTGTTTTTGTGCTTGTACGTATATTTTCAATCACATACAAGTACACAGTTTCACATTTTTACCTAATTGATTTACCTAAGGAAAAAACTCACTTTCAAAAATAAGCGTAGACACATAATTATGCTTAAGTTTTATGACATTTTTCCACTCTTAGAAACTAATGGTATAAGAAAAGGAACTTTAAAGCAAATTTGAGAAGCAGTTTGAAAAGATGGGTCTTTTATGTGCTTTCATGGGCATCTTTGTAAGAGTAAATTCTGTTGTTGTTGTTGTTATGTGCCATCGAACCAGACCCAACTCATAGCGACCCCTCTTTGGGTTTCCAGGCTGTCTCACTACAGAAGTAGACTGCCCAACCTTCCTTCCGAGGAGTGGCTGATGGGTTTGAACTGCCAGCCTTCTGTTTAGCAGTCAAGTGCCTTAGGCACTATGCCATCAGAGCTTTCATGAGTAAATTCTAGTGCCTGTCAAATGATGTATTGTGATGATTCCTACCAAATGTGTAGTAAACATTCATATGGTCCTTACTTTTAACATTAAGTTGTTGTTGTTGTTACATGCCGTCGAGTCAGACCTGACTCATAGCGACCCCTCTTTGGGTTTCCGAGGCAGTATCACTATGGAAGTAGATTGCCCCATCTTCCTTCCGAGGAGTGGCTGGTGGGTTTGAACCGC
>NW_006921809.1:3198313-3212194 GCF_000298275.1 Orycteropus afer afer
GAGTGCACTAAGTTTCTATTTATACTGATAGGAAAATTGGAAATGATTATGGGTGATGGTTGCACAATGTGTTACAATATATTTTTACAATAAAAGTCTCCATACACATACACACACTTGAATCTGACTCATAGCGACTCCTCCTTGGGTTTTCGAGTCAAAATCTCTTTGGAAGTAGATTGCTCAATCTTCCTTCCGAAGAGTGGCTGGTGGGTTTGAACCGCCAGCCTTCTGGTTAGACTGCTTCTCTCTCTCTCTATAGCCGTCTTGAGCATATAATTCATATGCTTGACCTAATGGAAGGAGCTCTGGTAGTACAGCGCCTAAGGCATCTGACTGCTAACCAGAAGGTTGGTGGTTCAAACCCATCAGCCACTCTGCAGAAGCAAGTTGGACAATCTACTTCCGAGGAGTGGCTGGTGGGTTTGAACCGCCAGCCTTCTGGTTAGCAGTCAAGTGCCTTAGGCACTATGCTACCAGAGCTCCTAACATTTCCTTAGGGAAAGGAATTTTACTGTTTTGTCCAGGTGAATTATTCCAGTGGTGGATGATGCTAATATTCACCATCTCAATCCATTGGTTACTGACAGACAAGCATGAGTCAAGAAAAGTGAAGAAAAGAAAATATACATGTTTTGTATACATTAGGGGCCCTGGTGGTGTAGTGGTTAAGGGCTAATCCAAAGGTCCCCAGCTGCTCCACAGGAGAGAGATGTGACAGTCTGCTTCTGTAAAGATTTACAGCCTTAGAACCCGTATGGTGCAGTTCTATTCTGTCCTATAGAGTTGCTATGAGTCAGAATCAACTCAATGGCAATGGGTTGGATGTATAAATTGATATTTTGCAACTGAAGCCCATAATTGAATTCATGCACTACAGGAATTTTCTAATTTGTTAGTTTATGGACCATGATGACACTAAAATCATATGGTTAATTGATGGGTGGTTTGTTCTTTTTTATTATTGAAGGTGACACAGTATTGTCTCAGTAGTTGTATCTGAACGCTTTCCAGTGTTTATAGTACAAGTTTAATGGATGAAACTTAAAAGCCAATCCCTTGGATGTCAAATGTCAATGTTAATGTTCTAAGTAAAAAACATCAAATCATGCACAGTGACAGCATCTTGTCCTATGGCTTATCCTGGACATCAAGATCACAATGACTGATGACCTGAAGGAATTTACTGGAATTGAGTTCAGAGAATCCAAAAGTTGCATATGCATTTCAGACACACAAGATTTTAAACTATTAATATTTATTCCAAAGTAGGCCTTGACAGCATAAGAACTGTAACAGGGCCCTGATGCAGGGAGGTTTCTAGAATCACAGAGTCATTTTTAGGAGATCATCTTAATTTTATATATGATAAAATACTTCTATACTACTTATTATGGTAAAATAAAATTGGAAAAACTTAAAATGACCTATTAGAGTGCTAAAAAACCAATAGAATGACATATATAAATTAAGCATAAAATATGTAACCAGGAAAAGACTGTTAACATTACATTTATGCAAATTAAATGTCCTTAAATTGTATCATTTTTCTTTCATTTTAAAGGTTATTTGCCCCCAATTATATGATTCAAGTGTTATAAGATCTAGCTTGAACTACTTTGCCGTAATTTATTTGACAGATCTCTATTCTATAAATACATAATGTAATGAAGAAAGAGATCTTTCTTTTTTAATGAAAACATTAATGTGTTAATATCCTGTATGGATAATGTTTGACATTTAGTGGTTACCAAAATATATTAATGTGTTGTTGAACTTAGAAATGCACATGCTATATTCCATGAAATGATGATCTAATTCTATGTAGAAGATGCTTTTTGGCAGTGAGTTTGTTGCCAGATTTCAAATAAGGAGTTAAGTGGTGCTTTCACAATCCAAAGACTTTTAGTTAAAAATCATTTAGTTTAATATGCTGCATTTATTTTTTATATTTTACAATGCATTTAATTATCTTTCTTATAATTCTTTGTACTAACTCAGCATGTAACAACCAATGTACATAGAAATAAATTGAAATATGATAACTATTATGTTTTAATGAATTGTGCCCATTATTTCAAAGTATTTACTCTTCTGCAAATCAAATAGGGCATATTGTTTCTTAGACTGACCAGAGTATTCTGTGTCAAAAATTCCTGAAGGCATTCGTTATTCTTGGTAATTTGGTCTTATAAAATTTCCACCTCTAACTGTGAGCTCTTGTGCCTTAATTTATGGATTGCTGATGAGAAGATTTTTCACTACATGACTGTATTTACACAAATCTCTTTATGTACCAGTTTTTACATTGTTTTTGTTCTAATTTTAACAAATGTGTACATCTGTATTCTCTCTCTTTGTGCGGGTTCTTAATTTACACTCTATTGTTTGTTTTTCTGGTTCCTAGGCTGAGCTCAATATTCGGCAGCCTTTTAGAGGTTACTGCTCCAAGGCCAAGAAAATAAGATGTTAGAAATATAGCAGTGCATAGATAAAACAGAAAAAAATTGCCTGCCCTCATGGAGCATACATTCTAATAGGGAAAGAAAGACAATGAACAAAATAGACTAAAACAGTAAGTTAGATGATAATGTGTGCTAAGAAGAAGAAGAAATCAACGAAAAGAGGAGATGAGTTACAATAGAGGAGGAGTGTCCCATCCCTAGATAGGGTGGTAGGAAACGTGACTAAGGTGAGTTATAAATTTCGTAGATAATTTTCATTTCCCTTTTTATGTCTGAGTAAAGGACGAACTAGAATTTTATATATGTCTCATATGATGTGTGGTTTCACATTCAAAAACATAATTTAAAATGCCGAACTTCCTAGTTAAAGCATTCTGCAGCTAGAGATGGTAAGTGAACATAAACATGACAAGTCCTACTTGGAAATTACCTGGCTACTTATCTTAGGTTATGGCCACAAAATAGAGTGAAGTTAAGTGGTCAGTCGTGGATCTGCAATAAACAAGTAGGTAATCAGAAACTAAGGAGCCCTGGTGGCCGAGTGATTAAGTGGTCAGCCACTAACCAGAAGGTTGGTGGTTTGAACCCACCAGCCACTCTGTGGAAGAAAGATGTGAGAGTCTGCTTCTAGTTTTGGCCAGAGTGGGAGAAAACTGTGGAATGAAACTCAAAATTAAAATAGACCAGGACTACTGGTCTTATAGAGACAGGTGGCACCCCTTTGACTATGGTCCTTAGATACCCTTCAAGCCTGCAACTGAACTCACCCTGTGGCTGAACTTTCAGATGAACAATAAACAGGACTATAAGGTGAACAATAACACAAGGAAGGTATGTACTTCTTAGAAAAATCAATCATACATGATCAAAATGGCAGCATTTGCTTAGGGAGGGATAAAGCTCAGAAGGCAGGAAGGGATAGGAAAGAGGGATGAATGGAAATAGTAAACCCAGGGAGGAGGTGGGAATAATATTGTTACACTGTGGGGATTGCAATCAGTGTAACTAAACAAGATATGTATGAATCATTGAATGTAAAGCCAGTTTGCTCTGGAAACATTCACCCAAATGACAATAAAAAGTTACTTAAAATTTACAGCTTTGGAAACCCTATGGGGCGATTCTACTCTGTCCTATAGGGTTGCTATGAGTTGGAATTGACTCAACAGCAATGGGTGGTGGGATTTAGAAGAGTTGAGACATACTATTTTCTGGTAGTAATTTCCAGTGATCAACCATCTGGTTAAAGAAGATAGAAATGAATTAGCTAGTGTGAAAATGGCATGACAGAGAAGGTATCTGACTTCCCCTAAATTGACAAGGAGGGGGAAGAATCAAGATCAATATCAACAGCCCAGGGCTGATACCAATGAAACAGAGATCAGACATGCTTCCACCCTTGAAACTTTTTACCAGTTTTGACACCAACTATCCCTCCTACAGCACTCTTTACTTCTCTGCTGGGTTTGATAATTCATTGCAATGGCCACTCAGCACTCACACACTATACTTGTGATTATGAGAATTAATAGGACAGTAACAGGTACAATTCAGGACTGGAAATGACTCAGGATTCAGTTCTTCAATCAGGACAGGATTTTCTCAGCAGTGCCTGTAGGCATGCCTCTCTCTGGCCCTCAACCTTTCTCTGGCCCTTAGCTTCTCATCTCTGCAGCTCCTTGGCCTCCCTTCTGCTCAGGAAAGTGTTAGAAAGCTCTTTTTAGCTCTGCTGATGTGCTCAGAGGCATCCCACTCCACCAGTAAGCCTCCTGCTCAAAGGCACTCATCTTTCTTGCTCCATTGGACAGCAAGCCTAGCACCATGGATAAGTGCCTAGAGGCACCTTACTCCGCCATCAAGCCTCTTGCCTGAAGGCACTCAGCTTTCTTGCTCTGTGAGCTGGAAAGCCCATTGCTCTGTCTCATGCTGATCTCTCCGTTCTGCTGCCTCTCGTGGTCTCTCACCATCTCCAGTGTCACAGCTCTCTGTTGCTTCAATCAAGGAAGTTCAGTGCAGGGATGTCAGGACCAAAGGGTGCACTCCATTCATGGCTCTTCTTTCTTGATGGGGAGCCTTTCCACCTCTGGCATGGCTCATTTGAAGCCTAGCAGGATGGCAAAACTGACCAATCCTCACTTTAGGATTTCATACACCTTATTTACATGGTCCCATCCCCACAAGAGTGCCATGCACCTTATTTACATTATCACCAAGCTATCAAATCCCATTGGTGGGCCACCAGCATCTCACATTTGCAAGTCCTACCCAGACATATGGTGGGAGTTACAAAGACTATGGCTAGAAAGGGGCATATTAAATAATTCACTGCGCCACAGCTAGTTTAGGCTATCATACTGTTTTAAAGAAAATAACAGCAGATGCCACCAATTGTGGAATATTAATTCCACCAGTTGTCACAGCCACCAGCCACTCCTCGGAAGGAAGGTTGGGCAATCCTACTTCCGTAGTGATACTGCCTCGGAAACCCAAGGAGGGGTCGCTATGAGTCGGGGCCGACTCGACGGCAAACAACAACAACAACAACAGTTGTCACAGCAACAGGTTGCAGAATAGAATTCTGCTGCTAACTGCAGTGACCCACCTTTTTACTTTTCTTTTTATAAGAATACTGGGTGACTGCAAATTGGCTAAGTGCTTGAAATAGTCTCTTCAAAGAACTCATTATATAAAAATCCTCATTCATTTTCTATTGATTCAGCAATAGGCAGATTATTTTGGTCAAATTCATCTCTTTTCTGTCCTAAATAAAGACCACTCTCTAATAGGTGTAGGACGCTTTCTAGTTTTCTTTTCTTTTTTACCTTTTTCTCTGCTTTAGAGCATTCTGTTTCTATGACCACTTTTAGACTAGCTAATTAATAAATGCAGTAAAAATCCATAATATTCTTGACAAGAACAGTTGCTACATTAAAAAAATGTTTCAATAATGAAATAAATACAAGTAATACTTGAACTGGGTATTTATTTCCTTTGCTGCTAGATTTGCCTCTTTTTCTTTCTTGGTTTAAAGTAATTTCTGGTTTTATGAGTCCAGAAAATTGAGGAAAGATAGGACCTCATTTAGATTGTAATATTTCTTCCAAATTGACTCCCACATTTTATACCCCTATACACTTCCTTACAACACGAGACTGTATCTCACAGAGTTCTGAAGCTTCCATGTTCCTTATTTATTTAAATTCGTTTTATGGGATTCTATCACTCATTGTTGTCTAGTTCTCACACTACTGTGGGTCTGTTGTTGATTGAGAGAGACTCAACATATTATCCAGGGTAAGAAAGTCAACTGGTTGTAAATGTTAATCACATGTAAACATCTTCACATCAACTTTAGACTAGTTTTTGACTAAATACTTGGGCATCATATTGTTGTTGTTATGTGCCGTCAAGTCAGACCCCAACTCATAGCAACCCCTGCTTGGGTTTCCAAGGTGGTATCACTAAGGAAATAGATTGCCCAACCTTCCTTCCGAGGAGTGGCTGGTGGGTTTGAACTGCCTGCCTTCTGGTTAGTAGTCAAATACCTTAGGCACTACACTATCAGAGCTCCTATGCCTAGCTAAATTGATACATAAAGTTAACCACCACAGGAAGCTATTATTTAAACGAAAGTCACTTAGTCGAAATAAATCTCAGAGAGTACAGGAGAGGGAGAACAGTGAATACACTGCTTGGGCACTGGATGGATTTTGGGAGAGGAAACAAAGACTAAGGACTGGGCAGGTTTACATATGGGAGTGGGTGTATCAATAGCAAGTTGATTGGCATGGCCAGCCCCATGGTGGGGAGACAGATTTAGTGCTGTAACTTGGGTCATGTTAGATGACCAAGGTCACTTATGTGTTTGTATATGGATTTGTACCAGCCCTGTTTATATAGACTCAGTGGAATTGAAGTTCATGAAGTCAAACACAAGTCTTCCCACTTAGTAACTTTTCCTGGGGCTTGGACCCCATGTCCTTTGCTTTGACTCTGGAATAAGAATTTGATAATAGAAGTGTGGTTGCCAAAATCATATCTGACAGATAATTCATATCTCCTATAAACTTTTTTTAAAAAATTTTAATATCTTCACAAAATCAATGAAAACACTGAAGTAAGGGTTTAACTTAACAGAATAGAGGCTTAAATCAGTTAAAATCAATCAAAGTATAGTTCACTTACCCCTAAATCTTTGGGGAAATGTGATGATATCTGACCAGAATTGTCGTGAGGATTTGCTAAATATGCAGATCAAACACCCTCCACAAGTCCCAGTGAATCAGCATTTCTTTGAGGTGGGCCTGTGAAAATGGGATTCTACACAAACGTCTCTTAGTTTTATACCCTAAAATTTTAGCATCACAGTCACAAAGGTTTTCTTTAGTCTGGTATCTGAAAGAAGCCCAGTACCCTAATCGTCATTCACTTCCAATTTCATCACTTGCTTGATTGGGGCTTGTGCATTAATGGCAATGTATAGTGGATGTAAGGAGCTCTCTGGTGGTGCTGTGGTTAAAGCACTGGGCTGTTAATCAAAAGGTTGTCAATTCAAATCCACTACTGCTTCATGGGAGAAAGATGTGGCAGTGTGCTTCCATAAAGATTTATAGCCTTGGAAACTCTTTGGGCAGTTCTACTCTGTGCTGTAGTGTCCCTTTGAGTTGGGGTTGACTCACTGGCAGTGAGTTTTTATAGTGGATATAGAGTATATCAACAGTGCTATTCTGAGGTAACAAGAGTTAGGTGCATAGTTATGCCACATATCAAAGACCATATCAAATTCACCACAGTTTTTTTTTCCCATTCAATCTTTTAAAATTACTTTTAAATTACACAATAAAACATTAATATATTACTTATGTGAAAAAATAAAACATTATAGATCAGGCTAAAGTACCCTTTGGAAATCTCTATCCTGTTACCAAAATTTTGTAAAAATTGTTGTGAATACATACACATACAAACATACACACATAGATATATAACACATTTTCCAATTCACCATTTTTCACATATACAACTCAGTGACACAAATTACATCAATCGTATTCAACCATCACCATTATCCATTGCTAAACTTTCCGTCACCATAAACAGAAATGCAATGCTCTCTAACACAGGTTTTTGACTGATAGGAGTTTGTTAGGGTCAGTAATGAATCTTTATTCATATATTCTTGGATGAATTTCAATAGTCTTCCTAGTCCATATTTTCTATCTTGGAAAAGTTAAATTCCTCCTTTTTACACAAATGTATACTGCTCCTGACAGTTATTGATGCTGTCATATAAGAAAATGATCCCATCTTCCAGGTTGTTCCATACACATGTCCATTAGAAACTCATCATAAAAGAGAAAGAGAGATTTTTCCTTCCAGCCTAAGGCTCCATGGGTAATTATTTCCTTTCCACACCTTCATTGAAATTCCCTGTGTAATGCTACTAGAGTGAATTATAGTTAAACCTTTTATTCTGCACATATGGAGCTGGGATAAAGGTAAAGTGCCAGTAATATTACTCAGCTACTTTCAGTTTGGGAATTGAGGCTGATGTAAACCATCATAACTCAAGAGAAAATAATATTCAATTATGAATCACTGCCAGATGTGTGAATATATGTCTTCAGGTTTCATTTTCTGGAATATGCTTACTGTATTATATTCCTTAATCACTTTTTAAGTGATTCTCTTCCTACGATAATGGATTCAATTAAATTAAAAGTTCAGAAGATCTAAATATTAATAAATCATGTATTTGGACTCCATCTCACAGTCCAAAAAAGAAATCTAAAATGGCTCTAAAATGAATGTTATGTAACAATGTTTGGCAGCTTTAGGCATGGAGTTTCTGACTGGTCCTCACTGTGAATCTTTCCGTACCGTGCTTCCCCAGGGTAAGCATTCAGGCTAAAGCCAAAGTGAGGGGGAAAGAGAATAAAGTAAAACAGGGCATAACAATTGTTAGGAAAATTACTTGCAATCTGGGGTGAAAATGGAGCCGAGCTGTGATATGTGGTTTTCAGATACTGGATCCCAACTTTGAGCAGAGCCCTAGATTGTTTGATGTCCAAATGAGGTGTCTAGAAGATGATCACATTTCTTCAGATGGTGCCCCTGAAAATTCCTGGTTTCCATTCTGAGATGGACTTTCAGTGCTGCTGTCTGTGCTCCGTTGTTGTGTTAAGTGACTCTCCCATTTCAATTTTCAAGTATTCTAAACAGTTGCCAAGGAGCTCTGGTGGCGTAGTGCCTAAGGCGTTTGACAGCTAACCAGAAGACATGGTTCAAACCCACCAGCCACTCCATGGAAGGCAGACTGGGCAATGTACTTCCGTAAAGATTTATTGCCTTGGAAACCCAAAGAGGGGTCGCTATGAGTCAGAATTGACTTGGTGGCAGTGAGTTTTTTTTAAACTTCTGCCACATATTCAATCCTCCTCCTTAACCTCAATCCTAAGAATCTTCCACAGATGACCTTGCCTCCACCTTTTGGAAGCCATCACGCATTTTATCACTCAATTTCCTTCTGATAACCCCGGCCATCTAAAGATATCTGCATCCAAATCCATGTATACTTGTATTGTGTGAGCATCATTCGTTGAAATGCCCTTTCTCCTAACTAAGGTCAAATCTGCTACCTGGAGATTTTTGCCCTTTTTGTGTTTTTAAGGAAGCTCTGGTGGTACAGTGCCTAAGGCATCTGATTGCTAACCAGAAGACTGGCAGTTCAAACCCATCAGCCACTCCTTGGAAGGAAGGTTGGACAATCTACTTCCATAGTGATACTGCCTCGGAAACCCAAGGAGGGGTTGCTATGAGTCAGATTTGACTAGACAGCAGTGAATTTGGTTCTTTTGGTTTCTGTTATTAGTTTCATTTTTTAAAAATCAAAACTGCTATCTTTTTCTTCCAGCTACTGACCTATCAATTAATCCTTCCTTTTCCAGTATCTCTAACTTCTCTTACTTGATTGGATGTAAATGTTATGTTTAATGTTTGTTTGTTGAATGGATCAATGAATTGATCAATCAAAATTAAAACCATAGAAAGACAATGGAAACCTAAGAATTAACTAAGGAAAAGAAATTTGTATCTTTAAATAATTGAGAGGGCCAGTTTGTTTAGGACAGGGTGAGCAGGGCTGTGGCTTGAGGTAGGGCTGCAGAGGTAGAGCTTTCCTTTAGAAAAATGTGCTGTCCCTATTAAACATTTTGAACCCAGCAGCTTTTAATCACATTTATACTGCTGTATCCTCAGGTTGAATCCTAGAAAGCTAATCTCAACTTTCAGATGGAATAAGCAAGCACTGATAAGAAGCTTCAGCTCTCCAAATATCTTGCCAGTTTGTTACAGCTCTCAGAATTTCTATTGATAAAACTCCCTTTTGTAGTAAAGCATTAATTCCATGTTTTCATTTAAAACACTCCAATATAATAAGGAGAAATTAAGATATTAACTCACCATTACAATTTAATATATTTTATTGACTACTAAAAATTCTGACTTGGGTAATGGAATTTATAGGAAAGCAGATTTTGTATCAACGAAAAAATGACTGTTATAGCAATCAGTTGTGCTGTGCTAATTTTTTGCTGCTTCTTAATATCCTGCCCCCAAACTTAGTGATTTATTATTTCTCATGATTTGTGGATTGGTCAGGACACTTCAAATGGCTGTTTTTTGTTTTTTTTTTGCTTTGTTTTGTTTTATTTTAATCCACATGGTTTTCAAATTGGGCTTCTTTACAAGCCTGGCAGTCTCAGGATTCCAAGAGAATGAGGCAGAAGCTTTAAGGCCTCTTGAGACCAAGACTCAAGAACTCACAAAACACTACTGACACCATCTTCCTTTGACCACACGGTAGCCCAATTTCAAGGGAGTGGAGAAATGAACTCCACTTCTGAATGAGAAGAGCAGCAAAGTCACTTTGCAAAGGAATGTGACTAATGTTGAAACCATTAAACAATCTACCTCAGTCCATCCCCTGGTCACAGTCAGAAATTGTTCATAGTCCTTCAACATGCAAAATACATTCTCCCCATTTCAGAATTCCAGAGTTGCATCCCAACTGCATCAGGCTTGAAGTCCAAGATCTCATGATAAGTATCTGGTTTGCTCTGGTCCAGTTCCGTGAGTGCAGCGTCTCTTGATGCTAAGACATGAACTAAAAGATAAGTGATCTTCTAGCCACACACATAACATACAATGGTGAGACAGGGACCAAAATAGACACTCCTGTTCAAAAGAGAAAAGTGGAGAAACAAACATCTCCAGCATCCAGATCTTGGCGCGTCTAATACCATTATCTAATACAGAGGACCAGGGACCCTTGAAGAAATGGCTTATTCTAAGGCTGGAACAGTATAACTATAAGAAAAATATCAGACAAACCCAAATTGAAGGACATTCTTCTAAATGCATCACGAGTACTCCTCATAACTGTTAAGGTCATAGAAAACAAAGGAAGACTAAGATACTGTCACAGACCAGAGAAAGCTAAGGAGACTTGATGACTAAAAGTGTTGTATCCTGCAGGTAAAACTGAAACAGAAAAAGGACACTAGAGAAGAACTAGTGAAATTTGAATAAACTGTGGCATACAGCTCATAGTAACGAAACAATCTTGGTTCTTAGTTGTGACTAATATATCATGGTTACGTAAAATGCTAACAATAGAGTAAAGTGGGTGAAGAGTAGATGGGAACTCTCTGTATTATCTTTGAAATTTTTCTGTAAATATGAAATTACTTTAAAATAAAAAGTACATCTATTTAAATTTTTAAAAAATGAGTTTGGGGATGGGAAGCATGTAGTATTCATGATTCTATGTTATTGTTGTTGTTATGTGCCATTGAGTCGGCCCCGACTCGTAGCGACCCCTCCTTGGGTTTCCGAGGCAGTATCACTACGGAAGTAGGATTGCCCAACCTTCCTTCCGAGGAGTGGCTGGTGGGTTTGAACCGCCAGCCTTCTGGTTAGCAGTCAAGTGCTTTAGCCACTATGCTACCAGAGCTCATGATTCTATAGCAATTCTAAAAAACATCTGGGCACATGTCACTGTGTCAGAAGGTAGGATATTTCTTGATTAGGGTCCAGTTCTAGTCCTTGGCAGTGATCCTCAAATCCATTATTTTCCTTGGGTCTTGTCTCTACCCTCTAGCCTTTTGCTTCTGTTCTCCAAGATGTCTTCCCTTTTTGATAAAAAATAGGTTTGCAAGTGAGTGGGCCTCAGATTGGCTTCTTTGTAATAGAAAGTTGAAGGTCCACAGGACTTTTCTTTCTTTATTTCTTTTACTTTGGACTATTTCTGTCTCCTTTGGTCCAAGTAGTTGGTGTTTATGTCAGTATAACTCTCTTAAAATTGTGAATCTTACTGGGGCCATGCCCCAAAACAACACCCAAAATTCTTTTTGATATAGATCTCTCTTCACTTTGGGCATATAAAACTGATCTTTAACAACACACTTATGATTCTTAGAAGCCTTTTGACTGATAGAGGGTCTACTAGGCACCACCTTAAATATTTCCAAGATCTTAATGAAGGATTTTACCACTACATATTTCAATAGATATTTATCCCAGGATTTTTTCTTACCTTGATAGTATTCTACTGGAAGGAAAAGGAAATGTGGATTAGTTTTATTTTTCAAACCAGAAATTTCTAGATCTTCTATTTTTAATTCTGCTTTCAAACAGAACAATTCTCTCTTTAGCTCATCTCTCTCTTCCCTCATCTAATTAGATGCAGCTAAAAGAAATGAAGTGGCACTTTCAACAATCTTCCTGACATCTTCTTAGCCAGATCCACAAATTTATTTTCGATATTCCAAGTTTCTGCAGGCAATAGTTTCGCCAGTTCTTCTGCCACTATGTAACTGAGTCTCCTATCCTGGCATCCAACAGCGGATTCTTCACTGTGCTTCCAGTCTCCCCTAATAAGGCACCTTCTAGTTTCTGCCCGCCTCCCAATCCAAAAGCCAATGCCATATTACTTTCAGTTCTTGTAACAGCAGCATTCCATACTATACTCATTTTTGTATCACTTATCTTTTGCTGTTTTATACAAACAACCCCCAAAATTAGTGTCTTGAAACAGTAACAATTTATTATTTCTCAGCATTCTGTGGATTGATGGGATAAATCTTCTGTGATACGTCCTGTGCTCATTCTATGACTGCACATAGTTTGAGGATTGGCTGGGATTGGGCTCAGCTGGGATGGCTGAGATGGCTGGGATTTTTCTCTCTATGTAGCTTTTAATATTGGACTTGGTCATAGCAAAATGTTTTCAGAGTTCCAAGAGGGTGAAGGGGAAATCTGTAAATCTCTTGAGAACTAGGTTCTGGAACTCACACAATGTCAGTTTTGCCACATTCTATTGGTCAAAACAAATAACACAGCCTACTCAATTATTTAGCATAGTGCCTAAGGCATTTGACTGCTAACCAGAAGGCTGGCGGTACAAACCCACCAGCCACTCCTTGGAAGGAAGGTTGAGCAATCTACTTCCATAGTAATACCACCTCGGAAATCTAAGGAGGGGTCAGTGTGAGTTGGGTCTAACTCGACAGCACATAACAACAACAACAGCTCAATTATTTAAGGGACAGATAAACATTACTTTTAGGTGGAAAGAAGAGCAAAGTCATATTTTAAAGATAGATAGGATGGGATGAATTTTTGGCCATTAATCTACCACAAATTCAAAATTAGAAGGGAACATTGTTTTAATGAGGAATTAGTTTAGTTATAATAAATGTCCATCCCTCCACTACCCCAGGAAAAAAGTGACATAAACAAGATAGAAGTTTATTTCTCATGAAAGAGTCTGGATTTCTGTGTGGTAGTCTGCTCCACAAAAGCCTCATGGACTCAGAGGCTTTAATATCTTGCTCCATGGTTAATGGCCCTCATGCCCACTGACATCACTGCGTTTAAGGAGGGAAGCTAAGAGCACCTCAAAATGTTTCCTGGTAAGATAAAATTACAATAGACTAGTAGTTTATAGTAGTTGGAACCTTTGAAAAGTTTCCTAGCACAGTTGGAATGAAATCTGAAGTCCTCTCATTGTCCTACCTGATCTGGCCTTGGCAATCACTCCAATCTGATTTACTACCTGTTTTCTCCACAGTCACAATGCTACAGGCATAATGCAGGTTCTAGGATGTGCCAAACACACTTGTTCCTAGAAACCTGTGCACTGCTCTCCACTTGGAACAGATGTCCACATGCCTTCTTCCTTACTTCAGTCAAGTTTCTTTTGCTACCTCATCAGGAAAGACTTCCCTGACAACCTGATATTAAAAGTGATTCCCAGACTCTCTGATGGAATATTTTGGAAAAGGATAGAAATAATGGTGGCACAACATAGAAAATGTCATCAATGTCCCTAAGCTATAAATGTGGAAGTTGTTAT
>NW_006921809.1:3212406-3213776 GCF_000298275.1 Orycteropus afer afer
CTGTGCATAAACAGCCCTTCTTTCTCCCATGATTATTCTCTCCAAGGAGTGTATCTACCTCAGGTAAATGTTCAACTCATATGCCTGTCTTTTGTTTGGCTGGAAGCCACAAGTGTGGGTTCAATTCCATACCTAAACAGCAGCTAGTGGCCATAGTCTCAATGGTTTCATCAGGCTCTATCAGACCAGCAAACCTGGTCCCTTTTTTTTTTTCCCCAAATGATTTTGAGTTTTGTTCCACACTGTCCTCCCACTCTATCCAGGATCTCCTAGATGGCCCTCTGAGTGGCTGACAGTGGTAGTCAGGCACCATCTAGTTCTTCTGGTCTCCTAGTCATATAGGCTGAGGATCGCATGGTGTACCAGTCGCTAAGACTAATTGTTTCCATGAATCTTTGATTTTCTTCATTCTTCTTTCCTCTGGATGAGGAGAGACCCATCGTTGCATCTAGATGGCTGCTTGCAAGATTTTAAGATCCCAGTCGCTACTTGCCAAAGGAGGAAGTGAAAGAATGTTTTGCGTAACATGTTATGCCAATTGAGCTTGACGTCCCCTGTGATGTCCTGAGCCCACTGGTTCAACTACTTGGTCCCTCTGGGTAGCTGGCTATGACCAAGAAGTGACTACAAACTTTTCCCTTATAAGCTCTACTATACACCTGGAAATTCTTACAGATCATACAAACACACTTATAGGACCTTTGTCTGCCAACCCTATACATGGTCTTGGGTACACTCCCCACTTCATAGACATACCTAATAGTTCAGCCTGTCCACCCATCTAACCACCTGTATACGCATGTTTGCCTTCACTGACAATGCAGTACTATATGTGCAAAAGGGTTCATCTTTGTTATCTGTATCTCCTATGTACCTATCTATATCTTCCTCTTCCTCAATGCCACCATGTTGATCATCCACATTTGGTCCATTGCCTTTCTCTTCACCCAAATCAATACTTATCTCTATCTATCTAACAGTGTTACCTCTCCTTCCCTGCCACCCCTGATAACCAACAAAGAAAATTTCCTTCCTTTTCTTGACTTTTACAATAACAAACTAATACAATATTTGTCCTTCTGTGATTTATTATTTCACTCAGCATAATGTCCTCCAAGTTCATCTACATTATGCAGTGTTTTCAAATTCTATGTTATTCTTTAGCATTGCATAGTATTCCATTGTGTCTATGTACCATAGTTTGGTTATCCATTCCTCAGTTGATGGACACCTACATTGTTTCCATTTTTTGGCTATTGTAAATAGTGCTGCGATGAACATGGGTGTGCATATGTCTGTTCTTGTCATGGCTCTCACTTCTTTAGGATATATACCTAGTAATGGAATGGCTGGGTCAAATGGTATTTCTA
>NW_006921809.1:3213876-3215198 GCF_000298275.1 Orycteropus afer afer
ATGTCTGTTCTTGTCATGGCTCTCACTTCTTTAGGATATATACCTAGTAATGGAATGGCTGGGTCAAATGGTATTTCTAATTCCAACTTTTGAAGAAATTGCCATACTGTTTTCCACAGTGGTTGTACCATTTTACAGTACCACCAGCAGTGTGTGAGAGTCCCAATCTCTCCACATCCTCAGTAGCATTTGTTATTTTCTGTCTTGTTGAACTTTGTTACTAGTGCTGGGGCCAGATGGTACCTCATTGTTGTTTTGATTTGTATCTCTCTAATAGCTAATGATCGTGAGCATTTCTTCATATGTTTGTTGCTGCCTGAATATCCTCCTTGGTGAAGTGTCTATTCATGTCTTCTGCCCATTTTTTAATTGGATTATTTGACCTTTTTGTTATTGAGGTGTTGGAGTTTTCTATAAATTGTAGAGATAAGTCCCTTGGCAGATATGTCATTGCCAAATATTTTTTCCCAATCTGTAGGTCCTCTTTTGACTCTTTTGGAGAAGTCTTTGGAAGCACATAAAAATTTAAATTTTAGAAGGTCTCATTCATCTAATTTCTCTTCTGCTGTTTGTGCATTTTGGGTTATGCTTGATAGTCTATTTATGGCATATATTACAGACCCTAAATTTGCCCCTAGTTTTTCTTTGAGGAATTTTATAGTTTTAGGTGTCACGTTTGAGTCTTTGATCCATCTGGAGTTCGTTTTTGTGTGTGGTGTGAGGTACAGATCTTGTCTCATTTTTCTGCAAATGGATCTCCAGTTTTGCCAGCACTATTTATTAAACAAATATTCTCTTCCTCATTTAATGGATTTAGGTCCTTTGTCAAAGATCAGCTGACCATAGGTCAATGGATCTATTTCTGGGTTCTCAATTCTATTCAATTGGTCTATGTGTCTGTCATTGTACCAATACCAGGCAGTTTTGACTACTGTGGCTGTGTAGTAGGTTTTGAGACCTGGCAGTGTGAGACCTCCTACTTTCTTCTTCTTCTTCAATAGTGCTGTGCTTATTCGAGGTCTCTTTCTTTTCCATATAAAGTTAGTGATTGTTTTTTCCATATCCCTAAAGAATGTTGATGGGATCTGGATTGGGATTGCATTGAAGGTATAGATTGCCTTGGGTAGAACTGACATTTTCACAATGTTCAATCTTTCTATCCATGAGTATGGGATGTTCTTCCATTTATGTAGATCTCTTATGGTTTCTTGAAGTAGTTTTTTAAAGTTTTCTTTGTACAGGTCTTTTGTGTCCCTGGTAAGATTTATTCCCAAGTATTTTATTTTTTTGGTAGCTATTGTAAATGGTATTGATTTCCTTAT
>NW_006921809.1:3216428-3224012 GCF_000298275.1 Orycteropus afer afer
AGGATAGCAGCAAATAATTTGAGGAGGCAAAAATCAAGTAAATAAAAACAAAAATAATTTATTAAAATTTGAAGAAATAAGCCAGGTATCACCAGAATGGAGAATGACAGAAATAGGAGGATGCGTAAGGGTTGGGTGGGTAGTCTGGAACCTACTGTACATAAAATACTCATGGAAGGTACTCAGGGAGGCTTCTTTGAGGAGATGATTTTAAAGTGAGATAGTGAGGATCTGAGGAAGACAGGCACACACATCCTGAGGTTGTAGTGGGAGAAGCAAGCATGAGGGAATTCCACGAGTGGAAAACACACACACACAAAATCTCGGAAATAGGAAAGAGCACCAGTGTCAGAATGCTGAAAGGACACCAGCATGGCTTGGGAGTGGTGAAGGTAGGTGTCAGAAGAGAATCTGACATTTCATAAACATTTAAAAGTGGCAAAATATTTTATTCTTGGAGATTTTATGAGGAAGTAATAAGATAATATGTAAAAAATGTATAGTGTAGTGCTTGAAACATAATAGATGCTCATCTCCATGGAAGGAAGATGAGGCAATCTACTTCCAAAAAGTTTGACAGCCTTGAAAACTGTGGTAGTTAAATTTGTATGTCAACTTGGCTGGGCCTGGTTGAGTGGCTGGGCAGCTGATAGTAGTTATTCCCCATGATGGGATTGGCAATCAGCTCCATGGTAAGATCTACCACAAGCAACTGAGTAGCTGCCTTAGGGATGTGGTCTGCTTCCTGTATATAAGGGGAAACCTTAGGGATAGTCTCTAGCTTGTAGCACGCTTGGACCCTGCATGTAGCCATGTCATTGCTCAGTAGTCTGTCAAGCTCTGCCGACCTTGGGACTTACAATGGACTTGAATTAATAGCCTGCCATGTGGTTTGGTAACATCAGGATTGTGCCATTTTATTTGTTGACCTTGGGCTTGTTACCTCAGCAGCCCGTAGCTGCCTTAGTGAAGAGATGTCTCTAGCTTCAGTGGATCAGGAGCAAGAGACAGAGCTGAAGCCCAAGGTCGAGGGTCTTTCACACAGTCCTTAGAGCCTGGCACTTTGAACTCGGACTTCTAGGCTCCCAAACTGTAAAAGTATAAACTCCTGTTTGTTCAAGCATCCCATTTGTGGTATATTCCTGTCAGATTGGCACTAGGTAACCAGAACCAGTACCGAGAGAGTGGGGTGCTGCTCTGACAGATACCTAAAATGTGGAAACAGGAATGGAGTGTATCCTTGACCCAAGACCCTGGCAGAGAGATCCCAGCATACGACATGAAAAATAGCAGGAGCAGAGCCAAGATAATGGCAGAGAGATACTGGCAGAGAGACCAGCATGAAAGTCAGCAGTAGCAGAGCCCAGAGACTGGCATTAAACAGTAACAGACTTACCAGCCCACGGAGGAGAAAGCTGGGTGCCACGGGGTAGGCAGCTTCCTGGTGGAGTGGGTTGCCTTCGGGCATTAATTGATGAAGAAACCAACATTAAACGGAGTAGCATTTTGGCCAGCCCTGTGGAGCAAGAAAGCTAAATGTCCTTTGGGGCAGAAAGATTTCTGAGGGAGTGGGTTGCCCTCAGGCATTAATCAGCAGAAGCGGAGAAAGAAAACAGGAAGCAGAGCTGCCTCAGCCTCAAAGGGTAGGACTGTGGGCTTTGGGGGTGGAACCACCACAGCCCCCTAAGTTTCAAAGAGTTAGACAATCACCAACTTGGTTCTGGAGTGTGGGGCTGCTCCTTCATGTGAGCCTGTGGGATGGAGCCATAGCTACTGCCCAAGAGTGAGGGGGCGGGGCTTCCATACGCAAGAGGGAGAGGAACAGGGCCCACCAGGCCAAGGGGGTGAGGTCACCATTTAGAGGAACTAGGGGACTGGAGCCATCTAGTGAGAGAGATCTATACAGATGCCACCCAATGAAGATCTGTACAGGTGCCAAGTTGACAAGGGGTGGAATTGTGGCAGTTAAGTTTGCATGTCAATTTGGCTGGGCCTGGTTGAGTGGCTGGACAGCTGGTAGTAGTTATTCCTCATGGTGAGACTGGCAATCAACTCCACGGTGGGATCTACCACAAGCAGCTGAGTACTTGCCATTGGGATGTGGTCTGCTTCTTGTATATAAGGAGAAGCCTTAGGGATAGTTTCTAGGTTATGGCACACATGGACCCTGGATGTAGCCATATCATTGTTCAGCAGCCAACCTTGGGACTTGAATTAATGGCCTGCCATGTGGTTTGGTAACATTGGTAACATTGGGAGTGTGCCATTTTATTTGGTGACCTTGGGCTTGTTACCTCAGCAGCCAGTAGCTGCCTGAGTGAAGAGATGCCTCTAGCTTCAGTGGGCTAGGGGCAAGAGGCAGAGCTGAAGTCTAAGGTAGAGGGGCTCATACAGCTCCTAGAGCCTGGCACTTTGAACTCAGACTTAAAGCCTCCAAATTGTAAGAGAATAAACTCCTGTTTTTTAAGGCCATCCATTTGTGGTATATTCTTATCAGAGCGGCACTAGGTAACCAGAACAGAAACCCAATGGGGTTTGCTATGAGATGGACTCTACTCAATGGTGGTGGGTTTGGTATTGGTTTGGTTTTATTGGTGTTATTTCAGCTCTCCTAGTAGCAGTGCTATTTTCTGAAAAACAGATTATATAGTCCTTTAGACTATGCACTTTTTCTTTTTTACTTCTGTTTCTGTCACAGTCTCTACAAATCTCCCAGTTGCTTTTATTTTCATCCTCAGAGCACACATATTAAGTTGTTGTATTCTCTGGGTATTCCACACATGGTTGGTGGCCCCTTTGGAATTAATTGTTTCTTAAACAAATTTATGTAATTTGCTTCAACCAGTTTTTTATTTGCTTGTTTTAGTTATTAAAATATTTTAAAGAGATATGATTAAGCAAATATTTTTAAAATTGGAGAGGTCAATACAAAACTCCACAGTAAAAAATACACATACACACATGTCCTGCTATAGGGAGTGGGATTCAGGAACCCCCAAAATTACTACCTCTAAGAATGAGGCCCGTTATTTTCCTAAAACTACCACGAGTGATTGATTAAAGATTCTGGACACTTTCGAGCTTCTTCCAAGTGAACAAAAGACAGCCATGTTCAGAGTCTTGGTGGCATTTAGTCAGTCCTTTAATGTGATTCTAATGGTTTGTATGTGTGTGTGAATTAACAGTAAATTCATTATGAAAACCCATTTACCATGGGGTTGACACCAGCAAAAGCCTGAGGCAGCTAGGGGAATTCTGGGAGAGAACATCTGTTTCAGTGAACGTAACTCAAACATTCTGAGCCCATGCTCGCTCATTGTGCTTAATAGCTTCTTGAACAGCTCCTTTTCTCCTCAGGACATACACATTCAGACAGAAACCATAAAGGCCAAATGTCTTCTTTAATTCTCCCAGGCTTAGCTAACTAAAAGGCAACTGTCAAAAGCCATAGCAGTTGGCGATGTGAAAAGGAAATAATAAAAATTATAAGAAAAGGAAAGGAAAAAAAAAAAGAAGCCCCACCAATTTGCAGATCTGAGTCACTGAATATTTTATTTTTCTCTGTTCTACTCCCTTTGTGTGAGATTTTTATGTATATATTTAAAAAGTACATATAATTTGAGCATACCTACTTTGTTATGATTTACTGGGAATCACTGTGCTGAGGTGTAAATGGCCTCCCATACTAATTGGGTGTGCTTCCTGTGACATATGCAAACTGACTTAGAAACTAACATATGCTGTTAATACTTATAATAGATCAGCTTTGTCTGAAATATTTGTGCCCAAATTACCATTTGGCATGTCTTCAAATTCAAATCCACCTTCTGCCCTGAGATGAAATTCAAGGATTTGTTTTCTGTTTTATATATTTTGGAGAGACTGCTTTCACTGCTACAATACGGAGTTTTCAGTGTTTACATTATAGTGACTATTTATGGGGGTTTAATATGTTGCTTGTTGCAAATCACATCCGACGGAAACTTGGCAAAGTGGCATAGAGATGTGGGACCACATTCAAGTATATTTAACATCATATCAGGCGGTTGATCTTTTGAAAAATCTATGGTGTTAAATGATATTTAGCATAATGTTACATACTCTTTCTCTTTTGCTTTGTGGAAGTAAAAATTGGTGTTGAATCTTACAGTAATTTTGCAGAAAAATTGTGTTTTCTGGTTGTCAACAATTTCCTAAGTGACGGTGCGGGGCAAAGAGAACATCGAAAATCAACCTACTTGTTTTTGAATTGCTAATACTTTGTGGAATGTTACTGAATTTTTGGTTATATTATCTGTTAGCACATCCTCCTGTGGCTGAGTAGAAGAAGAAGTCAGAAACTGAAACAAAACAAAACAAAAAAAGCATATGGAGATGCTAAACAGTAATAGAGTAGCCAAAATAAAACGTTTGGTTTGTACTTGCAAGAGCGCTTTATATAATTCTATTCCTGTTTGAAATATTGAACTAAAATATAAAGCCTAACTAGCTAGATACTCTCTGGATTGGTATAGGAGAAGAATTAAGTCCTTTACCATTTTAGAATCTTAAATTTTTTGAGGTTAATATTTTAGATTTTGGAGAGTCATGATAACACTGGGTGTTCTGTGGTAGAATTCTCGCCTTCCATGTAGGAGATCTGGGTCTATTCCTGGCCAATGCACCTATGCACAGCCATCATCCATCTATCAATTGAAGCTTATATGTTGCTATAGTGCTGATGAGGTTTCAGTGGAGCTTTTAAACTAAGACAGATGAGGAAGAAAGGCCTGGCTGTCTAGTTCTGAAAGTCAGCCAATGACCTTTACACATCACAATGGTCCGATCCCCTGTTGATCATGAAGATTGCGAATGAGTGGTATTTCATTCAGTTGTGCATGGGGTGCCTCTGAGTTGGTGCCACCATAAATTGAAGCAACTAGATGACAGCTAACAAAACCAGAGCAACATGATCATTGTTATGATTCAGAATAAAATTATGTGCATAATAGCACCTCCGGTTGAAATTTTATCTTCAAAGGATAAATTTTGTGTGTTGAAAATAACATAGCTGGAGGAAGAAGTTTGCCATGGAAACTTAACATCCCTGTACATTTTGCTGAGTGTGCAAGCTATAAGGTACATTAAAAAACAAAACAAAAACTCATTTCCATAGAGTTGATTCTGACCCACAGTCATCCCCATTGGGTTTCCAACATTGTAAATCTTTACAGAAACAGAGTGCCTCATCTTTCTTCCACAGAGCAGATGGGTTTGAACCACTGACCTTTTTTTTTTTATCATTTTTTTTTTTCTTGTGCTCTGGGTGCGAATTTACAAAGCAAACTTGTTTTACACTCAACAGTTCATGCACATCTGATTTCCTGGCCCCAATTACCATCCCCAACCATAAAAATCTCTCCTCCCCTCTTCCTACTGTGGCCACCCGTGTCCTGTGCCCTTCTTATCTATCCTTTCTTGTCTGTCCAGCTTTCCCTCTATGTGATTGCTACCCCTCTGGTGTCTCACAGATCATGATTGATCCAAGGGGTCCATCTCCCTCAAGTAGGTGGGCACGTCAACCTGGGATAGGTGTTCTGTATGTAGATCTTTCTATTGTTGAGCTGAGAGCCAGCCAATCCATGTAAGTGAGTCCATTTCTAGGCCTGAAGTGTAAACCAGAGCCATAGTCTCCGGGGTTCTACAAGTCTCTTTCCAACCAGCAACTCTGGTAATTTTTGGTGAACCACTGACCTTTTGGTTAACAGCCAATTATCTTAACAACCACACCACCAGAGCACCTTGTAAGTTAAGGTACATTAGTCCCCGAATCTCTTCCACTGCAATCTCTGCCACAGGCATCAAATTGATTCCAACTCATAGCAACCACCATTGGGTTTCTGAGACAGTAAATCTTTACAGAAGTAGATTGCCCCGTTTTCCTTCTGTGGAGTGGTTGGTGGGTTTGAACTGCTAATCTTCTGGTTAGCAACCAAATGCCATAGGCATTGCAACACTAGAGCTCCTTAATACTAAGCAATCTCTGTAGTTAGTCAGATGAGAAGTTAGGATACCACAGCATGGCACGTATAACCACTAACTCCCTGATGGAGGAGACTGGCTTGTGGGCGGTTTGCTCAGTAAGTACCTGTCTCTTGGCTCTGGATTCCTCAGCTGCAGTACAACCTACTGCATCTGTAGTGTACATCTGGGCTCATGTTGTCACTCATGGGACTTGGGGTCTCAGGATTCAGTGCCAATATGCTGATACACCTGCTGTTTGCTATGCTGTCTTTTCTACCCTTGGTATCTAAGGAATGACGGCAGGTTTATTCCTTTCCTTCTGCTGTGAAGCTCGTGTTCCTCCCTGACAAATATAGTTTGACAAGATCCTCAGGCAAATTAAATTGGATCCTAATCATTTAAAAATAGTGTATCAGGAAACAATATAATATACAATGGAAGGTATTTTGTGTATATAACAATATAGACACTGTCTTTATTTTATTTTTAAAAAATCATCATCTAACTCTTACTACAATGAAATTACAAGTATTTCTCATTTATTGGTGCTTAGTATGCACTTTTTTCTCTTTTATTGTCTCAACAACCTTATAATGTCAGTGTTATTACACCATATTTACACATGAGAAAAATTAGGCTTAGCTATTTCAATAATCTGCCCAAGTCAAATGGCTTTTGAACCCAGGTCTGTCTAACTCCGAATCCTAGAGCTTCCAGGGTCTACATTCAGCTGTTGGAAGACAAATAACTGCTTTATGTATTTTCCAGTTAGTTTAATTCTCTGGTATCTGTTGTATGTGCTACAACACTTACTCTTCAAAACAGTCTTCTCTGTCCACATGGGACTCTTCTGCTTGTCTCACCTCACCGCACTGTCCTTCTGAAATTTTAAGACATGAATTTGAGATAAAATCAAGATTTTAAGTCATAATTTAAGCTTTACTGAATGTCCTGTAATCTGAGCTCTATCTAATCAATAACATAAACCAAAAAACCAAACTCACTGTCATCGAGTCAATTTGACTCATAGCGACCCCTCCTTGGGTTTGCTAGGTGATATCTCTATGGAAGTAGATTATCCCATTTTCCTTCTGAGTAGTGGCTGGTAGGTTTGAACCGCCAGCCTTCTGGTTAGCAGTCAAATGCCTTAGGCACTATACCACGAGAGCTCCCATCAACAACAAGATATTTACTATAAATTGATTGTTCATATCAGGAAATAACAAGATATCCCAGTAAAGATTGAAATAATTTTAAGTAAACTAATATAGAAAAAAAAAGAAAACAACGCAGTGCTTTGGAGTTGGATCTGACTCATAGCGACCCCTCTGTGGGTTTCTGAGGAGGTATCACTATGGAAGTAGATTGCCCAACCTTCCTTCCAAGGAGTGGCTGGTGGATTTGAACCACCAGCCTTCTGGTTAGCAGTCAAATGTCTTAGGCACTATGCCACCAGAGCTCCCAGTATGGATTACACCTCAATATAAAGAAAACAAAAGTCCTCACAACTAGACCAATAAGCAGCATCACGAGACGAGGAGGAAAGACTGAAGCTGTCAAGGACTTCATATTACTTGGTTC
>NW_006921809.1:3224112-3251524 GCF_000298275.1 Orycteropus afer afer
ATGGAAGTAGATTGCCCAACCTTCCTTCCAAGGAGTGGCTGGTGGATTTGAACCACCAGCCTTCTGGTTAGCAGTCAAATGTCTTAGGCACTATGTGTAAGGTATATTTAATTTACTTCATTTTTGTATACAATAAATGTAGTTTTTCCAGACTACTTGATACTATAGATAAATGAGTAGAATCTAGGTTAAATGAAGGATCAGAGAGCCTGATGTGGATTGAATAAAGTAATCCTGTTAGACATATTTGATATTTTATGGTTCAAAAACCAAAAAAACCACACTCACTGCCGTGAAGTCAGATCTGACTCACAGCCACCCCTCCTTGGGTTTCCAAGTTGGTATCACTGTGGAAGTAGATTGCCCAACCTTCCTTCCAAGGAGTGGCTGGTGGGTTTGAACTGCCAGACTTCTGGTTAGGAGTCAAATGCATTAGGCACTACACCGCCAGAGCTCCTATTTTATGTTTAGGGTTTTGTTTTTTTCAATTCCTAATGCTGCCGGCTGGATCCACTACAATAGCATAGTTATAATACATAAAGCAAAAACAGCTGATTCTACTAAGTCAGTGTGATTAAATTTATAAAACTTTACCTACTGCCAAATCTTCTAAATGCATACAGAAAATTAATACATGATTGAACATCTAATGGAGTTCTGGAGTATTTAAGCCAAAACTTTACAAAATGAAATAGACCCTGATATGTACTATGAAAAATAGCAGAGGTGGACTCCTCTACACTTCCAAATGTCACCTTGGAGAATCTTTATCTTCTATACCTAAAATTGGAAACTTGAGCAGTTTCAGTTGCTAAGCTAGTGCCTAACAATGTTAAATGGGAATTCTGGTTATATAAAAAAGGCACTCTGGTCATGTAGTGGTTAAAGCATTAGGCTGCTAACCAAAATGTCAGCAGTGCAAACCCACCAGCTATTCTGGGGGAGAAGGATGAGGCAATCTGCCTCCATAAAGATTTACAGCCTTGGAAAGCCTATGGGACAGTTCTTCTCTGTACTAAAGGGTCACAAGTAGCAATTAACATGATGTCAGTGGGAGTACTATGAGATGGATTATGAGCCAGTGCCTGGAGTGATAGCCCAGGCAGGCCTGGTGGATTAAATCTAATGGTTCAGCTATGCAGTGGGAGGAGAGGAGAAAGACAACCAGGTTGTGAGCCTTGGAGCTTATACCAGTTAGCAGTCCTCTTTTTAATAAATAAATAAATAAATAAATAAATAAGAAAGTACATATGAAATTTACTATGAGAAGAAATACTTACCGTGCTTAGTAAAGTAGAGGGTCAGCGGAAAAGGGGGAGATCTTGTGTTAACAAGATACAGTGGCTGCAACAATGGGCTCAAATATAGCAAGGATTGTGAAGATGGCACATGACTGGGCAGTGTTTTGTTCTGTTGTACATAGGGTTGCTACGAGTCAGAAACGACTCGATGGCACATAACAATAACAACAAAGAAAAGAAATTAAATACCACAAAATGCAGAAAAATAACATTTTAAATTACCTTCTGAATTCACCTCTGTAATTTTTTTTCAAATGTTTTTTTTTTCCCTGCATAATCTTTGATCACCTCTTTCACACAACAACTATCTAACATTTTTCTGGAGAGAATAAAAAGGAAACTTCTTTTAGTATGGTTAATTAAAATTTATATTTTTGTATTGATAATTTGGAAAATCTTTCAAATTCACGGTTTGTTACTGGTAGTGTCATGGAAACATTTAGGGTAATTGTCAAAGCTGTGGAAACTTCTACCCAAATTTATTTCACTTCTTAGCTGCCCATCTTTGGGGCATTTCAAGTTTTCTAGTGCAAAGACTATTCTTCAATGGTCTATGAATTGACAATTAGCATGAACTAATTTGTCGATGATGTCTTCTGTTATTCTAGTATTCTGAGTATATTATTATCTTTGTCACTATCCATATTGGTGGACCAAACTAAAAAACACTGTTGGTGGACAGGTAATTTAAATCCTTTTCTTCCCCCCAATATGTTAATATGATTGCTTCTCTTCAATAATTGGATTTTTAAACAAACCAAGAGCCCATTCACTACTTCAATTTGCCAATGGTCTCTTCCCCTTAAAGAATAACTCCTTTGGGTATGATACAAATTTTTGTTGTGATGCAATTCATTTCTCATTACAGAATCATTTTGTTCATTTCACTACACATTTTTTTAATTCTATTACCTATTTCATTATTTTTAATCTATTTTCATTTATATAATATATATATATATATCTTAAAAAATAGACAAAATATACGGCCTAATCAGTATTCAGGCAGACAGCTGGAACAAGTGGGGAAGAGGCCAGGCAGGAAGTGGGAGCCCGTGGATGGCCAGAACAGGTAAGAGGAGAGGCCAGGCAGGAAGCAGGAGCTGGCAGATGGCCAGAACAGGTAGGGGGGAGGCCAGGAAGTGAGGGGAGCAGTTTTAAGCAGCTAAGGGAGATGAACTTGTCTGTCAGTTTGTTGTACTGTGGTGGCTTGTGTGTTGCAGTGATGCTGGAGGCTATGCCACTGGTGATTCAAATGTCAACAGAGTTATGCATGGTGGACAGGTTTCAGCAGAGCTTTCAGCCTAAGACAGACTAGGAAGAAGGAAGAGGCCATCCACTTCTCAAAGAATTGGCCAGTATAAACCTTATGAATAGCCATGAAACATTGTCTGATATATTACTGGAAAACTTTATGAATAGCCCTGAAACACTGTCTGATACAGTGCCAGAAGATGAGCCCCTCAGGTTGGAAGGCACTCAAAATATGATTAGGAAAGAGCTGCCTCCTCAGAGTAGAGCTGACCTTAATGATGCAGATAGAGAAGAGATTTTGGTACCTCCATTTGCTGATGTGACATGACTCAAAATGAGAAGAAACAGCTGCAAACATCCATTAATAATTGGAACATGGAATGTACAAAGTGTGAATCAAGGAAAACTGGAAGTTGTCAAAATGAAATAGAATGCATAAAGATTGATAACCTAGGCATTAGTGAGCTGAAATGGACTGGTTTGGGCAATTTTGAATCATCAGACAACCATATGCTCTACTATGCTGAGAATGGCAACCTGAAGAAGAATGGTGTGGCATTCATCATCACAAAGAATGTTTCAAGATCTATCCTGAAGTACAATGCTGTCAGTGATAGGATAATACCCATAGGCCTACAAAGAAGGCCAGTTAATACTACTATTATTCAAATTTATGTACAAACCACCAAAACCAAAGATGAGGAAATTGAAGATTTTTACCAACTTCTGCAGTCTGAAATTGACCAAACATGCAAGCAAGATATGCTGATTATCACTGGTGATTGGAACACAGAAGTTGGAAATCACTGGTAGTTGAAAAATATGGCCTTGGTGATAGAAATAACACTGGAGATCATATGATAGAATGTGGCAGGACCAACAATTTATTCATTGCAAATACCTTTTTTGAACAACACAAATGGTGGCTATACATGTGGACATCACCAGATGGCATACACAGGAATCAGACTGACTACATCTGTGATAAGAGGTGATGGAGAAGCTCAATATCTTCATCCAGAGCAAGGCCCAAAGCTGATTGTGGAACAGACCATCAACTGCTCATATGCAAGTTCAAGTTGAAGTTGGATACAATTAAAACAAGTCCATGAGAGCCAAAATATGACCTTGAATATATCCCTTCTGAATTTAGAGACCATCTAAAGAATAGATTTGATGCATTAAATGCCAATCCAAAAACCAGAGGAATTATGGAATGACATCAGGAACATCATCCATGAAGAAAGCAAAGAACATCATCCATGAAGAACTATCCATGAAGAAAAGCAAAAGGTCATTTAAAAGACAGAAAAGGAAGGAAGAAAAGACCAAAATGGATGTCAGAAGAGACACTGAAACTTGCCCTTGAAGGGAGAGCAGCTAAAGGAAATGGAAGAATCGACAAGATAAAAGAGCTGAACAGAAGATTTTAAAGAGCAGCTCGAGAAGACAAAGTCAATTATTATCATGAAATGTGCAAAGACCTGGTGTTAGAAAATTACAGAGGAAGTATACATGCTCAGCATTTCTCAACCTGAAAGAACTGAAAAAGATATTCAAGTCTTGAGTTGCAAAATTGAAAGATTCTATGGGCAAAACACTGAATGATGCAGGAAACATCAAAGGAAGATGGAAGGAATACACAGTGTCACTGGACATAAAAATTGGTTGATGTTCAACTATTTCAGGAGGTGGTATAAGATCAAGAACAAATAATATTGAAGGAAGAAGTCAAGGCTGCACTGAAAGAACTGGCAAAAAACAAGGCTCCAGGAATTGATGGAATACCCATTAAGATATTTCAACAAATGGATACAGCACTGGTGGCACTCACTCGGCTATGCAAAGAGATTTGGAAGACAACTACCTGGGCAACTGACTGGAAGAGATTCATATGTGTACTCATTTCATTTCTTTGGAAAGAAAGGTGATCCCACAGAATTATTGAATATCATTAATATTGCACACAAGTAAAATCTTACTGAAGATGATTCAAAAATGGTTGCAGCAGTATATTGAAAGAGAACTTCCAGAAAGGCAAGCTGGATTCAGAAGAGGACCTGGAATGAGGGATATCACTGCTGATGTCAGATGGATCTTGGTTGTAAGCAAAGATACCAGAAAGATTTTTACTTATGTTTTATTGACTATGCAAAAGTATTTGATTGTGTGGATCATAAAAAATTATGGATAACATTGAGAAGAATGGGAATTCCAAAACACTTAATTGTATTTTTGAGGAACCTGTACATAGACCAGGAAGCTGTCATTAGAACAGAACAAGAGGATACTGCATGGTTTAAAATCAAGGCGTGAGTGAGTCAGAGATGTATCATTTCACCATACTTATTCAATCCATACGCTGAGCAAACAATCCTGGAAGCTAAACTATATGAAGAAGGACGTGGCATTAGGATTGGAGGAAGACTCATTAACAACCTGCAATACACTGATGACATAACTTTGCTTGCTGAAAGTGAAGACGATATGAAGCACTTGCTGATGAAGGTTGAAGCCTGCAGTCTGCAGTATGGATTACACTTCAATATAAAGAAACAAAAATCCTCCCAACTGGACCAATAAACAGCATCAAGATAAATGGAGAAAAGATTGAAGTTGTCAAAGACTTCATATTACTTGGTTCTACAATCAATATCAATGGAAGAAGCAGTCAAGACATCAGCAGATGTATTGTATTGGGCATATCTGTGGCAAAAGACCTCTTCCAACTGCTGAAGAGCCAAGATGTCTCCTTAAAGACTAGGGTGTGCCTCACACACACACACACACAAGCTCACTGCCAGTGAGTTGAATCCAACTCATAGTGACCCCTCCTTGGGTTTCCAAGGTGGTATCTCTACATCTATAGAAGTAAATTGCCCAGTCTTCCTTCTGAGGAGTGGCTGGTGGGTTTGAACTGCCAGCCTTCTGGTTAGCAGTCAAATGTCTTAGGCACTATGCCACCACAAGCCATGGTATTTTCAATAGCCTCATGTGTGTGTGAGAGCTGGACAAAGAATAAGGAAGACTGAAGAAGAGTTGATGCTTTTCAGCTGTGGTGTTGACAAAGAACGCTTTAAGTACTACGGGCTGCTGAAATAACTAAAAAATCTGTCCTGGAAGAAGTGCAGCTAGAACGCTCCTTGGAAGCAAGAATGGCCAGACTTCGTCTCATCTACTTTGGCCTTTTGCCAGAAGGGACCATTCCCTGGAGAAGAATATTATGCCTGGTAAAGTGGAGGGTCAATGAAAAATGGGAAGGGGGAAGGCCCTCAATGAGATGAGATGGATTGACACAGTGGCTGCAATGATGGGCTCAGGTATAGCAAGGATCATGGAGCTGTCACAGACCAGGCAGTCTTTCATTCTTCTGTACATAGGGTTTCTATGAATCAGAGGCAACTCGATGGCACTTAGCAACAACAACAGTCAGTATTCTGTAATTTCCATTTTTTTAACCTTTTGTTGTGATCTGAGTGAAATTTTACAAAGTAGATTCACTTTACATTCAACAGCTCATATATGTTTTTGTTTTGCAACACTGATTACAGTTCTCACAATGTAGCATCTCTATTTCCACTTCATTCCTGTGGTTCTCCTCTTTTCCTCCCCTTCTCTCCCTTACCTTCTCCTTTTCTTCTCTATGTCCCTCTTGCCTAAGCGTTCCTGCCTGGCCAGCTTGTTGTTGCTGTTATGTGCCGTCGAGTCGGCCCCGACTCATAGCGACCCCTCCTTGGGTTTCCGAGGCAGCATCACTACGGAAGTAGGATTGCCCAACCTTCCCTGCCCAGCTTACTCCCTTAGAAAATGCTGTCCTGATCTCCCATGGGTTGATTGTTCCAAGTAGTGCATCTGCCTTGGATAGGTGTTCAGCTCATAGGCTTGCCTATTGTTTGGCTGAGAGTTAATCCACAGTTGTGTTGTTGTTGTTAGGTGTCTTAGTTGTGTTGTTATGGGCCATCGAGTCATACCTGACTCAGCAACCCTTCCTTGGATTTCCAAGGAGTTATCACTACAGAAGTAGATTGCCCAACCTACCTTCGGAGGAGTAGCTGGTGGGTTTAAACAGCCAGCCTTCTGTTAGTAGTCAAGTGCCTTAGGCACTATGCTACCAGAGCTCCTTAGGTGTCATAGAGGCAGCTCCAACCCATAGCAACCCAATGTAGAACAGAGTGAAACACTGCCCGGTCCTGCGCCAGTCTCACAATCCTTGGTATACCTGAGCCCATTGTTGCAGCCATTGTGTCAATTCATCTCATTGAGGGTCTTTCCCTTTTTTTACTGACCCTCCACTTTACCAAGCATGATATCCTTCTCCAGAGAATGGTTCCCTCTGACAACATGACCAAAGTAGATGAGACAGTCTGATCATTCTCACTTACGAGGAGCATTCTGGCTGCACTTCTTCCAGGACAGATTTGTCAGTTCTTCTGGCAGTCCACCATAGTGCTCTCAGTATTCTTTGCCAACACCACAACTCAAAAGAGTCAACTCTTCTTGGGTCTTCCTTATTCATTGTCCAGCTTTCACATGCATATGAGGTGATTGAAAATGCCATGGCTTGTGTCAGGTGCATCATAGTCTTCAGAGAGGTGCTCTTCATCACATTAAAGAGGTCTTTTGTTGTAGATTTGTCCAGTACAATACATTGTCTGATTTCTTGACTTCTGCTTCCCCTGGTGTTGACTGGGGAACCAAATAACATGAAATCTTTGAAAACTTCAATCTTTTCTGCATTTATCATGATGCTGCTTATTGGTACAGTTGAGAGGATTTTTGTTTTCTTTATTTTGCAGTGTAATCCATACCACAGACTGTAGTCTTTAATCTTCATCAGTAAGTGATTCAGGTCATCTTCATTTTCAGCAAGGAAGGTTGTGTCATCTGCATATCACAGATTGTTAATGAGTTTTCATCCAGTCCTGATACCACATTTTTCTTCATATAGTTCAGCTTCTCAGATTATTTGCTCAGCATACAGATTGAACAAGTGTGGTGAAAGGATACATCCTTGACACACTCCCTTCTTGATTGTAAACCATGAAGTATCCCCTTGTTCTGTTCAAATGACAGCCTCCTCTTCTAAGTACAGGTTTCTCATGAATACCATTCAATGTTCTGGAATTCCTGTTCTTCTCAGTGTTATCCATAATTTGCTACGATTCACACAATTGAATGCTTTTGTGTAGTCAATAAAACACAAGTAAACATCTTTCTGGTATTCTTTGTTTTCAGCCAAGACCCATCTGACATAGTCAATGATATCCCTTGTTCCAAGTCATCTTCTGAATCCAGCTTGCATTTCTGGACATCCGTGTCAATATACTCTTGCAATCTTTTCTGAATTATCTTCAGCATGATTTTACTTGTGTGTGATAATAATGATATTGTTTTATAATTCCCACAATCTGTGGAATCACCTTTCCTTGGAATGGGTACAAATATGGATCACTTCTAGTCAGTTCGTTAGGTAACTGTCTTCCAAATTTCTTGGCATAGATGAGTAAGTGCCTCCAGCATGGCATCTGTTTGTTAAAACATCTCAATGGGTATTCCATCAATTCCAGAAGGCTTATTTTTTGCTAGTGTCTTCAGTGTAGATTTGATTTCTTCCTTCAATATCATTGGTTCTTGATCATATGCCATCTCCTGAAATAGTTGAACATCCACCAATTTCTTGTCCAGTGACACTGTGTATTCCTTCCATCTTCTTTTGATGTTTCCTGAATCATTAAGTATTTTGCCCATAGTATCTTTCAATATTGCAACTCAAGACTTGAATATTTTCCTTCATTTCTTTCAGCTTGAGAAATGATGAGCATGTTCTTCTCTTTTGATTTTCTAACTCCGGGTCTTTGCACATTTCATGATAATAATTGACTTTGTCTTCTCAAGCTGTTCTTTGAAATCTTCTGTTTGGCTCTTTTATCTTGTCATTTATTTCATCTGCTTTAGCTACTCTCTGTTTAAGAGCAAGTTTCAGAGTCTCTTCCATTTTGGTCTTTTCTTCCTTTCTTGTCTTTTTAATGACCTTTTGCTTTCTTCATGGATGATGTTCTTGATGTCATCCCACAGTTCTTCTGGTTTTCAGTCATTGGTATTCAATGTATCAAATCTGTTCTTTAAATGGTCTCTAAACTCAGGTGGGATATAATCAAGGTCATAGTTTGGCTCTCATGGACTTGTTTTAATGGTCTTCAGCTTCAACTTGAACTTGCACATGAGCAGTTGATGGTCTGTTCCATAGTCAGCTCCTGGCCTTGTTTTGGCTGAAGATATTGAGCTTCTCCATCACCTCTTTCCACAGAGGTAGTCAATCTGATTCCTATGTATTCAACCTGGTGATGTCCACATGTATGTTGTTGTTGTTGTTATGTGCCGTCAAGTTGGACCTGACTCATAACAAAACCCCTCGCAGTATCACTATGGAAGTAGATTGCCCCATCTTTCTTCTGAGGAGTGGCTGGTGGATTTGAACTGCCAGCCTTCTGGTTAGCAGTCAAATGCCTTAGGCACTATGCTACCAGGTGTATAGCTGCTGCTTTTATTTTGTTGAAAAAACGTATTTGCAATGAATAAGTCTCTGGTCTTGCAAAATTTTATTATGCTATCCCCAGTTTCATTTCTACCACCAAGGCTATATTTCCCAACTACTGGTAATTCTTTTGTTCCATCTTTTGCATTCCAATCACCAGTAATAATCAACACATCTTGATTGCATGTTTAGTAAATTTCAGACTTCAGAAGCTGGAAAAAATCTTCAATTTCCTCATCTTTCACTTTGGTGGTTGGCATGTAAATTTGAATAATAGTATTAACTGGTCTTCCTTGTATGTATATGGATACTATCCTATCACTGACAGCATTGTACTTCAGGATAGATTTTGAAACATTCTTTGTGATGATGAATGTGACACCATTCCTCTTCAATTTGTCATTCCTGGCATGGTAGATCATATGGTTGCCTGATTCAAAATGGCCAAAACCCAGTCCATTTCAGCTCACTAATGCCTAAGATATTGATCTTTATGTGTTCCATTTCATTTTTGACAACTTCCAATTTTCGTAGATTCATACTTTGTACATTCCATGTTATGATTATTAATGGATGTTTACAGCTGTTTTTTTCCAATTTTGAGTTGTGCCATATCAGCAAATGGAAGTCCCCAAAACTTTACTCCATCTATAGCATTAAGATCTGTTCTACTTTAAGGAGGTAGCTCTTTCCCAGTCATATTTTGAGTGTCTTATGACTTGGGGGCTCATCTTCTGGCACTATATCAGACAATGTTTTAGAGCTATTCATTAAGTTTTCCAGTTATATATGAGACAGTGTTTCACTGCTATTCCTAAGGTTTCCACTGGCCAATACTCTGAGAAGTAGATGACCCCTTCCTTCTTCCAAGTCTGTCTTAATCTGGAAGCTCCACTGAAACTTGTCTACTATGGGTGACCCTGCTGGCATTTGCATAGACTCCAGTCTCACAGCAACACGTAAGCCACCACAGTTCAACAAAGCCTCCACAGTACATCACAGGAGTGACTACAGTCTAGGACCTAAGGGTAACTGGGGGCCATAGTTTCAGGGGTTTCACCAGTCTGTATCTCACCAATAATTTTGGTTGTTTTTATGTTTTTTTACTTTTTGTTCCACCTTTTTTCTCCCACTCTACCCAGGACCTCCCATTGTGATCCCTTCCCAAGTGATTGGCATTGATAGCTGGCCACCATCGAGTTCTTCTAGTCTCAGGGTCACATATGCTGAGCTTCCCATGGCCCATCACTCTTTTGGACTAATTGTTTCCATGTGTCTTTTATTTTCTCCACTCTTCTTTGCTCTGGATGAGGAGACACCAATAGTTGCATCTTAGATGGCTACTTGCAAGCTTTTAATCCCCAGTGACTACTCACTGAAGAAAGACGTAGGAAAATGTTTTTGTGTACTATATTGTGCCAACTGAGTTTGATGTCTTCAGCAAGCATGGACCTGAGCTTCCGAGCCCAATGAATCACTCCCCTAAGATGAAAGTTATCTTAACTTGTCCCCATTTAGCTCTATAAGGCATATGGACATTTTAGTATACATACAAATGCATATACAGGAATATTGTCATCCAAATCTAGTTGTCATGTTTATATCCCATTTGCCTACATATACCTGATCTTCTTGCTTCTCTGCCTATATATCCACCATAGGTTAATATTTGTTATTACTGACAATGCAATATTATGTGTGTAATAGTATTTACCTTTATTGTCTGTACTTCTTGTGCACCTATTCATCTCTTTCTTTTCCTCAGTGATATTTTTTCTGGTCACACACTTTTGTTACATTGCCTTTCCCTTCACCCAAATTAACACGTGTCTCTAAACTAGCCAGCACTTTTTCCTCCCACCCCTCTCCTCCCTGGTAACCAACAGACAATTTCCTTCCCTGTGCAAACCTTTCCTTGACTTTTTATAATAAAGGAACTATCCAATATTTATCCTGTGATTGACTTATTTCACTTAACATAATGTCCTCCAAGTTTATCCATGTGATGAGGTGATTAGCAGCTTCTTCATTATTCTTTAATATTGTGTAGTTTTCCATTGTGTATATGTACTATAGTTTGGCTATTCATTCATCTCTGGATGGACACTTACGTTGTTTCCATCTCTTTGCTGTTGTGAATAGTCCTGTGATGAACATGGGTGTGCATATATCTATTCATGTTCCACATCTTCCTTTTTAGAATATATTCCTAGTAATAAGATTGCTGGATCCAATGGTATTTCTATTTTCAACTTTTTAAGGAGGCATGGTGATTATACCATTTTACAGTCCCACCAGCAGTGTACAAGAGTTCTAATCTCTCCACATCCTTGCCAGCATTTGTTGTTTTTGTCTTGTTCAACTTTGGTGTAATTGCTGGGGTGAGATGATATCTCGTTGTATTTTTGATTTGCATCTCTTTAATGGCTAATAACCATGAGCATTTCTTCATCTATTTGTTGGCTGCCTGAATATCTTTTTTGATAAAGTGTCTGTTCATATCCTTCTCACATTTTTGAATTAGATTGTTTGCCTTTTTGATGTTGAGGTGTTGAAGTTGCCCATAAATTTTAGACGAAAGTCCATTATTGGATATATTGTTGCCAAATATTATTTACCATTCTGTAGGTTCTGTAGAGTCACTAGGTGTGTTTGAACTGACAATCTTTTGGTTAAATGGAAAAACTTAACTGTTGCACCAGAACCTAGACCAGCTTAAGCTTCAAGTCTCTCACCAGCATGGATCCCTTCAAGGGCCCTGGAAAAGACTTTTAAAGTGTGCTTACATGATTGAATATTTGTGTCATGTTTACAAAAGTAAGAAATTTTAACCTCGCTTAAGATTGGTGTCTCTTTTCACTATTTCACACTTTACATTACAACTATTGTCTTAGTAAAACTGTGGTTATTGTTTTTGGAATATGGCTAAGGAGATGTTGGGAACATGCCATATTAAATGAAATTTGGAAGAATGTTTTGGAAAGTTTCAATAAAACAAATGGAAATTTTCAGTGGAGATAGGTTTGGAGCCTTATTTTCCTAATTTATAAATTTGAGGTGATAATGTCTACAGCACAAAATTTTTGTGAGCAACAAATGATCTACCAAATGCAAAGAGTCTAGTACAAAGTCTGATATACAGCAGCATTTCAAAAATGTTGGTTCTCATCTGTTAGTCACATTATTATCATACCAGCAGTTAGAACTGGTGGTTGAACATCTCAGCAGCAGGCCTGTGGAATGGTGATATTTTAACCCAGGGGGAAAAAAAAAAATCAGCATTAAGGCTCATAGAGCCTGGGCAAACAATAACAGGATCTCTAAGAACATCTGGGAGTATCAAAGAACAAGTTCCAGATCTGGGTAAGGAACTGGGAAGAATCAGGCAGATTAAACAAGTCCCAGTGAAGAGGCTGATTTCAGGATAGAACAAGAGACCTATCAGGAAATTGGAGCCCCAAGCAGGAAGCCAAGGCATATTAGAATCTTTATTTGTTTCATTGGGTGTATCCATCACAGAGAATTTTATAAAAGAAATTTACAACTAATGAACATTAAGTTTTCTGGCACTGAGCCTGACTCTTGGCAGTCACTAAATAAGTGAATACCCTAGGTTTGCTATAGATTGTTGTTGTTGTTGTTGTTGTTGCTGTTTGCCGTCGAGTAGGCCCCAACTCATAGCGACCCCTCCTTGGGTTTCCGAGGCAGTATCACTACGGAAGTAGGATTGCCCAACCTTCCTTCCGAGGAGTGGCTGGTGGGTTTGAACCACCAGCCTTCTGATTAGCAGTCAAGTGCCTTAGCCACTATGCTACCAGAGCTCCTGATATAGATAGAAGAGGGATAAAAGTGACCTAGTATCTGCCTACTAAGGCACGGGGGTCATAGGACACTCCTGGAACCCAGAGACAAGCGAACAAATTACCTAGGTGCCTTAGGCCAGGCCTATAGGGATGTCCCTTAGCCAACTTCAAGAGGACCCAGCTATTCTGTAGTGCTGTTCTGGGTGCTAAAGTATTTGGGGTCTTCCCCTGAAGCAAAGCACTGGTATAAAGCAGCCAAGTTCCAGTGATCAATTGAGCTAGAAGACCCAAGTGGATGTTCCAACCCCAAGCTGTGTGAGAGGAGAAAGGAGCAAGAGCTGTGATAGATAAGACAACAGGAACCAAGCTACAGGCTATAGGTACCTCAAGGGCAGAAGTTGTGATTTCTCTTCAAATTCCTGTAGTGGCAGGTCCTCCAAAAACCAACAATCCTCTTTGCTGCTGCTGCTGCTGGTGTAAGCTGGAGGATTAGAAAATACCTTTTAGAAAGTGGAAAAAGGAGAAAGTTTCACTTTTGTTAGATTATTGACAGATTTTGTTAGACAGATTATTGACTTTATGGGATACATGAGGACAGTTAATACTCAGAACTCCATCAGATTTGTTTAGAAAAGGGAAATTATTTTGGGTTCAGTTATGGAAGCTATTCTGGGATCTGTAAGGGCAGTTGGTGAGCATTTAATCAGTAGTGATGTTGTTGTTAGTTGCTATTGAGTCAGCCTCAACTCATGATAGCCTTATGTATAACAGAACAAAATGTTGCTCAGTCTTGTGCCATGTTCATGAACATTGCTATGTTTGAATCCATTGTTGTGGCTGTGTGTAGTGTCTTCTAGTCTAGGGGGCTCATTTTCCAGCACTACATCAAACAATGTTCTGCTGTGATCCATAAGGTTTTTATTGCATGATTCTTGGAAGTAGGTTGCCAGGCCTTTCTTCCTAGTCTATCTTAATCTGAAAATTCCCCTGAAACCTGTCAACCATGGCTAAGCCCACTGTTTGAAATACCAGGGGTGTAGCTTCCACCATTATAGCAACATACAACCATCACAGAATGACAGACGGACAGAAGGGTGGTGAGTAAACAGTGATAGGACAGTCCATTTGCTTAGGGAACAATAATCATACTTACTGAGTTGTGCTTACTGGTGTTGGGGATGCTAGGAAAGCATGCTTTTGGGAAATCTGAGGTAACAGTTTGGGTCAGAGGGAGCTGAGACCTCCGAGTGTAAAACATCCCCAAAGGCTTTGGGAAAGGGTTTGTTCACTAGTGAACCTGTTAATTTATAGACTTCAGGAGGATATGAACAACGTCTTCTTGTTCTCTGCTCGTCCACAGTCCTGCCTCAACTATTTAGTACAGTGACTAGCTTGAAGAAAAGGCCCAATGTTCAGTGACTGAACAAATAAATTGATGAACAAACAAGAATCCTGAACTCTAAATGCCCCAGGTGACCTCAGGGGCAGTTTCTGCTGAATATCCAAATTACCAGAAAATTGAAGGACTTCATGTTTTCTTTTTTAAAATAAATTAGAAGGGAATTGCATCCTAATTTCAAAAGCAGACATTATTTCTTAGTTAAGAATTATTAACTCAATTAAATAGATTGTGGATAACTACTGCTGAGACTGGGAGCTCAAAAGTGTTTCACTTGACTTCCTTTTGACTGATCCTGGGACATCTTCTGTCCCATACAATGATGAAGCAATAGCTGGTGTGTTGGTACATAGCTTTGCAATGTACAACTTCACTGCTCTCTTTTGTGAGGGTCCTAAAGGAATATAGTATTTTCTCCCTTAGAGAAATAAGCAATCTTTCTAAATTAATATAAGCTATCCACTTTATCATTAGTTATCTTTGGCACATAATGTAGCAAATCTCATGCTAAAATTCTGTATGTGGAACATTAGTACCATGTATAAAATCCTCTTGGAAAAAAGAAAAACCTTAAAGAAACATCCCAAGGCATAGCATGCAAAACCACTTTTCAATAATCAAAGAATCATTGCGAACTTGACTGACAATCCTGTAATAAATGACCTTCATTGTGGTTCATAAACAATGTGCCCTGTGAATACAGCACATTTCATATTATCTAAAACTCAGAATGGAGTTTGAGGCTGTTTTTAATCCAGCAAGGATTAAATTCCCATGCCCTGAAACATGCCCTTAGCAAAATAGTTGAACTTTCTATGTTTACGTTCATAGAACTGAAACCATAACCTGATCACTAAGGACCCAGAAAGGATTAGCTTGATTTTGTGATTACTTCAGCTGCATCAACTTACTTTGCATGTGCCACCTAAACCAGAGAAATCTAGAGAGCTTGTTCTATATAGTTCATTTAATTAATTGACCATGATTTCCAAAATATGTGTGCACTTGATTATTTTTCCTAAATAGTTGGAAAATCCACCCATATTTCTGTTTTAAAATTATTTTTTTATTAAGATGGAAGATGTTAAATAGATTCCAAAAACCAAAAAACCAAACTCACTGCTGTCCGGTCAGATCCAACTCATAGAGACCCTTCCTTGGGTTTCCAAGGCAGCATCACTACGGAAGTAGATAGCCCGTCTTACTTCTGAGGGGTGGCTGGTGGGTTTGAACCACTAGCCTTTTGGTCAGCAGTCAAATGCCTTAAGCACTATGCCAACAGTTAGACCAGCATAAAACCATTGTTTCCTCTTGTTATTTTTAAGAGTTAAATAAGAATTTCTCTTGTCTATGTTCGTGATACCTAAAGAAGCTCACTCAGTAAGCGAATCATTTTTCTGGTTACTTAGTGCTTCTCTGACAGGAATATACCACAAATGGGATGGCTTGACCAAACAGAGGTTTATTCTCTTACAGCTTGAAGGCTTTAAGTCTGAATTCAAAGTGCCAGGCTCTAGGGGGTGGGTGAAAGCCCCTCAACCTTGGGCTTCAGCTTTGCCTCCTGCTCCCGGCCCATGGATGCTGCTGGCTGCTGAGGCTGACAAAATCAGGTTGACAACTAACAAGGCACAGTCCCAAAGTTACCAAACCACACAGCAGGCCATTAATTCAAGTCCATTAAAAGTCCCAAGATCAGCAGAGAATGGGAAAGTTGGTCAACAATGACTCGGCTACATGCAGGGTTCAAATGTGCCACAAGCTAGAGACTGTTCACAGAGCTGCTTCTTATGTATGGGAAGCAGACTTCATTCCTAAAGCAGTTACTCAACTGCTTGCGGTAGATCCCACCATAGTGTGGATTGCCAGTCTCATCATGGGGAATACTATATCCAGCTGCCCAGCCACTCAGCCAGGCCCAGCCAACTTGACCCACAACCTTAACTACCACAATCATTATTTTATACACTCAAAAAGGTAATCTGATATTATTATTATTATTACTGTGGTGAAAATGTACACACCAAAACATTCACGACTACACTGACCTCCACAGTCACAGTTCAGTGCATGGATTACGTTCTCCATGTGATGCCTCCATTATCACCATCCTTTTCCAAAATATTCCATCACCACTAACATAAACTCAATACGCTCCAGACAAAAATTCCCTGTCCCCCTCCCTCGACCCTTAGTAACCATTAATGATTTTTTGATTTCTATATACTTTCATCTCCTTTCTTATTAATTATATATAATTTCTATATATTTCTTATTATACTTATAAGTGTAATCATACAGTATTTGTCCCTTAGGCACTGACTAATTTTACTCAGTAGAGTGTTTTCAAGGTCAGTCCATGTTGTGGCATGCATCAGAACTTTATTTCTCTTTATGACCACATAATATTCTAGGTATGTGTGTACCACATTTTATTTATCCATAGATCTGTGGATGGGCTTTTCAGCTGTTTCAAATTTTGACTATTATGAAAAGTGCTGCAACGAATGTTGTTGTTTCTGTTTGTGTTCCTGCCTTCATTTCTTCTGGGTACGTAATTAACATTGGGAGTGCTGGGTCATATGGTAATTCTATAACGTTTGGCTGCATAGGAAACCCTCAGCTCTTCATTTACAGATTCTCTTAGGATGGATTATTATTTCCATGAGTTTGTTATTTTTAGGAGATTCTAACATCCTGACAGCCCATCCAATATCCTATTCTCAAAGATTCTCTTGTTTCAATTGTGCATCCAACCTTGTCTTGGCTTAAGCTTTTGTCCTATCGATAAAGTCACAATTGTGTGTTTTGATGTCATTATAGGGATGTGTTCATCAACTCCAGCTTTGTCTCAGGGCCATTCACAGTCTTTCATTCCTTTCGTCAGCTCCTTCCAACCCGCAGAATGGCTCTCCTGCAGCCTCATCACTTTCTTTAGTCCTCCTATCCCCCCACTGCCAACTTTTTTCATTTTATAATTTTGCATATTCATTGAAAGAATTAAAAAAACAATACTGGGCCACCAATCTGCTCTTCACTGTCTGTAACTTTCTCGCATTACAAAAGGTAAAGATGTATTTCCCTTGTCTTGCCTGTGTTCCTGACCCCTTCCATCCCATGCTACTTTCCCAGGAATTTTATTCCCTAATCATCTTCTCAATTTGTATGTCTTCAATTGTATCCCCACTTGTATGTATCTCCTTTCTGATTGCTTTAAAACATGCTCAACTTTCTCTCATTGTTGTTTTTAACTTTCTGTTTGTATAGTACTTGAATACTTAAAAATAAACAAAAGTATCCTAGGTCCATGCTGAAACCACTTCTTACTCCAGCCTCTCTTCAAAATAAAACTCTGAAAGATTTGTATATATTCATCTTCTTTCTCTTCTTTTCCAATCTAAGTCACCTCTATCAGAATTCCTTCCCTATTATTTCCCTTACATCATTTGAGCAAGCACTACCCGTAATCATATTGTAAATCCCATGCATGATCTTAATATTGTAGCTTAGTGAATTTCCTTGTGGCATTGGACATATTAACTTTCTTGGACAGTCTCCTTTGGAGTTAAGGATGCCAAGGTCTTCCTCCATTGCTGACCATCTTTCATTCTAGGTCTCCCTTGTATCTTTCCTTCCTTTTCTACTATATCAGTCAGGGTTCAACCACAGCAGGAGATATACAAGGTAAGAAATGTATTTACTGGAGGGAATTGGCATACACGATAAAAGGGGCTCACTGAGAAGTCTCTCTGTTTAATGCTGAAACTCAGTGTCAGTAGCATGCAGTTAGGAAGGGAAAATCACAAGCCAACTGGAACCATGAATAGGAGCGGGAATCCCACTAGGATATAATGAAATTGGTGCCTATTCTTGTTACCTCTGACCTTGGTGGTGAAAGCATCCTGCAGAAGCTGGGCCCTTTATCACAGAGCTGAACACACACACACACACACAAACACACCTGGTCAAGAAATTGAAGGGAAATCCAGGGAGAAAGGATAGTAGTTGCAGACCAAGCTGCTGCTTCCTTCCACTGAGGTGAGCCAGAAGATGAGTAATCACAAGTGTTTGTTACAAATTACTGCAGCTGCTTCCTCCGTTCATTCTACAACTCTAGCAAGAAAATCTCCAGGCCACTCCAACTGGAAGCACACAAGAAAAGGGAATTCTGGGAAATATGTTTCAGTCTAGCCAAGTTGGCACATTCCAAAGTCATCCAGACCAGTTGCTGTGTAGTCAATTTTGATCCATGGCAATACCTTTTGTGTCAGAGTAGAACTGTATGTCATACAGTTTCCATTGGCCAATTTTTTGAAAGTAGATCACCAGGACTTTCTTCTGTGGAGTCTCTGGGTAGACTCAAACTTACAACCTTTTGGTTAGCAGGTGAGCACATTAACTATTTGCACTACCCTGGGACTCCATACTTTCATATTGTTCTGGCTACTTGAGCACCTTCCATGACTTCAATTACCATCTTTCCACAGATTACCAACTCTATACACACAACTCAACTAACTTCTCTTGTGAGCTACAGGCGTATATATCTAATTGCTTGGTAGACATCACCTTGATATTTCACATGACTTTCAACTTGTGCAAAAGTGATGAGTTCTCATCTCTGTCCTCTCTGTATATTTCTCATCCTGGTCAGTGGTGCCATTAATTGCTTAAATACCCATATCAGAAATCTATATAATTTGCCCCATCATACACCTGTAACTAAAAAAATGAAAGCCAAACTCACTGCCATCAAGTCGATTCTGACTCACAGTGAGTCCCATTGGGTTTCCAAGGCTGTAAATCTTTTTGTTTGTTTTTTAAAATCTCCTCCCCCTCTTCCCTGAGACCACCCCCTCCTTGTGTCCTTCTCACCCATGCATTGCTGTCTGTCCAGGTTTCTCTCTATGTAAGTGCTACCCCTCTGGTGTCTCGTGGTTGATTGAGCCAAGGGGTACATCTCCCTAGAGGAGGTGAGTGCATCAACCTGGAGTAGGTGTTCTGTATGTAGGTCTTTCTACTGTTGGGCTGAGAGCCAATCCATGTAAGTGAGTCTATTTCTAGGCCCAGAGGGTAACCCGGGGCCATAGTTTTGGGGGCTCCATCAGTCTCTCTCTGACCAGCAATTTTGGTCATATTTGTGTTTTTGAATTTTGTACCACACTTTTCCTACCACTCTATCCAGGATCTCCAGATTTGATTCCTTTCTGAGTGGTTGGCATTGGTAGCTGGGCACCATCTAGTTCTTCTGGTTTTGAGGCATGGAGGCTGAGGTCCTCATGGTCCTTCTTATCTTTGGACAAATTGTTTCCAGATGACTCTGATCTTCTTCACACTACTTTGCACCAGAAAAGAGAAGACCAGTAGTTGCATCTTAGATGGGTGCTCAAAAGCTTTTAAGGCCCCAGTCACACTCACCAGATTAGGTTTTAGAACAACATTTCTAGCAACTCTGTGTGCCAATTGAGCATGATGTCCCCTGAGACTATAGTCCCGAGCCCCCAGGCCTGGTGATTCTCTCTCACAAAATGTTTGGTTGTCTCCGAGAAATTACTCCAACCCTGTCCTCTGTTGCTTCTGCAATGTATGTGGCTAATTTTGTAGCACAAGTGCATATGTGAGATTATCTTCAGCCAAATCTATCCTTGATCTAGGGTGTATTCCTGTTTGCCAACCCCCACCTGATCTTCTCACCTGTCTATACATTAATCCATAGTCTAGTATTTGGTGCTAGTGATACTGCAGTGTTTTGTATGTAATAGTATTTGTCTCTGTCGTCTATATCGTTTGTGTAAATTTCCATGGCTTTCCTTTCTCCAGAGTCACCATGCTGGTCACAGACTCTTCATACCATTCCTTTACCCAAATAGGCATGTGACTCCCAAATAATCTGAGGTGGTCCCTCCCTTTCCTTCCCGAGGCTGTAAATCTTATGGAAGTAGATTGCCCCATGTTCCTTCTGTGGAGTGATTGGTGGATTTAAACTGCTTACCTTCTGATTAGCAGCCAAATGTCTTATACATTACTCCACCAGAGAGCCTTACACCTAGAACTGGTAAACACTAATTCCTACTGATTTGATTTCTCCTATATATCTCAAATCAACTCTTCTCTACCTTTCTCAATTATTTGTGCCTAACCTACTTTTTGCAAAAGCATTACTTGTATTTTCTCCATTTTATAAGCTGAACTTATTTTAGTATTAATCCTTCTCCAAAAGTTTTCATTCTGCCTATAGAGGGAAAGAATTGTTTCTACACTAGTGGTGGCATGGTTAGGATGGGAGTCCTTCTGTGAAAACAGAAACTAATGAATGTTTTTGTTTCTATTTTACGGAAGGTACAAATAAGGCAATTTATTTTCTTTTACTAAATTATCTTCTCTACTTCCGTAGTGATACCGCTTGCGAAACCCAAGGAGGGGTCGCTATGAGTCAGGTCTGACTCAGCGGCACATAACAACAACAACACCCTGTAGAGAAAGCCTATGAGCAGGAAAAAGAAATAGTCCTAAATGCCAAACAAAGCAGACGTGAGAGACGGAGAGAAAGACGGAGAAACAGAGTCCTAGTAAAAGTTCTGTGTCTGGATTCCATTGTTCCAAAAGCCACCTCTGCCCTTTTATATTTGGGTTTTTTAAACTAACAGACTCCCCTTTTATGTTCCAGTTCATTTGAGCTACATTTCTGTTATTTGTAACTGACGAGTCCCCACGCAATCAATGCTTGGCCACCTCATACCCGGTTCAGAACCCTCATGTTGCTGTTTTGTGTCGCTGTGCCTTTGCACACAGCGTTCCTCCTCAAGTTTTGATTGATGAGCTGATGAGACTTTCATCCTTCGAGACTTTATTTAAACATCTCATCTTACCCCAGGCTTTCTTGATCCTGTCACTTTAAGATGGCCGTTATTTTTTGGAGCCTCCATTAAAACTGCAGCATTAACAACTTTGTACTTTTTAAAATCTATTTTTCTCTTTTACTTGGTAATTTTTTTTTTTTTTTTGAAAAGGGACCTTACCTTATTCATTTCCTACATGTCATCAATCACAGTGTCTGACATAGAGAAAGTGCTGGATTAGTCTTTGCTAAATGATGAATGATCTCACAATGTATGCTTATTATTTTGGAGAAGGGTATTTTTGTGCTCAGAGGGAAGTCTTGTGTATTAGGTTTTGGAAATATTTGCTGGAACTCTCCACATGATTACTTCATTTATACCTTATGTGAAGAAAGAAAGAAACAAATGTTACTGTTTCTTTTTATGAAAGGTATAAATAAGGTAGTTTATAGTATCTGTCAAAAATATAATTTAATAAAAGATATGGGAATAGAATTGGAAAAGGAGGCTCCTTTAGGATTTGGGTTTATGGGCACTGTGAGGAGAGGTTGATATTAACATGAAATAATCCAGAGTCAAATCTTGTGACAAAGTTTTCAGAGTAAATACCCTTGTGATTGTCATCTTCAAACTGGGTTTGGTTATTGTCTAAGAGTTAAACTCCACATTTTTCACAAAGATTGACAGTGATAATTAAGTTATTTATGTCTAATTGTTCAAAGAAAGCTTGATAGCTTCCCAATTTAGGTCGGTTTCTCCTAATATTCCACCCCAAACCCTCAAAGTTAGTTTCGTGAAATTACATGAGAGAAACAGTCACTGTGCTTTGTTTTCAAAACTCTAAACACAAGGAAATAATTTTAGTAATTCAAAACTATTTTATTGCATTTGAGATTAATTAATCTCCAGATTGATAAATAAACAACAGAAACGTTGTCAAGTCAATTCAGACTCATGTTGACCCTGAATGTGTCAAACATGAACTGTGCTCCATAGACCTCACAAAGACTGTTTTGTCAGAAACACAGAAAGAAAGCCAGGCCTTTCTTCTAAGGTGCCTCTGGTGTATTCAAATTGCCAACTGTTTGTGACACCCAGGGATCCTAAATTTATATATATGTGTGTGTGTGTGTGTGTGTGTGTGTGTGTGTGTGTATGAGGAGTTCTGGTAGCATAGTGCTAAGGCACTTGACTGCTAACAAGAAGGCGGTTCAAACCCACCAGCCACTCCTCAGAAGGAAGGTTGGGCAATCTACTTCCATAGTGATACTGCCTCGGCAACCCAAGGAGGGGTCGCTATGAGTCGGTCCAACTTGATGGCACACAACAACAACAATATGTATACGAATGTTTTATGCATGAATTTTTTTTTCTTTTTGATCTTCCTTATCCAACTGAGGAATTCTGGTGGTGCGGTGGTTGAAACATCCAACAGCTAACCAAAAGGTTGGTGGTTCAAACCCACCAGCCTCTCCACAGGAGAAAGATGAAGTATTCTGCTTCCGCAAAGATATACAGCCTTGGAAGCCCTATGGGGCAGTTCTACTCTGTCCTATGGGGTCACTATGAATCTGAATCAACTTGATGGCAGTAGGTTTTGTTTGGTTTTGGTTATCTCTAATGGAAATATCTCAAAGAACTACAACTGTTACACTTTTTAGCTCTGCTACCACGACTCAGAGGAGGTGGCTTTTTTTTTTTTTTTTTTTTTTTTTTTTTTTCTTTTTTTTTTTTTTTCTTTCCTTTCTTCTTCTTCTTCCTTTTTTTTTTTTTTAAATGCATACTAAATGCCAGTGAGCTAAAGAGTTAAGTGAGTAAAACCTGTGAGCACAACTTCTTTCTAACTTGATATCCTTGCCTTTAGCCAACCATTTCTAATGTGCTCTTTCAGGAAATGCTGGTGGGGTAGGAAAGGAAACATGAGCCAAATATAAGAACCCTCAAGAAGAAACTGAGACCAAGTCTCCTTCTGCCCTTAATATTTTCCAGCACTGGTGGGATGACATAGAGAGGAATATATATTACTAATAATTTGCTATTAATGCTTCATGATGAACAAAAAAAATCACTCAAATTTATGCTTGTCAGTCATGCAAATTGGATTTACATTGTATAAGGACAATCCAGTTTTCAAAGAATCTGTAAACAGGAAAAAGATTCTTTTTCTTTTTTCTTAATATAAACACTGCTAAAATTGTTGCTTGGTACACTAATGCATCCTCAGAGACTTGTATATAGTAGGCAATCAATATGTATTGAATGATTTCAGACTGTGGACACAAATTGATCCTTTTTTATATGGAAAAATAATTTTTACTTGAATATTAATCACAAGAATGAATAATTGAAACAGCAATGTAAGAATACTAATTTTATTATAATCTCTATTATCCATTGATTACATTTAGTGTTCCTGGCATTGTAGTATGCATGTATAACCAGGTATTTCTCCGTGAGAAGAAGACCTTGCAGAAGGTTCAGTTAACCTTTAAAACCAAGTGAAAGTATTATTTGATCAGCAAACACCTGTTTTCAACACTGTAAAATTTGATAAAAGTATCAACATGCTAAAATTTGATAAAAGAACAGTGGTGGTGCTAGTGGAAATGCTGGTATTATGTACAAGAGTAAACTTATTTAAAATAAAATAAGCACATAAAAATGACTTTAAACTCATCCCTAAAAAAATATTAACCACCCAGAAAGAACTCTTTTTTTTCTGTCTGCTGCAATAGTAAGAAGTCAATTGGAGAATGTAGCATTTTCTATATGCTACTTGTTCTTATAAGTTATTTTTACCAATTTTTGCTTTCTTAGTATAAATGATTAGCTAGCCTCAACTGACAATCATGATTTTCAGAACATATAAGATGGATGAAAGATCAAAGGTCTTTAAATATTTGGGATGGATTAAAAAAAACTGGACACAACCTAGCTACCCCTTGTTGTACTGTGTTGGCTTGTATGCTCCTATGATGTTGGGAGCTATGCTACTAGTATTTCAAATACCAGGAGGTTACCCATAGTGACGTCTGAAAAATAGTCAAGAAAAACCCTATGGGTCACAGTAGAACACTGTAGGAAGTTGTGCTGGAGTATCAGGTCCTAGCTTGGAGAGCACTCAAAAAAACACACATTGGTTACAACAATGGACTCAAGCATACCAACCATCATGATGAGGGCACAAGACCAGGTAATGTTTCGTTTTGTTGGACATGGGGCTGACATGAGTGGGAGTAACTCAGTGGTAACTAATAATAACAAAAACGGGACCAGCTTTAAGTGACAAGAGTGAGTCAGTGTCTATGGATCTCAGGTTTATGAGACTCAGATGAGACCTATCCTGTAGCACTGGTCCATGACCAACAAAGTAAAAATCTATCACTTTTTGAAAGCTGGACAATACCAAACTGACAAACACTGAAAATGTGCTTGAAGTAAACAGTCTATGGATTTGAAGAAGCTTTTGTTTTGTCTAGCTAATCAAATGTTCTTAAACTTTAATTAAGAGAGACCAGGAGAGGGATAGGATGTGGTCCACAGATAATGTTATTGCATTATAAGATGGAATCATAGGAGCAGCCAAGACTTTAATTGAAATGAGGTATTTAGTTTCAAAGCAGTCTACATTGATGTTCTGTTACAACAATTTTATTTCAATAGCATCAAATGATGGATGAAGATGCAGTTATCTGGTCTGATGGATGTGGTACTATGCAAAGGTGCAATGCTCTGTGCTTTCTTACTGAATAATTGAGCTTTTATGTTTCCCCAGAGAACAGCCGTATGCTGCATTTTCAACTAATTTACTTTCTCTAAAATTTCTATTCAGTGAGAAATTCAGTCACAATTTCTATTTTGTTAAGTGAGAAGTAGTTTTTCAAGATTGAGAACATAGGAATAATTAGATAGAAATTGGTTATCAATTTGTTTATGACGATTGTGCCACAGAGGGGTTTGTGAAGGTAGTTAGGGTCTTACAGGTTATCAGCTTCAGAGTGCTGGCTACAGCTTCAACTATTAGCTTCCCTACATGTTATTAAGAACCCATCACAAAGATATTTATCTAGGTGCTTCTTGAACTCTATTTCCTGGTGGCACGATACTTGAGTTCGCAAGTTTCATCTTTGCTATCCACTTTTAAAACAAAACAACTGTTTTTTTCCCCCTTAAATTTTCTTCTCTCCACCTCCAGTGGTGGCTCTAGTTATAATACTGTATGTTTATGGTTTTATAGATTTTATACACGGAGAACATTAAAACTAAGAAGAACTAACTTTGAAGACCCGTTAACTTAATTTCATATTTCAGAGTTGTAAATTAAGTCATGAAAAAGCTTAGTGTTTTTCTTCATTTTATCTTTTAAAAAGGCATGTGGCTAAGAGGAAAAAAAGTCTTGATTCCCAGCCCAAAGAATTTTATACTGTACTACTTTTTGCTCTCTGTTTGATCTTTCTCAGACAGAGTAATATAAGGTAAAAAATGAATGAGATTTGACATCATGAGACCTGGATTTAAGATGGATTTTGCCAATATGTGATTTCAGTCACTCACAGAAAACTCCAGAAAAATTCCCTTTGAACCTTAGTTTACCGAACAGCAAAATGGAGACAATAAGGATTTCACTTGCTGGTTTTGACAGTCAAATAACAATAATTTAAAAAAAAATGTTGAGAACATTTTGTAAACTATAAATGCTATTTTGCTGTTAGTTATTACCTTTCTCAGGTTATCATCATTAATCATGGGTTATATCCTGAAACTTACAGCTGTCATTGTATGGAAGTCTATTTTTCAACCCCTCCCCTCCTCTTTTATGACCTGTTCAATTTCTTCATTTGTTATGGGTCTGTTCAAATTTTCCAACTCAGTCTGTGTTAGTTTAGGTAAGTAGTATGTTTCTAGAAATCTGTCCATTTCTTCTAGATTTTCAAATTTGTTGGAGTACAGTTCTTCATAGTATCCTGATGTTATCCTTTTTATTTCAGTTAGTTCAGTTGTGATATCACCCAATTAGTTTCTTATTTGTGTTATTTGTATTCTTTTCCTCCGTTAAATTTGCCAGTGGTTTGTCAATTTTATTAATCTTTTCAAAATACCAACTTCATTTTTACTATTATCAATATTTTCTATCGTCTTTCTATTTCTATTGTCTATTTTCTATTTCATTTATTTCTGCTCAAATCTTTATTATTTCTTTTCTTGTGATGACTGTAGACTTTCTTTGTGCTCTTTTTCTAATTGTTGCAGATGTTGGGTTAAGAGGTTTATTTTCGTTCTTTCTTCTTTTTTGATATGTGCAATTATTGCTATAAATTGTTCTCTGGTCATTGCTTTTGCTGTGTCCCAAAGATTTTGGTGTGTAGTTCTTTCATTTTCATTTGATTCAAGGAATTTTTAAATTTCATTTCTTCTATTACCCAGACATTTTTAAGGAGGATGTTATTCAGTTTGTATGGGTTTGCTCTTTTTCTGTTGATTTTCCTATTGGTGATTTCTAATCTTATAGCATTGTGATCTGAGAACATGCTTTGCAGTATTTCAATGGCTTTAAATGTATTAAGGCTTGCTTTGTGGCCTAGCATGTGGTCTATCCTGGAGAATGTTCCATGTGCACTGGAAAAGAATGTGTATTGTGCTGTTGTTGGGTGAAGTGTTCTGTAAATGTCTATAAGGTCAAGTTGGTGGATTGTATTGTTTAGTAGTTCTGCGTTTTTGATGATTTTCTTTCTAGTTCTATCTTTGATTGAAAGTGGTGTATTAAAGTCTCCTACTATGGCTGTGGAATCATCTGTTTGTCTTTTCAATTCTGTTAAAGTCTGATTCATGTATTTTGGGGATCTTTCATTGAGTGCTTAGATACTTACTATGGTTATGTCCTCTTGTTCAATTGATCTTTAAATCATTATATAATGTCCTTCTTTGTCTCTTATGGTGGCTTTTGTCTTAAAGTCAATTTTATCATAAATTAATATTGCCGCTTTTGCTCTTTTTTGATTGCAATTGGCTTGATATGTACTTTTCCAAACTTTGATTTATAGTTTATTATTGTCTTTGTCTCTAAGATGTGTCTCTTGTAGACAGCATATTGATGGATTATGTTTTCTTATTGTGTTGGATTGGGTTCTCTAGAGAAACACAAAAACCAGCAAAGTGTATATATATATTTATAGAGAGAGAAAGAGAGAGAGAGAGAGAGATTTATCTTAGGTAAATGGCTCACAAGCATGTAGAAGCCGACAAGTTCAAGCTGAAAAGTTCGTCTCTGGAGGGGGATGGGGCCC
>NW_006921809.1:3258094-3310574 GCF_000298275.1 Orycteropus afer afer
GGAATGCCGTTCTTCCAGTTTGTCCTTGGGATAGCATTGCAGGTAGGCCACACCCCTGGGGAAACTCCCCTTGGGCAGACCGGCCGCTCAGAACTCAGTCATGTGATCCATCATGGGAACCACCACTCACAACTGGAGTCCAGCCAAGTTGACACATCTTCAACTATCACACTTATCCAGTGTGCAACTTTCCATCCCTTGAGTGGTGCATTTAATCCATTGACATTCAGTGTAATTATTGACAAGTATGAATATGTTGCTGTCTTTTTGTTATGTGTTTTTTCATGGTATCCCTGGTTACTTTGTTCTGTATTATTTTCTGTGCTGAGCTCATTATGTTTATGAATCGTGTTATCATTTTCTTTGTTGCTATTGTTTTAGTATTTGCTGAATATTTGTGCTCATCCTCTTTTTTATTATGATGTGAAGGTTTATCATTTTTCATTGAGGTTACCCTGTGATTTATAATTTTCTTCCCAAGTTTAGAACAGTCCATTCTATCTTGCAGTTGTCTTGACTTCTTCACCATTTAGAAGTTCTGTAACTACACTATTTTTCCCTCTTTTTGGTTTGTTGTTGTTGTTGTTATGTGACATCAAGTCGGAACCGATTCACAGCAAACCCTCTTTGAGTGTCTGAGGCAGTATCACTACAGAAGTAGATTGCCCAACCTTCCTTCTGAGGAGTGGCTGGTGGGTTTGAACCACCAGCCTTCTTGTTAGCAGTCAATTGCCTTAGGTACTAGCTGTCCTCATTTGCTAATTGATGTCTCTGGTTCCCTGTTTATAATCTTATGAACTTATTTTACTTTGGACACTTCTATAACTGGGTTGGTTTCTGGTTTATGTCATTATGTGTATTAATGGTTTGTTGTTGTTTGCTATTGTTGGTTCTCTGTCCAAAGGATTCCCTTTAGCATCTCTTGTAAGATTGGTCTGGTTTTAACAAATTCCCTTAATTTCTGTTTATCTGGAAATGTCCTAATTTCACCATCATATTTGAGGGACAATTTTGCTGTGTATATAAATCTTCGTTGGAAATTTTGTTCTTTAAGGATTTTATATATATCATCCCATTTCCTTCTTGCCTGCATAGTTTCTGCTATGAAATCAGAGCTTAGTTCTATTGGTTATACTTTGTAGATAACTTTTCTTTTTTTCCCATGCTGCTTTCAGGATTCTTTCTTTATCTTTGGTTTTGGGGAATTTGATGATGATATATCATGATGATTTTCTTTTGGTGTCTATCTTGTTTGGGATTCATTGGACTTCTTGAATGGATATATTTTTGTCTTTTATCATATCAGGAAATTGTCTTTCAACAATCTTCCACTATTTTCTCTGTGATTTTATTTGTCTCTTACTGTTCTGGAATTCCAATTGCATGTAGGTTAATCCTCCTGATTGTATTCCACATGAAACTTAGGCTTTCTTCATTTTATTTTGATCTTTTTCCTGATTGACCCCTTTCCAAAGAAGAATGGAGGTATTTGTCTTCAATCTCACTAATTCTTTCTTTCATTGATTTGATTCTACTCCTTTGCCCTTTCAATGTGTTATCTATTTCTGAAAATTTAGTATTAATCTTCTGGATTTATATCTGCAGATTTTGTAACATTTCTAATTTTTCATTTATTTTGTCATTTTGTTCTTGTATTGTCTTCCAAAATTGTTCTAGAATTTTGTCTGTGATTTCCTTAATCTTGCCAGTGTTGTCCTTGATCTCTCTTTCAATCTATTGAAGGTACCTAAATATAGTTATTTAGAATTCCTTATCAGGAAGTTCTAATGCTGCTTCTTTCTGAGGGATGTGTTCTTGGTCTGTATCCTGGTCCCTGGTTTCTCCTGCTTTATCTTGCTTCTTTGTGTGGACTGTGATTGTCTGTCATCTCCAAGACATTGTGATGTTGTTGTATTTACATTGAATTGGTGATTGTATGTTGGAGTGACTCACTCAAGATTTTAATTTTCTTTGTTTTAGTGCCTAAGGCATATGACTGCTAATCAAAAGGTTTGCAGTTCAAACTCACCAACCACTCCTCAGAAGGAAGATTGAGCAATCTATTTCCGTAGAGATACTGCCTCGGGCATCCAAGGAGGGGTTGCTATAGGTCAAATTGACTTGACAGCAGTGAATTAGCTTGTTTGTTTGTTTTTGTTTTGTTTGGATGTATCCGAGTAAGCAGGGTATTGTGTTTCTCTATTCACTAGTTGGCAGCACTTACGCACTCAACACCTGTCTCCTGGTGGGCATGATAGAGAAATAGAATGGGTGCACAGATCTCTTTTAGCTGTTTGTAATGGGCAATTAAGGGTGAGTCAGGTTCATATTGGCTGTTGTGTATTGTTGGCCAGTTGGTGCAGAAGCAAGTGGTGGCCCTCACTCACTAGGGGGGCTTTAAGAGGTACAGGTATGGTTGGGTCTTATGGGCATGGTTGCTGTTTCCCACTCAGTTAGACAAAAACAATGATAAAAAAAAAACCCATCATAAAGTAAAAGCAAGATAACAAAAGAGCACACATTGCATAAACACATAGTAACAACCACCAAAAAGAGAATTAAAGAAAAAAAAAGAGGGAAGGAAATATTTAAAGAAATACTTCAAAAAAAGCCAAAAGAAATATAAATAGAAAAAGAGAGGGGGAAAAAAGACCCACACCACAATATCTGGGGAGGGAGGGAATAAGAAAAGAGCTGGAGTAGGAGAAAAATAAATAAAGAAAATGGGAAAAATGCAAAAAGAAAAACAAGGGTTGGGAAGAACCACAAGAAAGAAAAAAATGGGAAACAGGAAAAGGGAAGAGAAACAAGAAAGCCAAAAACCAGAACCTGGGTAGGGAAAAAGAAAGAATAAAAATAAAAAGGAAGAGAGAGAGAGAAAAAAAAAAGGAATAATTTAAAAACAAAAAACAAATCTGGGTCAAGGTGGGCATGGCAGGGCACATAGACTCCATCACAGACTGAGATGGAATTCCTGCCAGCCCAGAAGGTGGGTCGGGGTGAGGGATGGCAGCACCTCCATTCATCAAGAGGGTGTGGGATATAAGAGTAACAAGGGGACTATTGCACCTTTCCAGTTATCAGCCTCCGGTATTTCAGTGCTGTCTTCGGCAAGCAGAGCCTTTTCGTAAGTCCCCGGAATCTGAATGAGAATGCTGTCACTTTAAATATCCCAAATGGCTGCACCTTCTGGACAGCCGAAAGCCCATAGCTCACTTTGTCTCCTTTGCTGTTTCCCTTTTTAATCATCAACCACCAGTGTAGTTGTCTATGCAGACTTTGGAAGGAGGGCTGATTTTTAGGTTAATTCTCAGGTCCTAACACCAGTTAGACATATCCAAACTGTCCATGCCATCAGGATTGCTGACAGTACACAGCTCCGTTTGTATCCTTATTCACTGTTTTCATGCAGGTTCTCCTACTAGTTGGAATTTAATCCACTTCTGTATTCTTCCTTTCAAAGCTCAGGGCTTCAGGATTATCTTCTGTATCAGTACCAATTGGTTTCTCTTTTCTTTGTTGAAAAGGGTCTGTGTATCTTGTCTGCCTATTCTGCCATCTTACCAGAAGTCCAATTTTTCAACCCTTTAGATGCTTTGATCCATACAGAGGTCTGAGACTGGGATTTCATGGTAGTGTCCAGGTCAGTTGGAAGGCAGGGGACAACTAACAGACTAGAAGCTATTTATGAGTGAGTACATAGTGTTTCAAGGAGTCCTAGTGGCACAGTGGTTAAAGTGCTTGGCTGCCAATCAAATGGTCAGTGGTTTGAACCCACCAGTTGGTCTTCAAGACAAGGATGTGGCAGTCTGCTTTCATAAATATTTACAGCCTTGGAAACCCTATGGGGCAATTCTACTCTGTCCTATAAGATTGCTATGAGTCATAATTGACTTGACTTGATGGCAGTGAGTTTGATCTTGTTTTTTATAGAGTATTTCAGGAGTCCCTCAGCAGTACGAATGGTTAAAAGCTTGGCTACTAACCAAAAGTTTTGGTGTTTGAATCTACCAGAGATGCCTTGGTGGAAAGGCCTGGCAATCTACTTCAAAATGATTACAGCCATTGAGAACCTTAGGGAGCTCTGTTCTACTCTGAAACACATGAAGTCTCTATGATTGGAATTGACTGGTTTACTTTTTGTTTTGGTTATAAAGTATTTCAACTTAACAAGTACAGTCATGTGACTGGTATCAGCTAAATATCAGTAACCTTAGAGTATTATGTACTATTCAAGAAACACACTGCCTTCAAGTCAATTCCAACTCATAGTGACCCTATAGGACAGAGTAGAACAGCTCCATAGGTTATCTAAGGCTGTACATTTTTACAGAAGAAGACTGCCTCATCTTTCTCCCACAGAGTGTGTGGTGGGTTCAAGCTAGTTAGCAGCCAAATGTCTCAACAACGGCACCACCAGAGTCATGCAGAAATAGACTTAGCTGTGGGACAAAGATCATGGAATCTTCATCTTAAAAGGGCTATCAATAGGTTCAATTAAATGAAATACTGACTGTAAAGAACTTCAACATGCCTAAGTAATTCTAACCTTTGATTGCATGGCATCTACTCTAATTTTTTGGTATCATTCAGTCTCCTTTTTTGTTTTCTTCTTTTTTAGTGAAATTTTGTATAAATTAGGGAACTAGCAGTTGCTATTCAATTTAAATGGAATAATTAGCAAAGCATTCCATTTAGTCAGCTATTAAAGCGGTTTATTATAATCCATATTATATTTGATATGCAATGACCCAATCAAGACAAAAATAACCTCATGTCTATAGTAAACTTCATTCTAAGTATCAATTGTGATCAATGCCACTAATAATGTTGATATGTAAATTTCATTCTTTATGTTTTTGAGAATATCAGAAAGTCCTTTCATGTTCATAAATTAGGCTACCTCTCAAAATGCAGATTTTATTGTGCTCTTCAAAGTTAGAATTATCTTTAAACCATATTTTGTTGTTGTTGTTATGTGCCATCGAGCCAGACCTGACTCATAGCGACCCCTCCTTGGGTTTCTGAGGCGGGATCACTATGGAAGTAGATTGCCCAACTTTCCTTCCGAGGAGTGGCTGGTGGGTTTGAACTGCCAGCCTTCTGGTTAGCAGTCCAGTGCCTTAGCCACTATGCTTCCAGAGCTCCCAAACCATATTTTAGAGCAAAATTATAAAGCAGTCATACTTAAAAATATCAAAGTCATATCTAAATGTTAATTGAATATATCTTTGAATTATTCTTTTTCAAAATTTGTATATAAAATCTGACTTGCTTGCAAATGGATTATTAATACTACTTTTCATTTTCTGGTAATCATGATAAAACTAAACAAAACAAAAACCCTTCAAATATCCATTGAGTACTTCCATTTGTTGCTGTGTTTGAACTTACTACCACCATTTTGTCCTTACTGAGTCTCTGTCCATCCATGCTTGGGTGAGTATTGTTTGTCAAGATCCTTAAGTATACTTCAAAATCTTCCATGGTCTTTGAGGGGATCTTCACATAAAACCAACACATAGTCAGCACATGTTAAACAGCAGGGCCATGTTGATGACCAACCCTTATAACCTTTCTTTCAGTAAAGGGGAATATGGTTTATGAGGATAACATAGAAAGGTACCCATAGGTTTTTAAGAAATCAGTGTAATGGCTCATGACTTTTGGAGGCAGAGCTCAAATAAAAAGCTACTTAATTTTGGCAAAGTTTATTCCATAACTTCTCTTCTTGAATTCACAATGACATTGTTCAGAGATAAAGGCCATGCTCTTTGCAAGCCACTTAACAGGCAAATTCTCAGAACAGGTACAGAAGTCTAGCACTGAAGAAATTGATGGAACCAAAGAGCTGGAGAAGTTTAAATCTTCTTGTGTAAAAGGTGTCCTTAAAAGCTCTGAATTGTGAACAATTTCAAGTAGATACTGAATTGTATTTCTAGTTTCTAAATATATTCTGATATAATGAATGATGAGGGGCAGAAAAAGAGGGAGACTTGGATTGCCGTTGGCTATTTAGAAGAGGTATTTAGTGACCAGTGCAGGACTTGACGGATTCAGGAGATTGCAGAGGTAGCCATTCTCTCAGCTGTGACTGTCTGAGGGTTATATCCTTGCCCCAATGAGATGGGACTGGAATTAAACACTCTGTAATTGGGTCTTTAATAAGAGCACAAGTTCAAATTCTGGCTTGAAAACATGCTGATACGAGCAAGATATTAAATGTCCTGTTGCCTTGGCTTTTTTATCTGTGAAATGGAGATGATAACATTATTTCATTAATAATGTTATGTCATCAGGGACTCTGGTCCCATCAGTTTCTGTACGTATCCCTCAATGCTAGAACTCCCCTGCTTATTCTTAGAAATTATTTGCTCCAGTGACTTACAAGAAGTAAGGCACAACCTTTTCTTTTGGGGCAGTGTCAATGAGGGATTAGGAAGAGGAGTTATAGGATATCCTGATAACCAAAAGGAAGCAAGATAATAATGACAATACTGCATGGTGTCAAAATTATATTAGAATTTATACAAAGCACATATAAATCAGTTAGCATACAGTAATCACTTAATAAATGATAATGATCATATTTGTTTCTGTATGTGATTACTATTTAGCAATTTTAATAAAGTTTGTTGAATACTGGGGGTTCATTCTTAACAAATCTCAACAAGTTATGTTTTTATAAAGTTCTGACCTAAATGTCTGCTTCAGATTTAATCAAGGTATAAAATAGTCAAATTGCTGGCTCCAAGCTGATAATTGTCCTCTACATCGTGGTGCTTCAAGGTTGCAGTGCTCCTTGTATTTTTATATCTGTGCACAGTTAAACTCGTTCCCTCCTTGTTGAGCTTCACATTACATCAGCAGGACCACTGGGATTGAGATTCATGCTCTTTGCTGGAGAGTGGCACCTCTACTATGTATGCTTCTCCTTTTATGGTCCTCAATTTAGCTTTCTATCTCCATATTACAGTGTTGGTAAAGAATTCTTTTTATGGTTTCTAGAATGTTATAAGATTACAGGCGCTATGTTCTTCAGCAAACAATGTTTCAGTCATCCATTCTAGGCTTTCATTTCTTCCAGGATTGACTATTTTAATTTGTTCCTGGTGGCATTCCAGACTGTTTGCTAAACTGGCTGCAGATGGTTTTGTATGCTGGTACTGCCAGCATTGTTAATGGGACTTGATCTACAGATCATATTTCTCCCATCTTACAATCTCTATCTTGGCTGCCTCTTAGACAGCATATGGTTTTGAAAATCCTTTTAATGACCTATAAAGCTCTCAATGGCCCTGATTCTGTTTACCTTTCTGACCTTTTAACTCTTTTACACTCCAGCACAGACTCTTTAGTCATCCAATGTGATGTTGTCTCATGGAGCATAACTGACACGAGTGGGTTGGTAATTGAGTTACAACGCAGGCTGTTCTCTGCCTGTCCGGTGCATGAACACGAGAATGTTCTGAGGAGTGCACTGGCAGCAGAAGGTTTGTGCCTAATAATTTAAGATGTATTTATGGACTAAGCATTTTTCTTTAATACTTACCTTATTTCATTGAGGTGTCTTTAGTTATCTCTTAATTGCTTTTCTTATCTCTGGCCAAAGAAGTTGAAGAAATGAAAGGCCCCTCCGATGGGCAATTAACTGATGAGGTTTAGAGCAGTCGTTGAATGAAAGTGCTAGAAGGAGGCACAGCTCTGTAATGATCTTAATTGTCTTGAAAAATAAAACAATGTAACATACTTATACTGAGGATTCACCAGCTGGAACTAGGCATCTTTTGGGTAACATAAGATGTGATCATCAAGATATTCTCTGAGAAGCAGAGGAGTAAATGGTTATAACTAGTCTTTTCCCTCTCAGTTACTATATTCGCAGGTGAGGTTTGTGTTTTCTTGCATTCTTTCTTTTGCATCTCTCTTTTCATAATTCTTCATATAAATTTAACCAGGAATTAGATGAAATAGTATTTTCCAATGCACACTGTGCTGTTTTTCATTTTTGAAGGAAGATTGGGTGGTATAATTGTTTTTCAAATTTAGGAAGCAAACTGAGAAATAGGGCTCAGAAACAGGGATCTAGAGGTAAAATATAGGCTTTCTTTAAGATAAATCTGATTGAAGAGCACAGTTCTAGGTGTGCAATCAAATAGACCTGATAGTACTATCCCTTCTTCTAAACCTAGACTTTAAAATAGTCCATTTGAGGGAGAGTTTGGTCATTAGAGCAGTTGCACTTCTCCAGAGTTACACTGAATCAGAACAGAGAAAGGAGAAGAGAAAAATACTCCTGTCCACTATAAATTCAACTTTTTAAGAAATTGGTTTGAAAGAGTTTTGTCTCTGGGAGTGGTGGACTAGAATATTTGGATTACTTTTTTTCTTGCTGGAAACAGTAAGAAATAGTGGAACAAATGTATAACTATGTCTATATCTATATTTATGTCATGGTGGGAAACTGCCAGACCAAATATTAACTATTTTGAAAAAGTCCAAACCTAGAGAAGTAATCAGAATAAATAGAATATCAGAGTACTAAAGCTGTTTGTTTGTGCTGAAAGTATGTGAATAACATAAACTTAGGACTCCTGGGACAAATATAACAGAAGTTAAAACCCAAGTTGAGTTTTTTTTTGTTCTGATGTGTATCTATCTATCTATCTATCTATCCATCAATCAATCATTTCTCCACATTAATCTAGGGCCTCAAAGGGCTACCCTCTGAGGAAATAAGGGTAAACCACAACTAAAACTATGTTTATTTTCCTCCAAAATCCAGAAAACTATGTCTTAGGGTGGAGTACAGCAGGAGAATATGAAGAAAAGGAGGAATTCTCTGAAAATTTGTTGCAGTACCAAAAGTATCAAACTCCCTGTCATTGAGTCAATTGTGACTCATAGGGACCCCTCCTTGGGTTTCCAGGGTGGTATCCCTAAAGAAGTAGATTGCCCAATTTTCCTTCTGAGGAGCAGCTGGTTAGCAGTCAAATGCCTTTGGCACAATACCCCCAGAGCTCCCAGTTGCAGTAGTTCTGTTAATTTTTTTTATCCCTAGATTTGAGGTGATCTTTTATCATTAAATGTCTCAGGTATAAAGCACATTCATCCTAGATCTTAGGGAATCCCCACATAATTTTTTAAAACTACAGTGCCCATTGTTTTGCAAAAGGTAAGTAGGCATAAAGGAAAGAAGGTGGTTTGGTTACTTCGTGCATCTCTAACAGAAAATACCACAAATGGGTGGCTTTAACAAACAAGCATTTATTCTCTTACAGTTTTGGAGTCTAGAATTCCAAAGTGCCAAGCTCTAAGGGCTGCATGAAAGCCCCTTGACCCTGGGCTTCAGCTCTGCCTCTTGCTCCTGGCCCCCTGAAGCTGGAGGCTTTCTTTACTCAGGCAGGTGATGGCTGCTGAGGCCGACAAACACAAGGTCAACAAACAAACATGGCACAGTCTCGATATTACCAAACCACATGGTAGGCCATTGATTCAAGTCCATTAAGAATCCTAAGACCCGCAGATAACATGGCAGGCTGCTAAATAATGACTTGGATATATCCAGGATTCAAGCATGCCAAAAGTTAGAGACTTTCCTCAAAGTTGCCTCTTATATACAGGAAGCACACCACATCTCTAAAGCAGCTACTCAGCTGTTCCAGTAGATTCCACCATGGAGTTAATTATCAGTCTCACCATGGGGAATAACTATATTCAACTGCCCAGTCACTCAAAACCAGGGCCCAGCCAAGTTGACACATAACCTTAGCTACCACAGAAGGCAATATAAGTGAGAACAGCAGAAAACACAAGACAGCAGAAATAAATTTTAAATATTAGAATTTTCCAAAGATTATAAAACATCTATTCTTTCTATGTTAAGAGGAAATAATTCGGAGACTTCTGCTTATGAAAGATTTACTTCTACAGGATTTATCCTACCATTGTAAATGACCAGAAAGCAGGAAAAAATTTTTTTATAAAACAACTGTTTACAAACATTGAGGGATTGTCTGTGCAGGACTGTGAGCTTGGAGAGAAGGGAAACAAAGGAGGTAGTCCTATAATCACAGCATATTTCTATCTGGAGACAATTTATAAACTGATACAGAGATGGGGAGTCTCCGGGTGGAGCAAATTGTCAAGTGCTTTACTACTAACTGAAAGATAGCGGTTTGTACTCACCCCAAAGCACCTGGAAGACAAGCCTGGTAATCTTTTTCTTAGATTCTGAAAGTCATAGGCTTGGAAACCCTATGGAGCAGTTCTACTCTGCACACTTAGGCTCTCCATGAGTAGGAATCAACTTGATAGCAGCGAACAACAATACTATAGAGATGAGATATCCAAATAGCTCAGCAAGTTGGCTGATGTTAGGAACATAGATGAAAGTTTGGGGATGTCATAGAGACTAGAATTTGCCAACAGAGTATTGGAGTAGAGGGAGCTATGCAAAGGAAGAGCTCAAGAAATCTGCAAAGGGGCCTTCTTGAGTCTGTCTTAATATCCATCTGCATATGTGTTGAGGTGAAACCCTAAATTCTAAGCAAAGGACAATATTTAGAAAAAGAATAATTACCAGGGAACTCTAAAATGAATAATTTTAAGAGTACACAAAGGCTGAGAATCATGTTTCCACTAGTCAAAGTGGAGAATATAGTCTAATGAAAGCATTGTCTAATAAGTAGAGACTATAGGATGGTCAGGTCTTAGTATTAGGACTAAACTAAAGCTAGTATAAAATCCTAGCTTTAGAAGCCTAGGGGGAAAATAAATCAAGCTGATTAATAAGTATCTTAACTTCCTGCCAGAGCAAAGCCATAACTCTTTAAAGGAATATAACAGAAACCAATACTCAGGAATGTAAAATTCACAATGTCTGGTATATAACAAAAGTTAGTAACCACATGAAGAAGCAGAAAAAAAGATGCATAACAAGGATAAAAAAACATTAAGAAATGATGAAATTAGTGGACAAGGATTTCCAGACAGCTATGAAAAATTTCTTCACTATGCTAAAGGATATAAAGGAAAACATGAATATAAAAAGAAGAGAAATGAAAGACATAGACAAGAAGCAAATGGAAATTCTCAAAATTTTTTAATTAGAGAAATAATTGACTAGACACTGTAGAGGAAAAGATCAGTGAAGTTGAAGACAGAAATAGAAACTATCTAAAATAACTACAGAGAGAAAAAACATAGAAAATACTGTGTAGAACACCGGTGACATATGGAGCAATACAAAGTGATCCACCCTAGGTGTGATTGTGGTCCAAGAAGAACAGAAGGGAGAGGATGAAACATTTTCTTTTTTTCAAATTAGATGGAGACTTAGGAACTGACAGATCAATGTTTAAATACCTTGAAGAAAGATAAATACAGTGAAAACTATGCCAAGGCATGTTATGATAAAATTGCTAAAACTAGTATTAAATTTTTTTTAAAAGTCAGTCAAAAAAATACATTAAATATGAAGGAACCTAAATAAATATTGAATATCATTGAAATCATTCAATGATTTAGGAATAGATAGGAGCATTCTAAATCTGATTAAAGAATTGTAGGAAATCCTGCAGCTAACTGCGTGCATATCATGAAAGAATTAGTGACAAAACACCGAAATAAAATGTATATGATTTGAAAAGTAAAAGTGTTTTATGTTTTGTTACTTACTAAGATTCATAAAAAATGAACTTAGCAAAGTTTCAGACATGAAGTTAATATATTAAAATCAAACCTATTTCTTCTTTTTTTAAAATACATTCTATTGAAATATAATTTATGTACAGTGAAATACACAAAACTAAAGTGACATGAGTCAATGGATTTTTTTTTTTGCAGTGTTCCCTCCAAATCTATTTATAAAATTAATAACAAATCCATCATATTAGCAGCTAACTAGTGGAAAATGAAATTTAAGGAAAAAACAATTTACAATAGCACAAAAAAAACATGAAATACTTAGGGAAATTTAAGAAAAATATGTGCAATAACAGTACAGTAAACACTATGTATTAAAGAAGATCCAAATAAATGCTTATGAGTAAGAATTCTCAATTCGGTTTAACAATATGGTTAAATGACAGTTCTCCTCAACTGAATCTTTAGTTTACAAGCAATTCTAATCAAAATCCTAACAGAAGTGTTAGAAATTTACAAATTGACTCTAAAACTTATATGGAAATGCACTGAACTTAAACTAGCCAAAAAAATTTTGAAAACAAATCATAAAGATGGAGAACTTAAATTACCTGATTTTAATACTCACTATTAAGGTACAATAATCAATGAAGTGTGATTTTGGCGTAAAGACAAACATTAATTGGAATAGAACAGAATATCTAGACGTATACACACTCACATCTGTTATCAGCTGAGTTTTTCACAAAGATGCTAAGAAAATTCATTGGGGAAGATTTTTTTTTCATAAGATACTAGTGGTGAAATTGAATACATGAAAAAACAAACAAACTAAAATAGTAAATAAACAAAAAATTTCAACTTTATCTCACACCTTCCAAAAAAAAAAAAAAAATTCATAAGAATCATAGACCTATAAAAAAAACTGAAAAAAAAAATTGAAAAGACTAGAAAAAATCATTATGACTTTGGTTGATTTAAAATTTCTTGGATAGAATTTTAAAAATGATGTGCCACAAAAGAAAAAAAAATGAGATAAAAAGGACTCTCAAAATTAAAAACTTGTCCTCTTCAAACATCTTTAAAAACATAAATTTACAAAGCACATACTGGAAGAAAATATTTGTACCACATATCCCAAAGAACTTGGATCCAGAATATATCAAGCACTCCCCCAACTCAGTAAGAAGTTAAAAATTTAACAAAAAACAAGCAAAACATGCAAATTGATATTTCACCAAATAATGTAAATAAATGGTCAATGTTGTTGTTGTTAGGTGCCGTTGAGTTGGTTCTGACTCAAAGCAACCCTACATTGTTCGGTCTTGCACCATCTTCGTATTTGTTGTCATGTTTGAATCAATCGTTGCAGCCATTGTGTCAATCCATCTGTTTGAGAGTCTTGCTCTTTTTGATTGACTCTCTACGTTACAAAGCTTAATGTCTTTTCCCAAGGACTGGTTCCTTCTGATAACATGTCAAAAGTACGTGAGATGATGTCTAACTATCTTTGCTTCTAAGGAGCATTCTGGCTATACTTCTTCCAAGACAGATTTCTTTGTTCTTCTAGAAGCCCATGATATGTTCAATATTCTTCTCTAACACTGTAATTCAAATGCATCAAATGTTCTTCAGTTGTCTTTATTCACTGTCCAGCTTTCACATGCATATGTTGCTGCTGTTGTTAGATCCCATTGAGTTGGTGCCAGCTCATAGCAACCCTAAGTGCAACAGAATGAAACATTGCCTGGTCCTGAACCATCCTCAAAAACATTGCTGTGCTTGAGTTCATTGTGGCAGCCACTTTGTCAATTGATTTTGTTGAGGGTCTTCTTTTTAGCTGACCCTGTACTCAAACATGATATCCTTCTCCAGGGACTGGTCCCTTCTGATAATATGACCAAAGTATGAGAGGTTAAGTTTTGCCATCCTCGCTTCTAAGAATCATTTTGGCTGTAGTTCCTCCTAGAAAGAGTTGTTTGTTCTTCTGGCAGGCCATGGTATATTCAGTATTCTTCGCCATCCGTGTAATTCAAATGCATCAGCTCTTCTTTGGTCTCCCTTATCCATTGTCCAGCTTTCACATGCATGTGAGGCAATTCAAAATATCATGTTAGTGGTCAAAATGACATTTTTCCTTTTATAGCACTTTAAAGAAATCTATGCAGCAGATTGGGCCAAGAAAAACGTGTCTTTTGATTTATTGACTGCTCCTTCCATAGGCGATGATTGTGGATTCAAGTAAAATCAAATGAGGCATTGATTACAGATCCAGGTGAAATATAATTACAGCTTCAAACTTTTCCCTATTTATAATGATGTTGCTTATTGGTCCACTTATGAGGTTTTTTGTTTGTTTGTTTGTTATCTTTTCTTTGTGTAGAAATGTAATCCATTCTTAAGGCTGTAGTGTTTGATCTTCATCAATAAATACTTCAAGTCCTGTTCACTTTCAGCAAGCAAAGTTGTGCCATCTGCAAATGACAGATTGTTAATGAACCTTCCTCCAATCCTGATGCTGCCTTCTTCTTCATATAGTACAGCTTCTCGGATTATTTGCTCAACACTACAGATTGAATAAGTATGGTGAAATGATACAACCCTGATGAACATCTTTCCTGATTTTAAAACATGCAGTATCCCTTATTTTTTCTGTTCTAATACTTGCCTCTTGGTCTATCTACAGGTTCCACATAAGCACAATTATGTGTTCTGGAATTCTCATTCTTTGTAATGTTATCCACAATATGGTATGATCCGTACAGTCAATTGTCTTTGCATAGTCAATAAAACACAGTTAAACATCTTTCTGGTATTCTCTGCTTTCAGCCAATCTCCATCTGACATCAGCAATGACATCCCTCATTCCAATGGTGGGTAAACACATGGAAACTGTGTACCTTTTCAGTTACTGAGATTTTCTAATTAATGTCACAATAATATATTTTTGCCTGAATTTTAACAAAATATTACATATAGAAACATGAATGATAAAACCATAGCACTAGCTGGCAGTTTATAGCCTTAAATACCTATATTAGAGATATAAGAAAGGCTGAAAAATGATAGAATAAATACCCATTTCAGACATTAGAATGAGAACAGCAAAAGAAACCCAGGTGAAAGGGTGCATCAAAGAGAAGAAATTAATGATACAGAAAAGAAACAATATAGTGAAGAACAACAAAACTACCAATTGGTTCTTTGAAAAAAACTGACACAACCAACAAACATCTGGCAAGTATAAAGTATGTGTCAATTAGGGTGCCTTCAGGAGACAGAAACTGCATTACTAATTTAAATATTTAACAAAAAACATTATTAACTATAAACAGAGGATAAACTACTAAGAAATGTAAAGTAGAATGAAAAAATATAGACTAGCAGATTAAGAGCAGCCTAAAGCTGGGAGACTACCACCTTCAACTGATGAGGTTACCTGGGGGTCACCATGAGTTGGGGGCTGACTTGCAGCCAAAGAATAACAACAGCTTGGAAAGAGCACTCAAGGAGGGAGAATATGTGGACCAGTGTTTACTATGAGAAACCATTTTAATTCTTCTGGAATCCAGATTTCTGGGTGCATGAAGGTGGGGTCCATCAAAGCCATTTGCCCTTGGAAAACCTTTCGGACCCTGACCTTTGAGTCCAACAATGCTCTAAATAAACTAATAACACCTTCTTGCCATGGGTAGTGCAATTTTTTTTTTTTTAAGAATTCAGTCAGTTTTGTAAACAGATGCCAAAGGTCAGAATAGGAGGGGTGTTTCAGGGTAAATCAGTAATCATTTTAATTGTTCTTCAAGACAATGTTGTATGAAACTCTTCCCAACACAAATTGTTTGTAAGCTCTGTTTTGGCATTTTTTACATGGCAATGTCATTCAGATTTGGTATACGAATTTTAGAAGGTCTTCTCATCTTTGGAACATTTTTGATAGTCTATCAAAATGTCACACCGATTTGTGAATATTGTGTAGTGCTTAAGGCACTTTACTGCTAACCAGAAGGCTGGCTGTTCAAACCCACCAGCCACTCCTCGAAAGGAAGGTTGGGCAATCTACTTCCCTGGTGATAATGCCTCGGAAACCCTAGGAGGAGTCTTTATGAATCGGGTCCAACTCGACAGCACATAACAACAACAACAACATATAAACTTCATCAATTTATATTGTTGACTGAATATGACTTTTAACACCTATAGGGATGGGATTCAGACCTCATTAAAAAGTGTATGGCTGTGGCCCTCTGGATGTATGGGAAATCTAAGGCCAGGACTGACAAACAGGAAAGCACCCACAGGGATGCCAGTGAAACTCACGAGGAAGCTGCTTGCCAGGGTGCTGTGAGATTTGTGCAGAAACTGACTTCTGGAGTCCCGGGAACTTTCTGAGACTCTGCCCTTAGGATGCCTTCAAAGAGCAATCTGCTCATTGGGTTGTGGATAATTCTCTCTGAAAAGCCACCCACTGAGGTGCTGCTGAAGTCACTGGAGGGTGAGTGCCACTGGGTGTTCTTTGCGTTGCTGGCAGCTGTTTGTCTCAGGAGCAAGAAAAAGAAAACACACTGGAGCCCAAAAGAAAAGCTGACTCTTCTTGCAGTGTGCCTCCAGCTCTCTCTAGTGATGAAGCTTAACATGATCCTAGTTGGGAGAGGAGATATTTCCAAGGTCTACCTCCACTATCACAAAGCTAGAAGAAGGAAGGGTGAGAGAGACAACACACTGATAACTGGTACAAAATAAATATTATCTGATAGCAGGCAAACAAGTTACAGCTACCTGCAACATCTTTCAAATATAATGTGACCTTAAAGAAGCAAATCACAGAAGAATGCATGGATTATGATTCTCCTTTGTATAAAGTTGAAAACAACAATGGCAAATTTATAAAGTATCGCAAGAACATGATTGCTGTCAAGTCACTGTAGTGTCTCATGTGGGGAGGGAAATCATTATGATCAGTAAGAGACACTCAGTGGTTTTGGATGGGTGATATACAGATGTTCATTTAAAAACAAGTTTTAAAATTACACTTATATGTTTAAAATATTATTTGTATAACAACATCAGCTTCCTGTTAGCATTTACCAGAATATTTTTTTCCATTATTTCAACCATCTTGAATACTTAACATGTGTTATAGTTCTGTCTAGAGAAGTAAAGAGATTCATCAAGATGATCACATGAGCTGTGGATTAGAAAAGAATTGGAATTCCCAACTCTAATTTCAAACTCCAGGTGTTATGTTTTGGACATATGAGTAATAGATTGTCCGTGCTACAGTCTATAGCATTTAAATCCCAGGGTTTACAGATGAATGAACTTGAACTCAGAGAGGTAAATGATGAGCAAAGGACACACAACTGCTTGGGGCTATAGCTTAGACTACACAAAGTCACTTGGCTTTCAATTTCATGCTCTTTCTGTTATGATATTTGATCTATTACGTACCTGCAAATGATGCACCATACAATCCACTAGAGTCTAAATGGGGAAAAAGTTTGATCTTCTACTAACCAGTTGCTGTCAATTTGATTCCAACTCATAGTAATCTCAAGTGTGCAAAGTGGAACTGTGCTCTCGAGGGTTCTCAAGGCTGTGACCGACCAGAAGCAGATTGCCAGGGCTTTCTTCTGAAGCACATCTGGGTGGGTTCAAACCACATTCAGTTAGTAGAATGCTAAACCATTTGTGCCACCCAGGCACTCCTTTGATCTTGGATGGTGCTATATGTAATACATATTCTAAAGATTCCCAGTGGAATATGCTACAGAGGTACAGGATACTTATATATATTTTCCTTTAGGATTTTAAACAAGAACAAGAAACATGCACATACAAATTTCATCAAACTAGACTAGTAGCTCTTTGAAGAAAATGGCTGTGTTTTCCACTCATTGTAGCCTCCCTTCTACAGTGACTAAATGGTATTGGATAACAGTAGGAGCTTCCTTACCTTATATTTATAGACAAGCATGCATGTAGTGTGCAAGACATAATGGGTACATTGGATATGGTCAATCCCTTTTTTTTTTTTTTTTAATCAGGGGATTTGTTTCATTCTTTCAAACTGAAGTTATGTTCAAACTGATACATTCTTCTGCAAAGTCCTTGAACCACATTCTACTCAATGCAGTTCTGACTTGACCTAAGATTTTATGCTTTCCTTATCTTCATTGGATGGTTTAGAATTGTATTTAAATGATCTCATTTTGCTTGAAAGTGTCAAAAACCACCTACAGTCAGGTTAAGCTATAATTTTTATCTCATGAAATTTGACTCTAGAAATATAGCCAGTTTCAGTTATAACTGCATCCTGGAAATCAGATATTAACATTAGGGTTCTTTCTTATTTTATTTCCCATTCTTCTTGTCTCTACTGGGCTTCATTCTCAAGGCAGACTCACTCCATGTGGTAATCAAGCTGGCTTTCTACAGCAGCAAACACATCCTTTCAGGGTCAATGTTATCTCTGTTGGTAAGCCTTAGGGGATACTCTGGTTGGCTCCAAGGGAATCATGTGACCATATCAGGATGGCCTGGCTTGAGTCATATTTTCTACTTCCTGTGCTTGTGGTAGTTTGAATGAAAGCCCGCAAATACACAACAAATGAGACAGAAAAAATTCTCCAAAGGAAAAACAGGCCTACAAAGCAAACAAGGGTAATTAGGAGGCAACTGATGGCAAAAACCATAGCTCTCATAGTCTGTTATGGAATCGCTATTGTTGTTGGATACCTTTGAGTCAATTTTGACTCACAGAGACTCTATGTGCTCCACTGAGGTTTCTTGGCTGTAATCTTTACAGAAACAAATTGTTTGATCTTTCTCCCAGAGGACCTGTGTATGGGTTTGAACTACCAACATTTCGATTAGCAGCTGAACACTTAACTATTACACACCAGGGGTACTTTAAGGAATCAAGATTACTGTACTGAAAAACATTTGTCTTATCATAGTATTGCCTGGATGTCCTGTAAAGAAATGTGCAAACAATGTTAAAAACGAATTAGAAAAAGTGTATATTCTTTGTCTTGGAAGATGTTTAATGTTGCACATAATAGCTTGGAAAAATGTTGGTCTCCTTAGGTACTCTTAGAAATTTCTGATGGAAATTTAAGTTGACATAATACTTATGGAAAACGTCATTTTGTCATTGAGAGTTTTAAAGAACTCACACAATTTGACTTAATAACTCTGACTCTAGGAATTTATCTAAAGGAAATAATCAGAGATGAAGTAAAAGATTGTGGATAAGAATGTTAGTCATAGGAATATTGTAACTGACAAAAATTGAAATGGATTAAATGTCCTACAATAGAAGAATGATTATTATATCATATGTAAATAATGAAATATTATGCAATCATTAAAACTTTAATGACATGAAAAGTGCTAGGTAAAAAAACAACTTTAAAAATGCATACATATATATGTATGTATATATATATAATTCATGCTTTATAATGGTAAATAGTTATAGTTATTCAGAGTCACACAAAAATACCAGCAGCTTTTGTTTTTAAACTGGGGAGTAGGATTACATGTAGTTTTACATTATTTTTTTAAATCTAAATAAGATCTCTATTGTAACCATACAATGTTGAAAGACTTTTTATATCCTGAAAAGTATGTCCTAGTTAATGTTAATGATATAATTGTTGTTGTGGTGGTGCTGTTGAGTTGATTCTGATTCATTGTACCCTATATGACAGAATAGAATGGATCTTTATGGGAGAAGATTGCCAGGGCTTCCAGCAGCTGACTTTACTGTTAGCAGCTGGGCAGTTATCCACTGCACCACCAGGGCTCGTTAATGCTACTATTAAAAAAAAAAAAAAAAAAAAACCACCAAAGTCACTGCCATCAAGGTCATTCCCACTCATAGTGACCCCCATAGGTTTTCCAATGCTGTAAATCTTTATGGAAGCAGACTGCCTCAACTTTCTCCAGCAGAGTGGCTGGTGGGTTAGAACCACCCACCTTTGGGTTAGCAGCCAAATGCCTTAACCACTGCATCCCCAGAGCCTCTTTAATGCTATCATTAGACATTTTCAATTAAGAGTTCCAGACACCTTGTCAATAGTTGTGCAATAGTTGCAATATAACTCATTCCACAGAAGGCAGTGTAAAACAGTGCAGCTAAGAACTCAATTCAGAAATCTCTAAATGCATTAAGGGTGTTTGTAAACAAACTGGGAGACAGCCAATGTTAAGCCTGGAGTGAGTTAATAGACAGTCAAAGATGTTAAAGAGGCGGCCTCTATTATTCCTGAATGGTACTAGAGGATGTTAGATTTCTGAGGACACTTCCTTAGTGTCAGCTGTGCTCTGCAGAGTGTCTGGCACACAGTAGGTACTCATGAAATATTGATAAAATAAATCATTTTCTCATCCACATAAAATAACAACTCAACTAATTCTATCAGAAAGCTATGACAGACGCCACCTTCTCACTCATCACCTCTATCTTTGAAATGTTTGAATGTTGGCGCAGATGAAGAGAGGCTTGTCAGTTGGCATTTAGAGAGAAAGGAATCACGCAATGTGTGGCCTGGACCATCTCCAGGTGATTGCAGCCCTTTCTGACAGGATGTGCTGAGGTGATTGTCATGCAAGTAGACCTGGAACAATCACTGAACAATTCCAACATCAAACAAAAGCAGCCTCTGGATTTTCTGACAAACCAGGAATAATTTGTCAGGTGCAGGCAGCATAGCCCTTCTGGCATTTGTAAGTTCTTACATTTGGCAGTAAATATTGGGAAGGAGCTCTGTTGGCAGTCTTGGGGGTGGTTGAACTGGAGTTATTTGATTTATGGTGTTCCAAATCAGAACAGAAACTCCTTCCTTGCCTAACATGCAGGGATTCTCGGCAATATATATGAATGGGGTTGACTTCTAAACCTGCTTTCCATTGACTTTTACCCTCGTATTTTCTTCTGCTAAGATATTGAAAATGACTAAAGGTGGCAAATAAAATCTGTGGCCAGGATCTAGCTCTGCAGTTGTTTGGCAAAGATTCGGCACATTGAGTGAAGAGCAAAAGGAAAACAACTTGGGAATCCACAGATCGAAAAGATTGAAATGCATTTATAACAGTGTGTACCCACATGCTTCCTAGTAGAGCAATTACTGTGCATGAGGTGCATGCCAGAGAGATATTTTGTGTATTTGACAAATAAGGGAAATGTCACCAAACTCTGCTTGGACTAAAGCCCTAAACCCATTCTCTATATTTAACAGATTCTCAGTGGGCACAGCTGAGTTGAGATGTCTCAGCCGTTGTGTGCCAAGGAATCCTCACCTGGAGGTTTGGAGCATAACGAGAGTGGGATCATTTGAAATCCACAGGGTGTGAGGAAAGCAGAGAAGCATAGCTTCCAGTGGCACACTGCTTGTTGCATGACCCACATTTAGATAGTAGCAGCCTGCCGAACTCAGGCTGTAAACGGGATGCCTGAAGGAAAGATGGGGAAGAAGAATGCACAATGTCTGGAGTCCACAAAATTAATTTTCTCCCAAAACTAATAGTCATGGGGCAGAGTGAAAAAGGCTGAAGGCAAAGGTGGAAGTTAATTTGCAGGTAATGAGTCAGATGGGAAAATAAAGCATCATGCCTCTCCTGTGGGAATGCTAATGCCTGAAGAGAATCCTGAAGCCATGTGGTGCACACCAGGGACCCGGTAGCACTTACCACACAAGAGATGCTAATACAATGACAGCCAAGCATGCAGAATGGGGAAGAGTTAACCAGCAAGTATATTCAGCCCAGTGTTCTCCAGGAGTTGTCCTTGCTTTGGTCTGAAACTCTCAGTCATCTTTGGGAATGTCTGAGAGATTCCCACCTTGGAAAATCTGAATAGTTCCATTATAGCAGTTGTTCTTAAAAGTTAGGAATTTCTGGGTGGTCTGAAGCATGAAATTCCTTGGCTGGTAACTGAAATTTTGGCACTTGGGGTACATCCAAAGGCTCCTCAGAAGAAAGCAGTGGTGTTCTACGTCTGAAATATCAGCCACTGAAAACCTTGTGGATTTACCACACATGGAGTCACCACGAGTTGGACTGAAGTCAATGGCAACTGGTCTGGTTTTTGAAAATGAAGCATGCTTTAGAATCACCTGCGGGGCTTATTAAAACACATTTCTGGGTCCCACTCTAAAATTTCTGTTTAATTAGTGTGGTGTGGGATTTGAGATATGCATTTCTAACAAGTTCCCAGGTGATGCTGTTGCTGCTAGTTGGAACAACAAACTGCAAGGACCACTGCCTTACAGCATGCCAGGGCCTGGGGAGTCCTTTGTAGGTGGTTCTGATGCAGGAGAGATTTGGCCTGTTGCCTCATCTTCCAAAACTATCAATTTCAAGAACAGGCTGATAGAAAAGAGTAAGTAGAAAGTAAACATGCTAATGTTTCATAATTCCTTGGAGCACGGCGACTGGCAGCATTTTGTTCTTCTGTTTCATTTGTCCTTGGGGAAGAGGACGTAGCCGCTCGGCTCGTCTCCCCTCTCTGCTATAACAATCTCTTTTCCTCCTAACTCAAAAGGCAATACCGGCTTATAACAGTCTTTGGTTGTGACGTCAAGCCTCTAACTTCCCTGTAGTGCTACAACTATGCCACCAGGGCAGCAAGGCAAATTCAAAGTGAATGACTGGCAAAGATTAAACATTTCTCGGGAGACTCTGCTGCCTTTTTTGCACAACCAGCTTAATTAAGAATCCATGGCAATATATTAACCACCAGCTTATGGATCTCAATATGCCAATCAAACATAATGAGATAAATGCAAATGTCAAAGCAGAGACTCTTTGCCTTGGAATATCTAAAGGCTTAAAACTGTATCCTCAGTCAGTTGGCAGAAAGCAACAGGAATAGCTAGGCCTGGGGGGGATGTGGTTCACCCATTGCAATTGAAAAAGCTATGGCATGACCTCTAGGCCTGAGATACCCTACATCTAAGTAAGACTAGAGGTTATGGAAATAAGGCTAAAACTCTTTGGTTTATAATTTCACCTTAAGATGATGATGATGATGATGATGATGATATTATCAGTATTAATAACATATCCCAGGATACTGACCTACATTTAGAGAATTGGTCTAGAAGTCAAGAGTCAAAAATCAAAGTCTGCATCCCAGATTTGTCACTCTTAAGAACTTAGGTTAAATGGCATCTCTTTTTCTCAGTATCTAGTTAAATAGGAACAATAGAAAGAAGCCTTGGTGATGCAGTGGTTAAGCATTTGGCTGCTAACCGAAAGGTCAGTGGTTTGCGTTACTAGCTGCTCAGTGGGAGAAAGATGTGACAGTTTGCTTTCATAAAGATTTATAGCCTTGGAAACCCTATGGGGGTCGTTCCACTCCATTCTATAAAGTTAGTAAGAGTCAGAATCGATGTGACAGAAGTGGGCTTTAGGATTATGGTATTAAAGATATTTTAGTGTATCTGGAAGTGTTTCTTTAATACTTTTTATGCGTAGAAAAGTGCACTATATATTAAATACTAAGACTAACTGATGCTAGACATGAACTGTACTTAACTGTTCTGACTTACGTACAAATTCAACTTAAAGACAAGTTTCAGAATGGAATTTGTTTGTAACCCTAGGACTGCCTGCAATGCATATAAGAAAATAGAGTAATATATTTAATTATATTAACTTATCTTTTTAATGATTGTTAAAAAAAATGGTTAAAATAGAGGACTGTCATCAACTTGGTGAATTTGACTTGCAACCAAATTTGGTGAATTTTTATCTGGCTGAACAACTTGCAGCTTAAACACATGGTTGTTAACTTGAAATGCATATTCTGGTGATGAGCTAAAGGGCTTGCTTTAATGAAAGGTTTGGTGGTGTTCACCATTTTTATTTAAGACTTGAATGAAAGTCAATTATCAAATTTATGAGTGACACAAATTTGGAAGTGGTAGTTGATATCATCTGTGAATAAAATGAGCCAAATATTTTTATTTTTTGAGTTTGACTATAGTGTGAGTTTATTTCTTATTTATTTATTTATTTTATTGTAGTTTGGATGAAAATTTACATAGCAAATTAGTATTCCATTCAACAAATAATACACATTTTGTTTTGCAACATTGGTTGCAATTCCCTCAACGTAATAGCGCTCTTCCCACTTCTGCCCTGGTTTCCCGTTTTAATTTGTCCTTCTTTCCTGACCTTTCTTGCCTTCTGAGCTTTGTTTTTGGGCAAGTGCTGCCCTTTGGTCTTGTATGGGTGATTGCACTGGGTAGTACATTTCTTCCTGGTATTTTTAGTCACTCTGTAAGCCTGTCTATTATTTGACTGAAAGTTGATCCTTGGGCATTGGTTCATTTCCAGGCTTGAGGGATGTCTCAGGATCACAGTCTTGGGGGTTGCACTAGTCTCTATCAAACCAGTAAGTGTGGTCATTTATATGTTTTTGAATTTTCTACTATGTTTTTCTTTTCTCCCTCTCTGTCCAGGGCTTTTTATTTTGATCTTGATCAGAGTGGTCAGTTGTGGTAACCAGGCACCATCTAGTTCTACTCTCTGGGTAGTGGAGGCTATGGTTCTTATGGTCAATTGGTTCTTTGGACTAATTGTTTCCTTGAATATAATTTTCTTCACTCTTTGCTCTAGTCAGGGAGAGACCAATAGTTGTATCTTACATGGCCTTTTGCAAGTTTTTAAGACCTCAGTTGCTGCTTACTGAAATAGGATGTACAACATTGTCTTTTTGGACTGTGTTATGCTAATTGACCTAGTTGTTCCCCGATAGTGTGGCCTATAGGGTGACTTTAATAATTCAGAATTTAATAAACATAAAAAGGAGCTCTGGTGGCATAGTGGGTAAGGCATTTGGCTGCTAACCACAAGGTCAGCAGTTTAAACCCACCAGCTGCTCCATGGGATGAAGATGAAGCAATCTACTTCTCCAAAGATTTAGTCTTGGAAACCCAATGGGAGTCACTTTGAGTCAGAATTGACTCAATAGCAGTGTATTTGGGATTTTAATAAACATAAAAGTAGTTCTTCCACCAAGATATTTAAAAAATTAATGATGACCACAAAACCAAACTCTACGTAGGGTGTGTTGTTGATTGCCATCAAATCAACTCTGACACACAGAGGACAGTAGTACAGACTAGAACTACTCCATAGGTTTGTATTGGTTGTCCTATTTATGGAAGCAGATCACCAAGCCTTTTCTCCCATGGAGCCACAGGATGGGTGATTTCAAATTGCCAACTTTCTGCTTAGCAGCCATCATGCTACAAGGGCTCCTCTCCTAGGGATAAAACAAAAAACAATGCAACCACTGCTGTGGAGTTGGATCTGACTCATAGCGACCCCTCCTTGGGTTCCAACCTTCCTTCCAAGGAATGGCTGGTGGGTTTGAACTGCCAGCCTTCTAGTTAGCAGTCAAATGCCTTAGGCACTATGCCACAGGAGTTCCTCTCCTAAGGGATAGATGACTTAAAATCATATGTATGAAAAAGACCTTAAAGTTTCAGTATGAGGCATCAAATTGGCATCTAATAAAGTTAATGCAAAGCTTATTGCTTTTAATAGCTCTGGTAGCATAGTGGCTAAGACACTTGCCTGCTAACCAGAAGGCTGACGGTTCAAACCCACCAGCCACTCCTCGGAAGGAAGGTTGGGCAATCCTACTTCCGTAGTGATACTGCCTCGGAAACCCAAGGAGGGGTTGCTATGAGTCAGGTCCGACTCGACGGCAAACAACAACAACAACAACAATATCCAGAAGGAGAGAAATGATAGTATTGTACTAAATTAGCCAGATTATATCCAGTTTCATCCTCCATGCTGGACACCACTATATTGATCTCAGAGAAAAGCAGTGAAGGGCGTTATTTTATATGAGGTATGGTTGAATGAACTGGGGGATTTTAGCCCAAATAAATGAAAATAGAAGGAAGAACATAAGCTGTGATTTACAGTATACCCGTGGTGAAGAGAAGTTATTATTATTATTTTGTTTAGAGCCTTGGAGAGTATAATTACAATCAGAAGTTATGGAGGCAGATGTTAGGTCAGCATTAGAAAGACATTTCTTAAAAAGAAAGAAAGATCATCAAAGTAACAATATACAGAGTTTAAAAAGGCAAACAATGCTGCAAAGGAAATAATTAAAAACCAGTTATCTTTACCTTCCCCACCCTAATCCTTGCTCCTCAGAGGCAGTCTCTAGGAACTATTTATTCTTCTGGCACTTCCCTCTTCTTTCTAAATGTAATGTATGTTCTATTTTAAAAATAAAATTTAATGACTTTACTACATTTTGTTGTTGTGTGCCTTCTGTCGATTTCAACTATAGCGATCCTATAGGAGAGAGTAGAATAGTACTAGCAGCACTGCACCATGACATTTCTTAGGCTATAATCTTTACGGCAGCAGATCACCAACTTTTCTCCCGTGGGGCTGCTGGTGGGTTCAAACTTTCAACCCCTTCGGTGAGTAGTCAAGCACTTAACGATTGTACCACCAGGGCTTCTGATGCTGTTCTCTAGCAACCTCCCTCCCTTTCCCCCATCCTTCTCTAAGTAGAGTTAAATGACTGTTTCTAGTTAAATCAGTATTCAGGTTGCACATTAGGCAAATAGTTATAGCTGAGCCACATAATGTATTATGATTATGTTTTCTGCCAAATACTACTTTTTGTTTTCCTCAGAATTAGTGTTTGTTTCCCCCCGCCCCAGTAGGTACTTTTTGTTAATTCATCCTCAAACTGCCCATCAGGGTTGCAAGACTTCAGCTGATACAATACAACATGTTCATCAATCTTTCAGTTTCAATTTTTCTTAGCAAAATTTTTTCTGGAGTCCTTAGCTCATCAGCTCCCATCTTGACACAGCTATGGTCCTTGGAATTCCATTTGCCTCTTTCATGAATCTCAGCTCCCTCTTTCTTTTTCCATTTTCCTGCTTTGATAAAGCAAAACAGTAGGTTCCTCAGATAGGATGTATGATAAATAAAATTTTTGAAACTTGACCATCTGAAATGTCACTATTCATTCCTAAATATGATTGTGAGTATCCTTAGGCTTAAATTTCTAAATTGGAAATTACTCTACCTTTAAATTTTACATGCATTGAATTTGATTGTACACTTGTTTTTAGCTCCCAGATTTGTTGAGAAGTCTGAAGGCATCCTTTGCATATAAACTGCATTTATTTTTCTTCTGGGAAACTTTTATGAACTTCTCTTTATTCTTGTTAGTATGCAATTTCCCAATGATGTGAATTACTGTGTGTCTTAGTTCTCTAGTACTGCTACAACACAAACACAGTGAGTGGGTGGCTTTAACAAACAGAAGTTTATTTTCTCCCAGCTGAGGAGGCTAGAAGTGCACACTCAGGACCTCTGCTCCAGGGGAAGGCTTTCTCTTTCTGCTGACTCTGGGGGAAGTCCTTGTCTCTATCTCTTCAGCTTCTGTTCCTTGGCTCCTTGGTGACCTTCATGTGGCATGGTTCTATCTCCCCCCATCTCTGCTTGCTCGCTTGCTTAATCTGCTCTTTTACGTCTTGAAAGAGTTTGATTTACAACACTGGCTACACTAATACTGCCTTATTAACATGTGTTGTTGTTGTTGTTATGTGCCTTCGAATTGGACCGACTCATAGCGACCCCTCCTTGGGTTTCCGAGGCAGTATCACTACGGAAGTAGATTGCCCAACCTTCCTTCCGAGGAGTGGCTGGTGGGTTTGAACCACCAGGCTTCTGGTTAGCAGCCAAATGCCTTAGGCACTATGCTACCAGAGCTCCCCCTTATTAACATAGCAAAGAAAAACTATTCCCAGGTGGGATTATAAGCACAGATATAAGGGTTAAGATTTACAACACATATTTTGGGAGGACATGATCCAACCCATAACAATGTATACTTTTTTATATTCACTGTACTTTGGAAACTCTTGGCTTTCAGTTCTGATTCTTTTTTCTCATATTCTTTGTTAATTTTTTTTAAAACAAATTTTGTCCCTTCGAATCCCGACTCATAGAGAGCCCTCCCTGTGTTTCTGAGGTAGTATTGCTACAGAAGTAGATTGCCCAACCTTCCTTCTGAGGAGTGGTTGGTGGGTTTGAACCGCCAGCCTTCTGTTTAGCAGTCAAATACCTTAGGCACTAGGCCACCAGAGCTTCCGTCATTTTTTGTTTTCTTTCTGGAACTTTTATTAGTTGATATATGTCCTTGAATTTCTAATTTTCTCATGTTATCTGTCTTATTCTTCATCTCTTTGTATTTTGTTCTATATTGTGCACCATTCCACAATTACATTTTTCAATATTTATCAATTATTTTTATTTCTATTACATTATTTTGAATTTCCAAAACTCCCACTTGTTCTCTGAAAGTTCTACTCGCATAGAATCCTGTTTTAATTTTATGAATGCAGTATCTTACCTCTGAGACAATTTTAGTATGAAATTTTCTTCATTATATGGATCATCCAAGTCTCCTCTCCTCCCCCTTTTTTCCCTGTACAATGATTTAATCTTAATCTTTCATGTTAGCTTTCCTAAGGAATAAATGTTGGGATAGCCTTTCATATTCTAGAGAAAATATATTAGATCGGGTTCCCTGGAAAATAAATTCTGTGCAGCAATCCATGTAAAAAACTCTGCAGCTGAAATGACCCTCCAGTTGTCAGCTACAGTTCAGCTGGCTCCCAGCTCATGGTAATTCCAAGCACAATGAAGAGAAACATTGCCTGGTTCTGCGCTATCTCCACGACTGGTTTTAGATCAGACCCTTGTGATGCACAGGGTTGTTCACTGGGTGATGTTTGAAGTAGATTTCTTGACATTCCCCCTAGTCCATCGTAGTCTGGCTGCTCCACTGGAACCTGTTGAACATCATAACAATATGCAAGCCTCCACTGACAGATGGGTGGTGGCTGCACACGAGGAACATTGGCTGGAAATCTAACTCAGGTCATCTGAAGGGAAGGTGAGAATTTCGCCACTGGACCGCCAATACCTTCAACCAACTCTTTGGAGATGTACCAAACTGATGCAAGAAGGCTGGGTCTATTTACCCCATATCTACAAGTCATTGGATGTAGGCTGTCCTTCAAGGAATGGGTGATTTGGAGCAATGCAGTCTCTTCATTTGACATCAATTCTCTGAGAGGGAATCAGCTCTGAGCTATAAGCAAGTAACAATTTTCAGCAGTTGGGAGTACCACCTTAACCCTGAGGAGAGTAATTGAGTGACGGGCTACAGCACCCACTACAGCAAAGTGCTAAGATGCTGTGATGTGGATGAGGTTAGGCAAATGGTAAACCTCACAAAAAGGTGATCTTTATGTACATTTTGGACAGAATGCCTCAAATGTTAATATCAGTGGTATTTCTTTTGGGTTGATAACTTTCTACAGATTGGGGAAAGTTTGGGTGGTAGCCAGTGTTTTGGAGGCTAGCCAAGGAATTCAGCATTCAGTGGGATTACAACTAATACCGTTATTTTAAGGAGACATTTAGCCTCCACCATTTACTTTGCCAAGTGTCTAAATGTCAGTTATCTTTATGACTCAGTGTCTTCAGAAAGCAAACCAATATGTGTCTGCCTGGGTAGGAGGAAGATAATTTCCTGACTTTTTGGGTGAAGGGAAGATCTGGGTGTCTGATTCCTCTTTCTCCCCCTTCAGCAAATTCTCCCATGTTCAGCCCCACACCACATCTCAGATACACTTTATACCTCGAATTCCTGAGCCTTTCTGTGGCTTGTCTTCTCTCTGATAGGCTTAAGTTTCAAGTTTCTCTATTCTGCCAAATGTTGTTGTTGTTGTTGTTATATGCCATCGAGTCAGCCCCGACTCATAGCGACCCCTCCTTGGATTTCCGAGGCAGTATCACTACGGGAGTAGGATTGCCCAACCTTCCTTCTGAGGAGTGGCTGGTGGGTTTGAACCGCCAGCCTTCTGGTTAGCAGTCAAGTGCTTTAGCCACTATGTTACCAGAGCTCGTAGGCTTCTAAAATTTTATGGACCTTCCTGGCTCATTGTTCATGTAGGAATTTTAACAATTCTTTTCTGTTTTGCTTAGATTTTGGAGACAAAGATAAGAGATTAATGGGTTGTTCAATCTTCCATGTTTGACTTTAAATTCCAGTAATTACTTTCTAAAAGGCAGAATATGCTGTCTCAAGAGGTGATGAATTCTCAATCACTGGAGGTGTTCAAGCTGAGAACAGACAATCACTCAAGGACATGTTGAAAGAGTTACTGTCTCAGATTGAAGTTAGTAGCTAGTTTCAACCAACCCTGAGATTCTGTGGTTCTATAAGGTAGAGGATAAAGGACTTTATGTCCATGAGAGGAAAAGTTACATGGAAATCAGAGACCTGGAGTCCATCAACCACTTCATATGATGGATGTGCTTAATATTTGAATCCTTTTTGATTTGACCTTTATCTGTAACTCTAATCTTAATTCAAGGAGTTTTGCTGGCACAGTGGTTAAAGAATTAGGCTACTAACCAAAAGTTCACCAGCCACTCCATGGGGGAAAGATAAGGTAGTCTGCTTCCAAAAAGATTTATAGCTTTAGAAACCCTATGGTGCAGTTCTACTCTGTCCTATAGGGTTGCTATGAGTTCAAATTCACTAGATGGCAGTTGTTTGTTTGTTTTAGTATCATTCACACCACTTCCCAAAAACACCTTTGAATTCCTGTGTACAAATTTCTGTGTAGAGAATTCCGACAGTTTCTCAAATGCATGATGCTAGGCTAATGTTTTCAAACATGCTGCTCACACCTGGCATGCTGCTCTTCCTGCCTTTTTTTTTTTTTTGTCCAGCCTACTCTTATTCTTCCAGAAGCTTAGATCAAGATTTCCTGTTTCCTAAAATCTTCCCTCAGTATCTGCTATCAGTTTCATTTAATTACTTCTTTTCTGTTTCTCCCACTAAACTACACATGCTTTGTAGGTCGGGAGTTATGTCATTTGCAATTTTGTGCCTAGCACAGTACTTAGTGAATAGTAAGATCACAATAAATCTATTTTGACTGAATCTATGAATGATGAATGAATAAGGATGCCAACTGAAAAGTTCAAGTAACTTGACCAGGAACACATCAGGAACACTCTGCCAGTGACAGAGTTAGCTGGGAAAATAAAAACTCACTGCCATCAAGTCAATTCTGACTCATAGCAACCCCTATTAGGTTTCTGAGGTGGTAAATCTTTATGGAAGTAGATTGCCCCATCTTTCTTCTGTGGAGCAGCTGGCGGGTTTGAACTGCCAATCTTCTGATTAGGAGTCAAATGCCTTAGGCACCATGCCACCAGAACTGCTTAAATGCTTTTAAATTTCCAGTTTTTGTTTTTTTTTTTCACCTTTTTCAAACTTACATATGTTTTCTCACCTGAATATTTTAACCTTATTCTGTTGTAGAATGACCAGCTTTTTTTCCTTTCCTTTTTCACTTCTTCTTTTTTCCATTTTCATTCTCTATTTCATTCACCAATGATTAAGTGACTTCCTTTTGGTAAATTTGGAAAATACAAATACGAATTTCATTTCTCTAACTCTAATCCTGTTTTTCTGTTACATGTGTCCAGTCTTTGTCAACACTACACCTATTATTTCTAAAAACCCCCAGCATTATCTCATAGTTACTTAGATCAAGGTCTTTCCATTGTTACTATTTATCTCCATTGTCATCCTCTCTAGTGTCCTCCCCTTCAGGCAGTTTCCTTGCTGGGTCTCCAGAACTTTTAAAGCCATCCCATCATTTACTACTACACCAATGCTCCGTGTTAACAAGAGAATCCTGAGGTCTGTTCCAATCATCTCTTGATGCTTCTTTCTTTTATACATCATCACATTGGTTCTAAAACAGAGTTTCTTTGAACCCAATTGGCGTATGGGTTTTTAAAATATTATTGGCCACCCACCTTCATGCCCAGGATTCAAATATAAGTCATATAAATCCATAAGAGGTGGACCAGGGGAAAATTGAGGTAACAATGACTTAACTGCTCATTCCAAGAACTCAGGCTTTTCATTGGGAAGATTTATCTTGCGAAAATTTCTTTTCTCTTAGCATAGGTTATTTCCCCCAAAACTCTTCAATTCCTCACCCCCATAGGCTCAAGCTGGGCCTGCTCTTTCAGTCTGCTAGAAATACACAATCATGTCTGAATATCAGCAATGAACATATTTTAGGCTCAAGCTGACACCACTTCTATAAGAGGAACACAATGAATGACGTATTCTAGCTGAGTATATGGATTCATCAATGGAAAAGCAAAACAAAGGATCAGTGCTCTTGGAGCAAGTAAACCCCCAGATTATCTCTTCTTTCCTATTCACACTTTAGGAGTCAAATTTAGATCAACTGCCCCACCCTTATTTCTCAAAATTATTTGGATGAGAAGATAAAACTTTCATTTTCTATGTTATTACATTTTAGATATTACAATATTAAGAGCTTGCATTTATAGAAATTTTCCCTTGTGCCAGAAGTATTCTAACACATTTAATCCTCATAATAAAACCCTATGGAATAAGATAATGTTTTATTCCCAATTTATAAATGATGAAACTGGGTCACAGAGAAATTAGGTAAGTAGCCCAAGATGATACAGTAAGTGGCAGAGGCAGGATTTAAACCAGATTCTGAGCTGGCTCTAGACACCAAGCTCTGATTGCTGTGTGGCTCTGACCTCTCTTACTCATCTTCATGTAATCTGTGAGTAACAATGAAGTTCACAATATGTGACACAGAAAGTGAGCAATGGAATAACCATGTCTGTGACTAATGAGCACTATTTTCTAGGCACTTTGCTAAAATGTTTTACCAACAACATTCACTTAATATGTACAACCACCCTGTGTAATTTTCCCCCCATTTTACTGAGGGGATACTGAGGCACAGAACAACTAAGTAACTTTCCTAATTTTCCACAGTTAATGGCAAGTAACAACAACAACAACAACAAATAAGTGGTAAAATCGGGATTCCAATTCAAGTCTGTGAGAATCTAAGTCTGAGATCAGAACAACCGCTCAAGACTGCTATCCATGTAATTTTGGGCAGGCTCTTGGCTTTATTTGAGGTAGTATTTGCAGTCAGAGTAGTTGCAAATGTCACACGTTCCAGGAGTTGTAGTACAATCAGTAATCATGGAAGCATTAATGCTTCATGGCTGCTATGTGGGTGCCCAGCCAGCCTGCCCTTCAGTACTTGTAACTTGTGGCCACTCTGGAGCTCACTATTTATACTCACATATAATTTAGTTTTTAAAATTATATGCTACACAAACCTTTGGACATTTGGAAATTCATGAAGGTCTTGGGTAGTTCCTTTTGAACATTATGAGATCAAGTTACACTTTCTTCCATGTTGACTGATTTCATAGGTTATGTTTCTATATATACATGAGTTTTTACGTACATCTGTGACAGGCTATCATTGCTATCTGAAGGCTGCACTGTTCAAATGATTGGAGAGTGTAGAAGACTCAAATCCTTGTAATCAGTGTTGCTTTTCTATATGTATTGCTTTGGACATCTGAAGCATCTCCATGCCTTTATTTATTTATTTAAAAAAGCAATCTTTTACTGTCATTAGCACCATAAAGCAGCATCACGTTATATACCAGGTACTAGTTCCATCATAAAGACACATTTGTTCCTCGTTGTATTTTAAATACTTATTTTGAGAAAGTGGAAATGTTAATGACTATACCTTTGGGATAAAATTAGACTATTCCACAAGATGTCACTATTTCCCTTTTAGTGGAGATAGTTTGCCATCAAATTGTTTCTCAGACATTCTAAATCAATAAAATAAAGTAAATAATTTCTTTTTGTATGGGTGAGTCAACCAGTACAACATGCTGTCTACAGAGGGGTGCATTTTGATGTTCAACCTGGCACTGAAAGTCACCTTTGAGCCTGGGACAATACAGCCTTCTTAGCAAAGAACCTGGTGTGTATAGTATTGACATGCATTTTAAAGACTGAGATTCATGTATAGTTCAATGGTCTTTTTAGCTCTAAAGAAAACTGTGGGTAAAAGTAATTTTCTTGTTAAAAAGTTAAGGGTTTCAATTATAGTCTACAAAACCTCACAGCCACCTTATTCTTGCTCCTCTATTCCTGGGAGTTATCGAACCTTCCCAGCTTCATTGACTAAGTATAGATTAAATTCTAAAACACCAGAAAACAGACTAAAAGAAATATACAAAGTCTCTATATCCTGTCATTGGGAGCTCTGGATTTGTTTATTAATGTTCTTTTCCTATGGGATCATACGCAATCCATTTTAATAGCCAGATGAAACATAGTGGGCTCAGTTTGATTTCGCATGGGATAAGTGTGAGGGCCAGATTCATCTCGCACTATTTTCCTGACTCATACCAAGTTTTATTTTCCTGTCTAACATGCTTCAGCCATGAGTCTTGGAGAGCAGCTAAACAGGGTGGTAAGAAAGCTCAGACAGAACCCTGAGAATAACTTAACATTTTTTAGAGCCCATATTATCTTATTTCTGTCATGCACATTTTAAGAAATCTGTCAGCCACCTCAACCAGAAAGTAGTTTGGTGACTTGGTGGCAATGGGTAATGTAGACTAATTCATTCAGCAAATACTTGTGGAGCTTTTGCTACATTTCCATTGTCTTGATAGGTAGTGAAGGCACCGACAGGAAAAATAAGGTTCCAGTCCTCAAGGAGCTTCCCTCAAGCTAATGAGGAACAAAGATAAACAAGGAGGTGTAACACACTCTTAGGACAATGGCAGATGTACTCTTAGGAGGTAAGCATCATAGGCTGACAGATTAAAATAAGAGAGTCTGCAGCTCATGTTCCAGAAACTCAGTAGCCCATTAAGTCAGCAGTTTTACTCATGACCATCCACCTAATATTAGACATGGAGAAGCCACCAATTCAGGATACATTTAAAATAAATAAATAAATTATGAGGTGGGCACATTACATTAGTACATACAGTGGATTTATTTTCAAAATATTTTATCCAGCAGAAAAAAAAATAGAGATAGATACTTATTTTAAAGTTTCCCTAATAAAGTCTTGGTGGCACAGTGGTTAAAGCATTTGGCTGCTAAACAAAAGGTCTCAAGTTTGAACCCATCAGCTAGCCCTTGTGAGAAAGTTGTGGCAGTCTGCTTCTGTAAAGATTTACAGCCTGGGGACCCTATGGGATAGTTCTACTCTGTCCTACAGGGTCACTATGAATTAGAATTGACTTGATGGCATGGGCTGGGTTTTTTAAGAAAATCTTAGGCCTAAAATGACCCAGCCAGGTTGAGTTTGGGAACACAAGATTTATGATCTCTACCCACCAGCCACTCCTCAGAAGGAAGGTTGGGCAATCCTACTTCCGTAGTGATACTGCCTCGGAAACCCAAGGAGGGGTTGCTATGAGTCGGGGCCGACTCCACGGCACATAACAACAACAACAACAACCCTAAATAATGTATTTATTTCAATAGCAAAAATCTGAATATTTCACTGGAAAAACACATTGAGGGAAAAGAGAGGATGCTGAGACTTCTTTTTCTTTATAGGTGCTCAATAGGTCTTAACATAAAATAGAGTAGAAATCATTGGTCTTAGCACTGATTGTGCATTCCCAGTAGATAATTGCATAAATTGGTAACATTTTAACAAAAATAAAGTTATTTTTCTTCACAGAATAGTAGTGAGTGTTTTAATGCCTGGCAAAAGAGAGAACATTTTTGATCTTTGCTTTCCATAGTTGACATATGTACTTTAGTGTTTTCTCTTCTTCCCCTTCGAACTTTTAGTATTTTAAAAACTGATAGAAAATATAAAAAACTTACTGGGTTGGTTATAAAAGTATGTAAATTTGAGAAAGAAAGGGAGCCAAATATCCAACTATTGATTGTTGTTCTTGTTATGTGCCGTCGGGTTGGACCTGACTCATAGTGACCCCTCCTTAGATTTCCGAGGCAGTATCACTATGGAAGTAGATTGCCCAACTTTCCTTCCAAGGAGTGGCTGGTGGGTTTGAACCAACATCTTTCTGGTTAGCACTCAAGTGCCTTAGGCACTACACTACCAGAGCTTCCAACTATTGATTATTGCTAATATAAATTATGGGATATATATAAAATAGTATGCTATCATTAAAAATAATTTTGTAGAACAATGGTTAATGGTAAATAAATATATTCATGGTATGTTTTAAATGAAAAAGCATATTAGAAAGCTAGGTGCAATATAACTCAAATTTGTATAAAAAAACTATGTACAGTTTGCTAGTCTGTATTGTTCCAGTTTTGTAAAAGGAATTTATAATCTATTTGTAATAAGAATAAAAAACAATAGACTTTGTATGTATGAGTGACTTCCTTTTTTATTTTACAAAAAGAATTGCTCTTTAGTCTTTTGTTTTTATTCTGTAGTTATTTCAAAGGGAGACAATCTATCCCAGAGCTGTTAGATATAGATATCTAGTGAGTACTTAACTTTTAAGGTATTTATTAGTTTTTTTTTTTTTAATGGTGATTGTTAAGTATATCCTTGCAGGAAAGAGAAATGACTGAGACCTCAAGTTTTAGTATCCCCAATCACTTGGATTTCTAGGGAATGTATTCAAAGACTACATTACAGACAAGTACACATTTTTCATCCTAATGTTTGGCATCAGATCTCCAAACAAGTAGTGACCATTGGGCTATATGTACTTTCCAAGGTTTCTAGTGTCCAGTAAACACTAAGTTAATTCCTCCAAGCCTTCTTTTACCCTAGCTGGGTTCCCACTTGGCCTCCTACAGGCAGAGATACATCCTCATAATAAGAGAAGATTCTTGGCCATCTTACCTAATAGGGCCATGTCTTAGTTAACAGGTGCTGCTCTAACATAAATACCACAAGTGGATGTCCGTAAAGAACAGAAATTGATTTTCTCACAATTCTGGAGGCTAAAAGTTCATATCAGCGTCTTGGCAATTCCTCCTTGTTGGTAAGCTCAGTTGTTCCTTGATTTCTTCACTTGTGGACAATCCTCATGTGGCCTCCATTTTCCCCACTGGGAGGGTCCCTGTGTTGTAGAACTCAGAAGTGATTAGCTTTAGAACCTACTCTACTTGAGTATGAACTAATTAACATAACAAAAAACCCTACATCCAAACAAGATGTCACTATTTTAGGAAGATACAGCTTAATCCATAACACCCAGCATGAGAGTGACTCAAAAAATAAAAATAAAACAAAGTAATGGGCTAGTTTGTCCCCCATGTAAAAGAATAAACATGAAGAGATTATTCTCTCCAACAGCTCCATTTGTAAAGTCTTTACTTTCACTAAGAGCTTTACTTTCACTGCATTGACTTTGACTTTAAAGTCCTTGTGTCTACCTCCGCAGGGTGGAGGTTTGAGCTCCCCTATGAGATTCGATTGCTCAGGGTCAAGAGGGATAGCTGATTCACTTCCTTTATTAACTTTCTCTAATCTCACGTTTTACTGACTATGCTAAGGCATTGGACTATGTGGATCATAACAATTATGGATAATATTGTGAGGAATGGGAATTTCAGAACATTTAATTGTATTCATGAAGGACCTATACAAAGACAAAGAGACAGTTATTCAAACAGAATAAGGAGACACTGCATGGTTTAAAATCAGGAAGGGTGTGTGTCAGGATTGCATTCTTTTACCATACTTATTCAATCTATGTGCTGAGCAAATAATGAGAGGAGCAGAACTGTATGAAGAAGAACTCAGTGTCAGAATTGGAGGAAGACTCATTAACAACCTGCAATAGGCAAATGATACAATCTTGCTTGCTGAAAGTGAAGAAGAGGACTTGAAGAATTTACTGATTAAGATTAACTACTATAGCCTTCAGTATAGACCACACCTCAACATAAAGAAAACAAAAATCCTCACCACTGGACCGATAAGAAGCACCATCACAATAAATGAGGGAAAAGATGACGTTGTCAGGCATTTCATTTTACTTGGATCCACAGTCAACAGCCATGGAAGCAGCAGTCAAGAAATCAGACATCGTTTTGCTTCTCTTGTGCTGCTCTAACAGAAATACCGCAAATGGAAGGCTTTAACAAGCAGTGATTTATTCTCTTACAGTTTAGGAGGCTAGAAGTCCGAGTTCAAAGTGCCATCTCTAGGGGCTGGGGGAAAGTCATTCAGCCTTGCGCTACAGTTCTGTCTCTTGCTCCCATCCCACTGAAGCTGAAGGCATTTCTTTACTCAGGCAGACTGGCTGCTGAGGCTAATAAGCCCAAGGTTAATAAGTAAAATGGCACAGTCCCAAGCTTATCACACAACATAGCAGGTCACTGGTTCATGTCCAGAAGCAATCCTAAGATCGGCAGAGAGCATGGCAGGCTGCTGAATGAAGACTCGGCTACATGCAGGGTCCAAGCATGCCAAAATGCTGCAGAGACATTTCTCAGAGCTTCTTATATGCTGGAAGCAGGCCACATTCCTAAAACAGCTACTCAGCTGCTCCAGTAGAGTCCACCAAGGAGTTGATTACTAATTTCATCATGGGGATTAACTATACTCAGCTGCCCAGACACTCAAAACCAGGCCCAACCAACTTGACACACAGCTTAACTACCACAGATGTCATATTGCTGCAACAGACCTCTTTAAAGTATTAAGGAGTAAAGATGTCACTTTGCAGACTAAGGTTTAACTACCTCCAAACCATGGTATTTTCAATTGCCTCATATGCATGTGAAAGCTGGACACTGACTAAAGAAGACTGAGGAGGAGTTGATGCCTTTGACTTGTAGTGTTGGTGAGGAATACTGAAAATACTAATACTACGTACTAACAGAAGAAAGAATAAATCCATCTTGGAAGACCAACAGCTGGAATGCTCCTTAGTAGAGAGAATATCCAGACTTTGTCTTACACATTTTGGTTATGTTGCCAGAAGGACTAATCCCTGGAGAAGGATGTCATGCTGGTAAAGTGGAGGGTCGGCAAAAAAGGGGAAGATCCTCAACAAGATGGATTGACATAGTGGCTACAACGATGGTCTCAAGTATAGCAAGGATTGTGGGAATGACACAAGACTGGGCAGTGTTTTGTTCTGTTGTGCATAAGGTCACTATGAGTTGGAACTCTCTGGACTACACCTAACAATAATTATTTTGATTAGAATTCAAATTGTCTTCTCTATCTTAGTGAACCATAGCTCAGGTCTCTGTTGGCTGGTCTGTCTACCATGATGTGGACTGTGATTGTACCATTCATTTCCTGACTTGATAATGATAAATACTATCTCTACAAAGTATCACCTGAATCCACAGTCCCATATGCCCTGTGGGTCACCAGAGCTACCAAGACTGGCTTTAAATGGGAATATACAACACCTGTTACCTTCCATAATGGAAAGATATTTATAAGTACTCTTGATGGAGTTCAGTCTTCCAAATCTATAATTAATTCTTCATCATTTTTTGAATACTACAGAAATTATTTTTACTCAGGGTGATCACATTTGCTTTCTACTATTTTTTTTTCTTTGCAGATTTATAGATTTAGATTTGTATTCACATTTTTTGTGCTTCTCCATCCATTTGTTTTTGCTTTATTATCTTATATTGGAGGGTTTTGTTGTTTTGTTTTGTTCTTGAACATTGCAGATTCTAAACGTCCTGCATTTAGACATGGGCCCAGAACTACTTTGCAGTTTAGGTTTGGGAGATCCATTCCTTCCAGAAGGAAAGGAAATTATGTGTAAGTCCAGTAAAGGTTTTCTGAACCACTCTCCTCCTTTTCTATGTATTTTCAAACATGACGGAACTGAGAGCTTTCACAACCTAACCACACAGAATGCTTTATGAGTTTGTATAATGTGATACGGTCTTCCTTCTTGTCAAGCTATTCTTTCTGCCTAAGAACATTTTAAGAACATTTCCCTATTCACTTTGGCCTGACTAACTGCTACTCCTGGTTTAAACGCTGAATTCTTTGTTAAAGATGTCTCTTCCCACTCCCCTTCCGAATTACTGTCTCTCCCACAATACACAGCATTGACTTGGAAAGTTACAGATCTTTCTCTAGAACCAGGCCAGTATGGCTGATTCTCTTCTCCTCTTGCTGATGGATGCAGACGTGACTGCTCAACACTGGGGGTGAGGGAGACGGGGGAGCACACTTTCATTATACCCGCCCCCCACACACACACACTGCAATACTAATAAGAAAGTATCTTCCTACCAGAATAAAATGATTGAAAAAAGACACTTTAGAGGTAGCCTACTCAAAAAATAAATTTCTAACATGATTATCTTAGAAATGCATCACCAATTTCTCTCAACTGGTAAATACTGCTATTGCAAAATAACATCTTACTTCTGCATTCTTGGTTCCTTGACCAGCGTATTCATCATCAAATCACTAATTCCTTCTCTCTCATTCCCCAAGTTAGTGACTTAAAATAGCCAACACTTTTTTTATTTAAAGGAGTTACTCCTCAGTCCATTCTGAAATTTCACAAAATGCACCTTAATGAGATTCCCTTCTCACCTGTTGAACTGGACACCTGATGAGCTATTTCACTTGCAAGCCTTATGCACGTTTGCTCTGGGAAACAAGGATCCCTGCTGGCTCAGTGATTAAGTGCTTGGCTGCTGACTGAAAAGTCGGTAGTTCAAACTCACCAGCTGCTCCCCAAAAGAAAGATGTGGCAATCTGCTTCCATGAAGATTAGAGCCTTGGGAACCACATAGAGATAGTTCTACTCTTTCCTACAGAGTCACAATGAGTCAGAATCAATTCAATGGTAATAGGCTGAATGAAGTATGTTTATGAGGAACTATTTTTAACGATTAAGAACGAGGGTTCTAGAGTTATAAAGCATACTGTATTACATTGGGCAATTTCAATTTTTTTTCTCTCTTCCTCAGTTTTCTTGTCTAAAAATTGGGTTAATAGTGAAACCTACCTCACAGAGTGAATGTGTAAAGCTTTTAGAACAATGCCAGGCATTTGTTTTTATTTCATACTTGGGGTTTGAACAAAATGGACTGATATCAAATGCATTATAGTTCACCAAAGTAAGATCAATTATGACAAAGAGAAATATCTAAGAGGGAATTTGGTTAAGGAAATGATGAAAGTGTTGCAATTTTTAATTTCCTGAGCTTCGTTACAAAGCATAATGGATGAGACTGTTACATAATGGATGCCAAAATCCACTGAGTGGAGAAATCTAGACTTTCAAGTTCAGTTTCTTCTCTCAAATAATTTTTCAGGATTTACTGACAGCTTCTGAAAATCTATGGGAGCAGTTCTACTCTGTCCTGTAGGGTTGCTATTAGTCAGAATCAACTCAATGGCAGTTGGTAGTTGTTTTTTCTTTTTCTCTTTCTATTTTCTTTTTTTTAATGAGGAGACAGAAGCCATTGATAGTCCAGTGATAAAAATTCCTTGCAGGAGATCCAGGTTTGATTCCTAACATTGTACTTCAAGTGCAGCCACCTCACGTTTGTCACTGGAGGCTTGTCTGTGGCTTTGATGCTGAACAAGTCTAGGCAGAACTTCCTGACTAAGACACATGAGGAAAAAAGGCCTGATGATGTACTTCTGAAGAATCACCCAGTGAAAACCCTGTGGGTCACAGCCGTCTGACAGTAGTGGCAGTACATGGGGCTGCCCACTTAAAGGCAGCTAGCACAACAGTAAGGAAATAAGAGACTTCTCGTTTATTTCACTCAGTTCTGTTTATCTGAGGCCATATTCATCCATCTGTCTGTCACCACCTTGCCTTTCATAATCATTGCAGCTGGACAGATAGTCTCATGACAATTTCTATCAAAGACTCTTTCAATGCTTGACCAAAGAGGAACCTGCATTTTGCATAAGGATTTTACACATCTCCTAGCCATGCCTGAGAAGAGAACATAACATCTATCAATCAGGGACATCACTTGGATTTGTTACTTTCTCTAGAAGCTAGGGTGCCCATGAAACAACAAATGGATTAGATCCTTTCAAACATGGAGTTTTTCATTTGTGACTGATGGAATATTATTAATATCCTTCATTTAATAAGTCAGCCAAGTATAATTAATTCAATGCAAGTTTCTAGCATAAATTCATATTCATCTTGCTTGACTGTTTTATAACACCAAAGAGGAGCAAAGCACAACTGCATAAAAATTACATGTTGTAATTTGGAAGGAGGGCTGCTTCTGTACCAAGATTGGCTGATCCTTTTTGAAGAAATGATGCAGTGTGGCCTCTTCCAGAAAGCTAGCTAATGCAAGCCAAGCTCAGTCTTGCTGCAAGGGATTTGTGACCAGAGAGGTAACATGAGTGCATGAATAATTTCTTTTAGAAGGATTAGCACAAAGCTGATTCCTATGAAAAAGAGGTTAAAGATCTCCCAAATGTCCAACTTTTCCAAACTGTTGTACCACTCCATCATCTCAAACATTAATTATTCCTCCTCCCATCAGTACTTTCCCTCCCATCTTTTGTGTTCCATAATTTGTTGCAATGTCTCACAAAATTCATGAAATGTCGAGGAAATGGCTCATGCAGTTGTGTAGGCTGGCAAGTCCTAAATATGAGGGTCAGGTGTCAGGCTACAGGTTTCTCTTGACTCATGTGGTTGTAGGGGCTGACACGCCCAAATTGGCAGGTCAGGTGACAGGCCGCTGCCTCACAAGGCTGTGGAAGCTGGTGAGTAAGGCCAGGTGACAGGCTATTGCCTCAAATTCCACAAATGGGGTCAGATGATGAAAAGCTGGATGCAGGAGAGAGAGAGAGAGAACTTTGCCAGAACATTCATATGTATTGGATCCAGACCACACCCTCAAGAAAACTTCTATTACTTGAGCAAGGCATTGCAAGTGTGTGAAGGTTGATAACTGGGGTAAAATTTGTGACTGAGTCACACTTTCTAGTAAGGTAGTGACACAAGATATATTCCACCTTAATCCTTCCTCATTAACATAATGGACAACTCACTCCCAAATGGGACCATAACCACAGACATAGAGGCACAACACAAAAGGAGGATAATTACATCAGATCAAAATAGAATATGACAACATTATATAATTGCCAAAAGACATTTCATTTTTCACAAATGAAAAACTCCACTTTTGAAAGGATCTACTCCATTCGTTCTTTTATGGTCACACTAGCTTCTAGAGAGAGTAAAAAATCCAAGTGATGTCCCTGAGTGATAGATGTTGTGTTCTCCTCTCAGACATGGCTAGCAGATGTGTAAAATCCTTATGCAAAATGTGGGTTCCTCTTTGGTCAATAACATAACTGCCAAACCACTGAAAATCATGGCCTCGTCAAGTTGACACATAGCCTTAACCATCACAGTTTCCATACGCCTTATTTGCATTAGCAAGAAGCTGTCCAAATCCCTTGGTGAGCCAAGAGAACCTTATTTGCATAGTCCCACGCAACTGCTGTGTGGGAGTTACAAAGACTAGATAGCTAGAAGGGCCATATTAAGTAATGCACTGCACCACAGCAGGGAAAGGAAAAAATTCCTTTAAAAAGCTTTATCAAATTTGTCCTCTTTCCTTTATCGCTACATGACTCTTTCCCATCATTTTCCCCTGTAATGGATTTCTACCTGTTCTGTCACTGTGATTTACAATGTAGAAAACAATGTCTGTCCTTTTTGGAATACGTAGCTTCTGCTGAACTGTGTGACCTGAAAACAGCTGGGAGAACCAGAGAGCAAAAGATACAACTTTAAGTGAAAGGAATATTTCTGTTGGATTGTGATAATATAATATAGTAGAAATGAAGGAAAAAATAAATGTGAAATTCAGGACTGGACCTGCTGTTCTTATTTCATACTCCTATGTCTCTATGTAACCACCACACGTTACATGGAACTGCATCCCCTAAGTTCACTGTGGTATCGTAATGACCAAATCTATTTTATCACAATTCTAGCTTGACTTTCATATTGCGTTTGACCTGAGTAATTGTATCTATATTCTTTAAATGTCTTCTTCCTTGGTTTCTAAAATACTCTACAGTTTTAAAAGCTGCCATTCCAAAATCTTCTATTTTTCTAAGTTGCCTTTTTCTCCCTGTTACTAGCCTTTTTCTGTGTAGGGTCTTTTGTGGGTATGGGTATTAAAGACCTTGTATTTGTTCCTATACTGTATTCATATTATTTTATCACAACTGTAGAACTGGTCCATATGCTTCTCAAAGTGCCTGTGATTACCTCTATATGAATGATTGAAAAATCCATATGTCCATACCACTTTGGAAGTAGCTGATTTTTCCTTCCATCAGGCCCCAAATGCAGTTGGCCACTAAGTCATGTTGATTATATCCATAAAATGTCCTTGAAGTCAGAATAATAGGAGACTACATTGTTGAGAGGATGACATTGGGAGACAGCTTGACCTTGACTTTACTCTCAGCCCTGGCTACTATTAGTTGTAACTTTAGTCAAAGCTGCTAAACCATCTTTCTAAAGTCTCCAAGAAATGTTGTAAGGATCAAATTTGATAATATCTATAAGTCACTTATCATAGTGCTTAGCCCATAATATATGCTCTATAAATATTTCTACTGGAAATTATTTTCCTTGTAAAATGTATTAAGAAACTCTTTCCCTTCATCCTTCCTTCCCATCCCCTCCTGCCTTCCCAGCTCTATTCCTGGGCAAATACTATGGTTTTGATCTCCTATGCTTGGTTTTCTAATGAGTGCATACCCTATTGATACTACTTTGCACTTTAGAAGCCTGTCTATCATTTGGCTGATGGGTGAATCATGGGAGTGAAGTCATATTCTGTTATGGTCACACCATACTGAACAACCTTGTCTTCCCTTATGCTCTCTTTTTCTTGTCAGCTAGCCAAGCTGGTGTTTTCTGGCTACGTTCCATTGTTCACACACTTTTCCTAATTGTAAATTACCTTTTTTCTCTTCTTTTTGCCCATTCTTTAGGATCAGGGAGAGTATAAGTAAGGCTGATGTGTGATAAATCAAGTTAAAAAAAAATATATATATATATATATAACATTGGGCTGGGTGTGTCTGGTTATGGTCTCTGAGGCTTTCTCTCTAATGGATAGTCTTCTATGAAAGGTAAATTAGCTGTTGAGGATCCTCTACTTAAATCCTCCAAACTCATTAACTCTCATGGAAGACTCTGAATGACCCAGAATGGGCCATTGCTGTCAGAGAAATGGTCCGCTATGAATGACTAGGCAGGGGAAATGTGTTCCCTGATTGGTGGCAGACAGTGGGTTTTATGTCAAGGAGGGAATGTAGGGTCAGCTCTACCTTAACCACAAAGAATATGTTAATAGAGGTGAGAAGGAATATTGAACAAATTGAAACAACTGATGTTTACTACATGTTCCATGTTGTTGTTGTTGTTGTTATGTGCCATCGAGTCGGCTCTGACTCATAACAACCCCTCCTTGGGTTTCCGAGGCAGTATCACTACGGAAGTACATTCACCAACCTTCCTTCCAAGGAGTGGCTGGTGGGTTTGAACCACCAGCCTTCTGGTTAGCAGTCAAGTGCCATAGGCACTATGTTACCAGAACTCCAACATGTTCCATAGGTTCAATTAACATGATATAGCTCCAATATGTGAACTTATACCTAAACACACTTATTCATTCATTCATTCAATAACTATAATATGGTTTGTCTACCTGAAGCCAAATGTGAAGCTTTTGGAAATTGTGGCAGACACATCCAGCTGTCTAGTAAATATTCATGCTTCTCTGCCACAAACAAGAGTATTTGCTAAGAAAGTCCCGCCCATATGACAACATTTCCTGCCCTGCTTACATCTAGGTGGTGCTATGATTACTTCTTCTAAATGGGATATGAGGAAAGTTGTATTGCTTCCAAGCCATATTGATAAGAAACAGATGTAACTTCTTTTTCTTCTCTTTCCCTTTCTTCCAAGAGGAAGGGAAAGATCATAAACCTTTAAAGGATGGTGGAGGCACCATACGGAAAGATTCTGTGTCCTGAGTCACCATATGGAAGTTTATATGGCAAGCATTCTCATAAAATTGTTGTGTGAGCAAGAAATACCATTTGATTACATTAAATCATCGAAATTTAGAGATTTATCTATTGCAGCAGCTAGTGTTAGCCTAACTAAACAGGAAATGGCCAACAGTAAAAAAAAAAAAAAAAAAGGAAAGAAATGAACAAAAACAGGATTTATTGTATTACATTGACCAAAACATTCATTTCTTCATTAATATATGATAAAAACCCCTTGAGGAAAATGATTTTTCCTGTCTTGTTCAACACAGTATCTTAAATACTAGTAAGAGTACCTGACACATGGTAGATGCTAAATAAATATTTGTCAATTAAGAATTTTTTTGTCCTAGTGCTGCATAATAAATTATCACAAACTTATGGCTTTCACAACACATTTAGTATCTCCCAGTTTTCATGGGTCAGGAGTGTGGGCATGGCTTAGCCAGGTCTTCTGCTCAGGAACTCAAAAGGCTGCAGTCTAGGTGTTGGCCAAGACTGGGTTCTCATATGAGACTCCAGATCCTTTGCCAAACTTATATGGTTGTTGGCAGAATTCATGACTTTTGGCAGCAGTAAAACTAATATCAATTTGCTTCTTCAAACCCAGCAGGAGAGAGTTTCTGGTCTCCAGGCCCTCTTTCAAAGGGCTCAGTTGATTAGGTCAGACTCATCTAGTACAATCTCCTTTTTGATTAATTTGTAGCCAAGTGATTATGAACCTTAATTACATCTGAAAAATCCCTTCACCTTTGCCATAAAGTATAACCTAATCAAGAAAATGACTATTCTATCATGTTTGCCATATTCTATTGGGCAGAAGCAAGTCATAGGGCTTGCCCAGACTCAATGGAGAGCATATTATACAAGAGCATTACTCACTGAAGGTCATCATAGAATTATATCCACCATGAAAGACAAAAGCCACTGAAAAATTGCTTATATTTTAAATGACAAGGACAGATCATTGTTTTAAAATGGAGTAGGAGACTACTTGAAATTTGGTAGAACATATATTCAGTTTTCTTTGTTTTTGTTAAAGATTTTAAATTTGGGCACTAAGTTTTTAAGAGTAGTGAAACTTTGATACAATAGTGAAATAAATATTAAACTGTCTTATATTTGTATGGACTTTGAGTAAGCATAACACAACATACATGCTTATTTACATCATTTTACAAAAAAAAACATGACAAGGTAAAATTTTTACCAAATGACAGTTAACAATCTATTTTGAGGAATAGTCTTATGTAATACTGATAATTAAAAGAATAATGAGGACAGGGTATTCTGTTCATGTAACTTTTGTATTAATTTGGCAGATGTAATAATTATTTCATGATACATGTTGTGTTAAAGTAGAGAACCTATCATTTAAAAAGTTACTAGAAGTTTATTTTTACTTTTCAAGCTTCTCTTCTCCTGTTGTTATGATCCTCATCTTTACTCTGGAGAAGTCTATCTTTGTGGGTTTTTAAGCTATTAGGTACACAGAAAGGCACCTGTGTTTTCCTCTGAGAAAGTCTTGAAATCAATCAAGTAACTCATCCTTGAGACTGAAGTAGTAAGTATTCTAATTGTTAATATGATTTTTATTTATACTGTCCTGTGTCAATTATATTTGTTCTTCATTTGTATTAGGGAAGGTACGTGTTTATAAGTTTTCCTATACAATCAGGGAGTTGGTGCTTGATCTCTGTTATTTCCTTTCTTCTGGTAACTTTGGACTTAGTTTGCTTTTTTTCCCTTAGTTCCTCAAATTATAAAGTTGGTGGTTGCTTTGTGCTTTTTCTTCTTTTGTAATATAGGCATTTGCCACTATAAATTTTTCTATGAGCACTGCTTTTACTGTATCCAATAATTTTGTATGCTGTGCTTTTATTTTCATTTGACTCTAAGTATTTTCTGATGTGTCTCTTGATCTCTTCCTTGATCCATTGGTTTTGCCATGCCAGAATGGAAAGGGATGGGCACAGCAGAAAAGGAAATTTTCTTACCATTTAAAAGTACCCTTTTACTTTTTTCAGTTAGTTACTGCTTCAGAGTTCTTACATAGTTGGGATTACAGATTCATAGTTGTTGTTGTTTTTTTTTTTTTTGCTCCTGTAGAAAACTCACATTGCCATCATTCCAGTTATCTCTCTTGTTTCTTTTAGTAAAATCTTGTTTAACATATAGTCCTATTCTAGCTGTGCTTCAGAGAATTGAGGCAGGAGCTTCCCACTCTGTTGGAGGTGAAGCTAAAGAAGGTGAAAAATGTTTCTCCCTGCCCTTAGGCACACAGGAAGAGAGGTTCAACTCAGAAGGAGGAACAGCATGAGAATCAGGTGTTGTCTATTTCCAATGACTGGTGAATACCAGAATAGATTTAGAAAGCCTATAACAAATGACCTCAGGATGCTCAGAGGCATTGGGAATGTTAAAACCTAACAAAACCTGGATAGAATGGGAGAAAAATGTGGAACAATACACAAAATCATAAGAAAGACCAGGCTTACTGGTCTGAAAGACTGGTGAAACCCCTGAAACTATGGCCCCTAGTCACACTTTGGGCCTAAAATTGAACTCCTGTGGCTTCTAGCCAGACAATGGTCAGGCCTATAAGGTGAACATTTACACCAGGTAGGTGCACTCTTTACAACAGTCAACTATGGGAGATCAGAAAGGCAGCATTTGCACAAGGGGATAGCTCAGAAGGCAGGAATGCATAGGAAAGAAGGACACAAGGAAAAGGTAACCACAGGATTGCAATCAATGTTAAGAAACAAAAGGTATATGAACTGTTGAATGGAAAATTAATTTGCTCTGTAAACTTTCACTCAAATCACAATTTAAAAAAAGAGAGACGTTGTCACACTTGGCTTTCTCAAAGATCTGGGATGACAAGAGAGCCAGTAGCCCTCTGTGTATGAAAAGAAAGAAAAAAAGAAAAGAAAAACCTAACAAAAGACTAGGTTTCCCTGTGTCAAACAGGATGAGTACTTGTACCAATATGAATTAGTAAATAAATAAATAGTACTTAATTTGATGTCATAGTTCTTGTGAGGCCTGGACCATATGAGGTAAAATAGTTACTGCCTTTTTTTTCTCTTTTTTTGTTCTTATCCAGGTCCAGACAAAACTAATGTGTTAAGCTTTTCACCTATAGGTAGAAACACTTACAGTTTTAACTTTCTAGTAAAAGCCTGGATTACATTTGAAAATAAAAAGGCTATAGGGCCAGAGGAAGAACAATGATGTTAGAGCACTTAAAAAAATACAATAACTAAAAACAAAATTTATTTATTTTACAATTTAATTTATGAGCATAAGTTAATATGTTATGGACATTAACTTTATATCTAAACAAACCTAATTCTAGATATGAATACTAATCAGAATCTTAATAAATACAGTTTGAAAATACCCAGTATATTTAAACTATTAAAATGTCTACTAAAAGAAAAAAAACATACATTTAATTTAAAAAATTGGTACAGAGTCATAGTTATAGTCACAAACAGAAATGAAATGTATTTGATTTAGTATGTAAATATGTATTAGCTTGAAATAACTCTTGAAAATATTTAGTACTTTAGAAGCAATCTAAATAGCAGACAAAAGAGCTACACCCTCTTTCCATCTGTAAGAGATTTTCTGATTTGTCATGCCAAGAACTGATATCATAAAATTTGTGACTCCTCCCAGAAAATAGTGAGGAAGAATCAGAACAATAATGTCATGCCATTTTAGGAATGACTGAGATACCGTCAAAGACATATAGCTATAGCTGTTGCATGCTGTCAAATCAACTCCAACTTATAGCAATACCATACACAGAGTAGAGCTACCCCATAGGGTTTTCTAGGTTGTAATCTTTATGGGAGAAAATCACCACATCTTTTCCTAACTCTGAGCAGCTAGTGGGTTTGAACTGCCAACCTTTTGATTACCAGCCAAGTGCTTAACTGTTGTGCCACCAAGGCTCCTTTATAGTTATACAGTGGAGAAGAAAATGCTTGAATGAATGTCTTCACATTTTTGAAACACTACCAAAGAAATAAAGAAATGAAATGGAACGTATAAAGATTGATACCCTAGGCATTAGTGAGCTGAAATGGACTGGTTCTGGCCATTTTGAGTCAGACAATCATGATCTACTATGCCAGGAATGACAAACTGAAGAGGAATGGTATTAAGCTCATTGTCAAAAGGAATGCTTCAAGATCTATCCTGAAGTACAATGCCGTCATTGATAGGATAATATCCATATGCCTACAAGGAAGACCAGTTAATACTACCACTATTCAAATTTACACACAACCACTAAAGCCAAAGATGGAGAAATTGAAAACTTTTACCAAATTCTGCAGTCTGAAATTGACCAAACATGCAATCAAGATGTATTGATTATTACTGGTGATTGGAATGCAAAAGTTGGAAACAAGAAGGATTGTAGGTAGTTGGAAAATATGACCTTGGTAATAGAAATGATCCTGGATATTGCATGATAGAATTTTGTAAGACCAATGACTTATTCGCTGAAGATACTTTTTTCCCACCAGATGGAATACACAAGAATCACATTGACTACATCTGTGGAAAGAGGTGATGGAGAAGCTCAGCATCTTCAGTCAAAACCACGTCAGGAGTTGAATATGGAAAAGACCATCAATTGTTCATATGCAAGCTTAAGTTGAAGCTGAAGAAACTTAGAACAAGTCCATGAAAGCCAAAATATAACATTGAATATATCCCATGTGAATTTAGAGACCATACAAAGAATAGATTTGATGTACTGAACACCAATGACTGAAAACCAGATGAGTTGTAGGATTACATCAAGAACATCATACATGAAGAAAGCAAAAGGTGATTAAAAAGACAGTAAAGGAAGAAAAGACCTAAGTGGATGTGAGAAGAGGCTCTGAACTTTGCTCTTGAATGTAGAATAGTAAAGCAAATGGAAAAAAATGACAAGATAAATGAGCTGAACAGAAAAGTTCAAAGGGCAGCTCAAGAAGACAAAGTAAAGTATTATAATGAAATGTGCAAATATCTGGAGTTACAAAACCAAAAGGGAAAAACATACTTGGCATTTCTCAAACTGAAAGAACTGAAGGAAAAACTCAAGTCTCAAGTTGCAAAATTGAAGGATTCTATGCACAAAATAGGGAGCTCTGGTGGTGTAGTGCCTAAGGCATTTGACTGTTAACCAGAAGGCTGGAGGTTCAAACTCACCAGCCACTCCTCGGAAGGAAGTTTGGGCAATCTACTTCTGTAGTGATACTGCCTCAGAAACCCAAGGAGGGGTTGCTATGAGTCGAATCCAACTCCACAGCAGTTGGTATGCACAAAATATTGATTGATGCAGGAAGCATCAAAAGATGATGGAAGGAATATGCAGTCATTGCACCAAAAATAACTAGTCAATGTTCAACTAATTAGGGAGATGACATAAGATCAAGAACCAATGGTCTTGAAAGAAGAAGTCCAAGCTGCACTGAGGGAGCTGGCAAATAAAAATGTCTCCAGAAATTGAGGGAATACCCACTGAAATGTTTCAACAAAAAGATGCAGCATTGGAGGGAATTAATCATTTATGCCAAGAAATTTGGGAGACAGCTACCTGGCCAAATGATTGGAAGAGATTGATATTTTTATTGATCCAGCAGAATGTGGAAACTACCAAACAATATCATTAGTATCACAGGCAAGTAAAATTTTGCTGAAGAAATTAAAAAGTTGTTGCCGGAGCATATTGATAGGGAACTTCCAGAAATTCAAGCTGGATTCAGAAGGAAAGAGATATTATTGCTGATATCAGATGGATTTTGGCTGAAAGCAAAGAATACCAGAAAGATGTTTGCCTGTGTTTTTATTGATTATGCAAAGCATTTGACTTTGTGGATCATAAAAAAATTATAGATAACATTGCAAAGACTGAGAATTCTGGAATACTTAATTGTGCTCATGAGGAACCTGTACATAGACCAACAAGGTATTGTTTGAACAGAACAAGAGGATACTGCATGGTTTAAAATCAGGAAGGGTGTTCATCAGGGTAATATCCTTTCACCATACCTATTCAATCTGTATGCTGAGCAAATAATCCGAGAAGCTGGATTATATGAAGAAAAACATGGCATCACATTTGGAGGAAGACTCATTAACAATCAGCAATATGCACATGACACAACTTTGCTTGCTGAAAGTGAAGATGACTGGAAGCACTTACTGATGAATATCAAAGACTACCGTCTTCAGTATGGAGTGTACCTTAACATAAAGAAAAGAAAATTCCTCATAAAAGAAAAGAACTGGACCAATAAGCAACATCACAATAAATGGAGAAAAGATTGAAGTTGTCAGGGATTTCATTTTAGTTCGATCCACAATCAACACCCATGGAAGCAGGGGTGAAAAAATCAGATGTCATATCCCACCTGGAAAATCTGTCTCAAAAGACCTCTTCAAAGTGTTTTTGTTTTGTTTTGTTTTGTTTTTTGTTTTAAGTTGTGATTTGCGGGAAGATTTACAGAGCAAATTCACTTTTCATACAGCAGTTCACATACACTTTGTCTCATAGTATTGACCACAATTTACCACAATGCAACAGCTCCCCTCCCACATCCTTCCTATAGTTACCTCTTCCCAGTGTCCATCCCTCCATGGGCTCCTGCCCTCTGAGCTGTCTCCTTGTGCATAAACAGCCCTTCTTTCTCCCATGATTGTTCTCTCCAAGGAGTGTGTCTACCTCAGGTAAATGTTCAACTCATATGCCTATCTTTTGTTTGGCTGGAAACCACAGGTGTGGGTTCAATTCCAGACCTGAAGGGCAGCTAGGG
>NW_006921809.1:3311089-3367986 GCF_000298275.1 Orycteropus afer afer
GCTCTACTATACACCTGGGAAATCTGATCATTCACATAAACTTATAGGACCATTGTCTGCCAACCCTATAAATGTTCTTGGATACACTCCCCACTTCATGGTTGTTGTTGTTATGTGCCATCGAGTCAGACCTGACTCATAGCGACCCCTCCTTGGGTTTCCAAGGCAGTATCACTATGGAAGTAGATTGCCCCATTTGAGGAGTGGCTGGTGGGTTTGAACCACCAGCCTTCTGGTTAGCAGTCAAGTGCCTTAGGCACTACGCTACCAGAGCTCCCTAAAAGTTCATCCTGTCCACCCATCTATCCACCTGTATACCCATGTTTGCCTTCACTGACAACGCAGTACTGTATGTGCAAAAGGGTTCATATTTTTTGTCTGTACCTCCCATGTACGTCTCTATGTCTTTCTCTTCCTCAATGCCTCCATATTGGTCACTCGCATTTGGTACATTGCCTTTCTCTTCAACCAAGTCAATACTTATCTCTATCTATCTAACAGCATTCCTCTTCAAAGTGTTAAGAAGCAAAGATGTTACTTTGAAGCCTATGGTGTACCTCACCCAGCAATGTGTGGTAGTTATGTTTTTGTGTCAACTTAGCTGGGCCTGGTTGAGTGGCTGGGCAGCTGGAGATAGTTATTCCCCATGATGAGAGTGGCAATCAACTCCATGGTGGAATCTACCACAAGCAGCTGAGTAGCTGCTTTGGGTATCTGGTCTGCTTCCTGTGTATAAGAAACAGCTTTGGGAATGGTCTCTAGCATATGGCACACTTGGACCCTGCACGTAGCCATGTCATTGTTCAGCAGCCTGCCACACTCTGTCGACCCTGGGACTTACAATGAACTTGAATTAATGGCCTGCTGTGTGGTTTGGTAACATCAGGACTGTGCCTTTTTACTTGTTAACCTTGGGCTTTTCAGCCTCAGCATCCAGCAGCTGTTTAAGTGAAGAAATGCCTCTAGCTCCAGTGGGCCTGGAGCAGGAGGCAGAGCTGAACCCCAAGGCTGAGGGGTTTTCAACTAGCCCCTAGAGCCGGGCACTTTGAACTTGGACTTAAAGCGTCTAAATTGTGAGAATAAACTCTCGTTTGTTTAAGCCATCCCATTTGTGGTATATTCTTGTCAGAGCAGCACTAGATAACCAGAAAACCATGGTTTTTAATCGCCTCATATGCACATGAAAGCTGGATAATGAATAAGGAAGACCAAAGATGAACTGAGGCCTTTAAATTATAGTGTCTGTGCTAAAGGGGCAGGATGGCCGCATCTAATGCCTAAGCCATTTGATTGCTAACCAGAAGCATTCAAACCCACCGGCCATTCCTCGGAAAGAAGGTTGGGCAATCTACGTTCGTAATGATACCACCTGGGAAACCCAAGGAGGAGTCACTGTAAGTCAGATCCAACTCAACTGCAGTGAGGTATTTTTTTGTGTTGTTGTTGTTGTAACTATATAGGAGGAAGACAGAATCAGCAGCAGTAGCCAAGGCCTGTTCTTATGAGGCCAGACATGCCACCACCCTCCAGCCCTCTTATCAACCTTGACACAAAATGTGCCTTCCATGGCACCCAGCACCTCTTTTCTGGGTTTAATAATTTGCTGCAGTGACCTCACAGAACTCACAGATTATGAGGTTTATTAGGGAAACAACAGGCTACAATTCAAATTCAGGAACATGCTAAGGATACAGTTCTTCTATGAGGACAGTCTCCCCTCTTCTGTGCCCTTAGACACACTTCTCTGGCCCTTGGCCTGTCAGCCTGGTGTCTGCCTCTGTGGCCCAGGTAAGCCTGCCATCTGTCCTGTGCCTCTGGGTTCCATTGCCACCATCCCTCAGCTGGTTTTCTCTCTCAACTGGGCATCTCTCTCAGCTGGGTGTATCTCTCACCTGGTAGTGAGATTCTTCCTCTGCCTCTAGGTTGTTGTTGTTGTTGTTGTTTGCCGTCGAGTCGGCCCTGACTCATAGCGGCCCCTCCTTGGGTTTCCAAGGCAGTATCACTACGGAAGTAGGATTGCCCAACCTTCCTTCCGAGGAGTAGGTGGGTTCATTTTAAGCTTGGCAGAGTGGCACAACTAACCAATCCCAACATCAGAGTTTTGCACACCTGAGAGAGATAAAGTGAACTTTCCCAGAAGATCACTTTGTGCTGCTCCAACAGAAGTACCCCAGGTTGATGACTTTAACAATCAGGAGTTTAAAAGTAGCTACTCAGTTGTTCATGGCAAATTCCTCCACAGAGTTAACTGCCAGTCTTATTTCAGGGAATAACTACTAGCAGCTGCCCAGCCAAGTTGACACATATTTGCATGGTCCCACCCAATGGGAGTAATCCAGTGGGAGTTACAAGGACTATGACTAGAAAAGCCATACCATGTAATTCACTGCACTACAGTTGGTGAAGAATACTGGAAATACCATGGACTGCCAGAAGAATGAACAAATCTGTCCTGGGTGAAGTGGAGGCACAATGCTCCTTGGAAGTGAGAATGGCCAGACTTTGTCTCATCTACTTTGGTCATGTTGTCAGAGGATTAGTCTCTGGAGAAAGATATCCTCTTGGTAAAGTAGAGCATCAGCAAAAAAAGGGGAATACCCTGAACAAGATGGATTGACATGATGGTTGCAACAATGGGGTCAAGTGTAGCAAGGATTGTGAGGATGGAGTATGACTGGGCAGTGTTTCGTTCTGTTGTACATGGTGTTGCTGTGAGTTGGAGCTGACCCAATGACACGTAACAACAACAACAAACCAAAGAAACAATAAGCTTTTAAAATGTTTTGAAAAAATTGGTAGAGTTTGAAATAATAATTAGAAGCTTTTAGAAAGTACAGGCTGACATAATCCAAGGATGAGTTTTCCATCGATTTTAGTTGTTTTGAAATGAACAACCTGCTTCACAAAGTAGGGAGTTACCCTACCACATATGCGAAAGCAGCCTAACTGGTCACAGAAATTGTAGAAGGGATTTTCTCATGAGATGAGAGATGGATGTTTAGACTTCTAATTTCCCTTCCAGCTTTAAGATTGAACAATTTTTTCAATCGTGTTCACCATTTCATTTTGAAAAAGACTGGAATGAATTTGTTTGGTTCTTATTGTGATTACTATCTTTGCTTGCACTCTCTGTTTCTTATGTAGTTTTTTTTTCACTTTTTTTTTAAATTGACGCCATACAAATGCATCTACTGAGTCTTCTTTTGCTTGATCAAATGCAAATACATTTATATAGATTCTGCCTATATATTACTAACATTTTGAAAAGAAAATGAAAAATGAAGTCAGTTATGTAAATGATTTATCTAAATTGACACTAAACATTCGCAAGAGGGTAGGATTGTAAACATCATCTTTTTATGGCAGACTGATTGAGTTGTTACTTGTGAGCTGAATATATGAAAGGGCATGGTAACCTTACATTTCAACCTGATGGTATACATTATGACAAAGAAATCAGTGATTTGGGCTGCTGCTTCTTTTTCTTCTTCTTCTTCTTTGGCTTTTTATAGTTTACAATGGAGACCTGGTGAAACAGTGGTTAAAAGCTCAGCTGCTAACCCAAAATTAGGTGGTTTGAACCCATCAGCAGCTGTGTGGCAGAAATATGTGGCAGTATGTTTCCAAAATCCTACGGAGCAGTTCTGCACTGTCCTATAGGGTCACTACAAGTTGAAATCAACTCGACAGCAATGAGTTTTATTTATTTATTTATTTCGGAGGTTTGTAGCTTACAAAGAATATTTCTATCTCTTATTTCATTTACTCTCACCACCAATCAGTAAAGCTGGCATTAGTCTCACTCTATAGATGGTAGAGGTAAGACTCAGGGAGTTAAAGCAGCCAGCCCAAGGGGACATACCTAGTAACAGAACTGCTTAATAATGAAGTAGGGTCTTGAATCCAAGTCGTCTGTCTCCAAGATTTATTTCCCTTTAGCATCAGAGACTGGTTTTACCTCAAAACTTTTCTGGAAAATAGGTTTTAGGGTTAATAATTTAATGTTCTTACACCTCAGTGGAGACTGTCAGAATCTGAATACATTATAAAATACAAGGAAAAAAAATATGGTGCACTTAGAATATGACAGAGTATAATTTATGATTACATAGTTTAATACTATTTTCTCTACTTTTAGTTAAGGAAGAATGCTGCATGGTGGCCTTTTCTGGTCAGAAAGTGGTCTGTTTCATCCTCTGAATTACTTCATCCTGCTTTCAGTACCACAATAGTTCTCAGCTGAGCTTTCATTTATAAAGTTAGAAGATACATAAGACAATTTCTTTTTGTGATCAATAAAGCCATCCATCTCCTCCTCTGTGGATAGCCACCAGACCTGACAGTTGTAAATGTGGCTTCCTTAAGCCAGTGAGTCTTCTGTAGATTCTAGAAAAAGGGTACCGTGTTTCTTGACAAATAAGAAACATGCTCACATTTTCCCTCATCTTTTGTTAGGCTAAATTTCTGATAGACTAGGACATAAACTTCCAAAATATCAGTAAATACAGTTGCTTCTAGTTAAAATAAAAAAAAAAAAAGTTGGTTAAGAAACACACAAAAGAAACAATCCCTCCCCCACGTCACCTAGCTGTTATGGTAAATACTTTGGCTTTGCATCGATATTAGCATTGTCTACATGATGAAAAACAGCTTGTTGACAAAAGAAAAATGCAAATAAATGAATTATATAGTGTTATGTAACCAAGACTTCAATTTGCTTGACTATTCTGTATTTTTTTCTGAAGCAGTAAAATTATATCATGATTTATAATTTCTTTCTTATGGATATAACATTAGGAGGGTATTTTTCTTGACATTGAAATAGAATTATTATGACTCTATTTATTCCTTTAGGCAACTAAGCTGAAAATAAAACTCCCTGCCAAAGACTTCAGCATAAAATGACCAAATCTATATGAAATTGTGTTTTATTGACTCTAGTAAATAAAAGAAATAACAAATAGAAATAGTACACACACATATATAAGTATGTATGATTATATAATTAATTAGTAGAATTTTGGCTCAGAATATTTTTATCTATGAGTAAAATAAATAATAGATTTGAATAATAGTAAGAGTAATATAATTAGGTATTTCTTCAGGAGTCACTAGAATGTTTAAACACAATCAAAGGTCATCACTCAGAAAATACTTACCAGAGGCTATGATAAAAATAATAAATAAAATAATAAAAATAATATTTATTAAATAATGTTGAAAACATATAAGAAAATCTTAGTGCTAAATTGAATATTCTATAATTGTTTTAGGTATTCCAAGGAATAAAAGATTGATGAAGACTCTGTTAGAGGAGAGGTATTCCAGCTGAGCCTTAAAGCAAAGGTCAAGTTTGAATTGATAGAGGTGAGAAAGGAAGACATTCCAGATGAGAAGGGCAACGTGAGGGAAATCCTAAAGGTGAAAGTAAGCAGGGTGCACATTTTCATTTTATTTGTGAAAATATAATAATACTGAATGTCTTAACCTAAATGTCTTAGGTATAGTTCCAGGAAATGACTTGAATTTCCATCCGTTTCTGATTTTGCAGGCCTTATTATCATGGACTTGTTAGACCATTAGTAGTAATGTTTATTAGATAATAATAAAAATAGTAATGACAATATCTCAGTAATCCACTTGTCATTATTTTCCTAATGTGCACATTATAGTCTTCAGCTCAGCGTCTATACTAAATAACCATTCTTAAATGCAGTTCTTCTGATCCATTATTTACCATTAAATAGCAGTTTACAAGTAACATGATGAAGATAACATGACCTTATGGGATTTGTAATATTAATGTAATTCAGCCCGATTTCAGGGCAGGAGTTGAGGGAAGAGAAGGGTGCAGGTTCTGTGCTACAGTTTGTTGAGCACTTTTTTTTTTTTTTTTTTAACTTTCCTCATAAAGAAAACCCAAACCCACTGCCATTGAGTCAATTCCAACTCATTGTGACCTATATGATGGAGCAGAATTACCCCACTGGGTTTCCAAGGCTGTAAATCTTTACAGAAGCAGACTGCCTCATGTTTCTCCTGTGGAGTCACTGGTGGATTCAAACCACGGACCTTTTGGTTAGCAGCAGAGTGTTTTAACCATGGTGCTGCCAGAACTCCTTACTTTCCCCATAGGTTTCTTAAAAGAAGACAAAACAATTTTTTTTTTTTTTAATTGGAAACTGATAAAGCTATATATTTATGTGAAAAGTATGTGATGTGTCAAGTAACATTTTATCTTATGTCAGATATCATTACAGACATTCAGAGTTTCATAGTCATGTAAAGAACCAAAAGAGAGGTAGAAATAACCAGATATAGGATGATTCATCAAGAGAATTAAGTGAGACCTTCTAGAAAATTCCTCCTAAATATGTAGTTTCTCTTAAGTGTGACAGGTGAGATAATTTTCAATGGTTCACAAAACATTTTAAAAATTACTTATTGACTATCCACTAGGGAATTAGGGGGAAAAATCACTTATAGCATAAGACTACAATTTAATGTGGTCTTAAAGTGTGATTCCCAGACCAGTAGTACCAGCAGCATTTGGGAAATTGTTAAAAATAAAAATTATGAAGCCCTACTCAGAACTTCCTCAGAAACTATGAGGATGAGGTTAAGCAATTTGTGTTTTAATAAGCCCTCCAGATGATTCTGATATGTATTAAATTTTGAGAATGACTAATTTGATGAATATCCATGGGTACTACAAATAGTTAAGCACTGGAGTACAACCCAAAGTTTGGTGGTTCAAATCTACCCAGAGGCTGTTTGGAATAAAGGCCTGGTGATCTTCTTCCAAAATATCACAGCTTTGAAAACTATGAAGCAAGCAGTTCTACATGGCAGAAATGGGGTTGCCAGGACTTGCAATCAACTCAACAACTGTGGTAGTTAAGGTTATGTGTCAACTTGGCTAGGCCTGGTTTTGAGTGGTTGGGCAGCTGGATGTAGTGATTCCCCATGATAAGACTGGCAATCAGCTTCATGGTGGAATCTACTGTGAGCAGCTGAGTAGCTGTGTTAGGGATTTGGTCTGCTTCCAGTACATTAAAAGAAGCTTTGAGAAAGGTCTTGAGCTTCTTGGTACATCTGGATCATGCATTCAGTCAAGTCATCAGTGAGTGGCCTGCCACGTTTTCTACTGATCTTGGGACTATTTCTGGACTTGAAGTAGTGGCCTGCTGCATTGCATGATAATCTTTGGACTGTGTATTTCACTTGTAGACCTTGAGTTTATCAGCCTCAGTAGCCAGCAGCTGTCTGAGTTAAAAGACACCTCCAGTCCCAGTGGGTTGGGAGCAAGAGGCAGAGCTGAAGCCCAAGGTCAAAGGGCCTTCACCCGGCCCCTAGAGCTGGCAGTTTGAACTCGGACTTCTAGCCTTCTAAACTGTAAGAGAATAAATCCTTGTTTGTTAAAACCATACATGGTTATAGCAGCACTAGGGACCAAAAACAACAACCATTTGATGAATATAATTTTTTAGAAATAAGATTAAATAAAATACAATCTATATACATTAAAAATTAAATTTAATTAAAATAAATTTTGGTATAAAGGGCATGTGCATAAGGCAAATATCAAGAAAGTAGTATTTGAATTAATGAAGTTTAAGAATAGTATTCTTCTTTGTAGGATTTCAAAGACTGTGGTTTGGCAAGAATTTATAGAATCCAATAAATCAGAAACAAAGTAAAGGAAGGAAAGGAATGAAGTGAGTTAATGAAAGCTAATACTCACTGCTGTGAAGTTGTATCTGACTAGTATTGCTATAGAAGTAGATCACCCAACCTTCCTTCCGAGGAGTGGTGGTAACTATACCACCAGAGCTCCCAATGAAAGCTGAGAGCTAATAGGTGTCAGTAAAGACTAATTTGGAAGATCTACTATCTTTTTGTTTCTTTGTTTGTTTTGTGTTTTTGTAACTATTAAAAAGGTCAGTAAGTCATAACTTGGGACTATCTAGCCTAATATCAAATATCTGAACCCAGTTCTTAGAAATAATTTGGTTAAGTTCAGCGATACAGAGAGATCCTTGACTTTATGGCTCAGACACCGGAGCACTTCCTAGATGGCCTGAATTTATGAACATTGTGTTTGTTAAAACACAAAGTGTTAAATGAAAATTAGAGTAACCTGAGTCAGAAACCATGTCTCAGCTTTCCTTCTTTTTGGCAGTAACCCAAAATTGATAATCCCTGTACCACTATCTATAATCAAAGAATTGGGCAAATATCAAGGGATCATATTGTTTTTCATGGTGAATGCTGAAAGTAGTTTATTTCAGCCTCTTTCACAAATAAGAAATCATGCGGTTTTCTAGACTTCAATAATGTCTTAAAACTTGAATTATGATTTCACCATGGAAGTGCCTATTAGTAAACTTAATACATTAAAACATTTAATAATTAATTTCTAGATATAGACCATATGTAGAAAGATAGAACTAAATAAATATCTAAAAGGGCTTTTAGGAAAAGAAACATTAATCCTTAGCACTTCTGGTCTTAGTGATAGATTTTTATTTAAATATTTAGCCTCTAATTTATATTTGATTGGCTATTTATTCAGCAACTATAAACTAATCTAGTTTTTTGAATCTTTATCACTCAAGTTTTTATTCTACATGCAAGTACAAAAAGTGATTTATACATTAAAAATATCGGAAGTGAGTAGCAAGTATTAGCAGTTTACCATTTGAGGAGGAGCAAGGGAATAGAGCGAGAACACTGTGTGTCACAGACAGGACCCAATGAAAGCAAAGGATGCAGTGAGAACCAGAGCTTCAAACCAGTTCATTCTGGTTCTACCCCCTGCTGAGAATTTACCTTTCTATCCCAGGTATACTGAATCAGAATTCACATTTTAGTAAGATCCCTTGGGATCTGATTTAGTATATCTAGGGTACCAAAAAGCCAAACTCACTACTGTTGAGTCAGATCTGACTCATAGCAACCCCTCCTTGGGTTTCCAAGGCAGTGTCACTAAAAGGTAAATTCTCAGCATTGAGTTGAACTAGAATGAACTGATTCAAAGCTTGAGCAGGAACACTGAAAAAAACCTCCCAGCACTCCTCGTTTCCTACAAAGCACAAGGAAGCTTTCTCCAGTCTCCACCAATTTGAAGTTGATGGTGTGTTAAAGATAAGTACACCCACTCCTCCTCACTTTTTGACATGGTTAGTTTCCAATGATGAGGTCGTTATATGAAAACCTGTGTTATGCAAAAATAAGGGATGAGCACATCAGATCACAAAATGTTGGATGACTACATCATTAAATAACTGCCAAATTATATCGTTATATAACTGGCAAACCACTGAGAATCATGGCTCTGCCAAATTGACATATAACCTTAATCATCACAGCCAGTGTTACCATCACCTCACACTTCTGCGTTTATTACTATCAAACCTACATCATCACTAAAGTGTGAAATGATCAGAAAGCAGATTTTTTACTATTGTTGTAAATATGAAATCTTGGATAATGAGATAGTGGATAAGTGAGGAACAGGTGTAAATCCCAAATCAAACCTGTTGCTATAGAGTTGGTTCTGATTCATACAGATCCTATAGGAAAAAGTAGAACTGCGTCATAGGATTTCCAAAGCTCTAAATCCTTATAGAAGCAGACTGCCACATATTTCTTCTGCAGAGAAGCTGGTAGGTTTGAATTTCTGATCTTCCAGTTAACAGATGAGTGCTGTAGCCACTGCATCACAAGGGTTCCTTAGTAGGACATTGCCCAAAACCCAAACCTCTACTCTGTTGAGTCAATTCAGACTATAGCAACCCTGTAAGATGGAACAGAATTGCTCCATAGTTTCCAAGGCTGTAAGTCTTTATGAAAGCAGACTGTCACATCTTTCTCCCATGCAAGTGAAAAATCTATCTCAATTATTCCTAAGCAATTAACTGCACTAACAACTTAAAGAAGAGAAGATGTATCAGTTTCCAGGTATAAATAACATGCACCTCATTTTCTACTGTTCTTTTACATGCAGTCTGGTATTCATTAAAATATGTAAGCAGAAGAAAAGAAAGACCGGTTGTAAAAAAAAAAAAAAAAAAAAAGTCAGCAGAAATAGAAATAGGGATGTCCCAGATTTTGAAATTAGAAGGCAGAAACTTCAAAATAATTATGGTTATTAAATTGAAGAACTTAGTGGAAAAGGTGGACAACATACATGAACAGGAAGGACTTTCAACAGAATGATGCAAAGTATGTGAGTCAATTGAGAATTTTAGACCAAAAAAATATGTCAGAGATGAGTAATGTTTTTGAAGAACTTATCAGCAGACTAGACCCAGCAAATATAAGAATCAATGAACTTTAAGACAAGTCAATGGACAATGGTCCTATAAGTTTATGTGAATGATCAGATTTCCCAGGTGTATAGTAGAGCTGACAAGGGGCAAGGTTGTGGTCACTGTTTGGTCACAGCCAGCTACCCAGAGGGACTGAGTAGTTGAACCTGCAGGCTTGGGACCATAGTCGCAGGGGACATCAAGCTCAATTGGCATAACATACTATACAAAACATTGTTCCACCTCCTACTTTGGTGAGTAGCGACTGGGATCTTAAAAGCTAGCAAGCTGCCATCTAGATGCAACGATGGGTCTCTCCTCGTCAAGAGCAAAGAAGAAAGAAAACCAAAATTAATGGAAACAATCAGTCCTAGCGACTGGTACACCATCTGATCTGCAACCTATACAACTATGAGACCAGAAGAACTAGATGGTGCCCGGCTACCACTGTCATCCACTTGGAAGGAATGTAGGAGATTCTGGATAGTGAGGGAGAACAATGTGGAACAAAACTCAAAATCATTTGGAGGAGAAAAAAAAAAAAAAAAGGTGAGGACCAGGTTTGCTGGTCCAATAGAGCCTGGTGGAACCATTGAGACTATAGCCCCTAGGTGCTCTTCAGGTCTGGAATTGAACCCACACCTGTGGTTGCCAGCCAAACAATGTACAGACATGTGAGTTAAACATTTACCTCAAGTAGACACAGGCCCTGGAGAGAACAATCATGGGAGAAGGAAGGGCTGCTTATGCACAGGGAGACGGCTCAGGGCACAGGAGAGTGTGTAGGGATGGACACTGGGAAGAGGTAACTATGGGGAGGAAGTGGGAAGGGAGCTGTTGCATTGTGGTAAACTGTGGTCAATGACATGAGACAAAGTATATGTGAACTGCTGTATGGAAAGTGAATTTGCTCTGTAAATCTTCACCCAAATCACAATAAATTAAAAAAAAAAAAAGAAAACAGAATGGCCAGAAAAAAAAAAAAAAAAAAAAAAGACAAGTCAATGGAAATGATTCACCATGAAATAAAAGAGGTGGAGGAAAGAGAAGAAAACAAAATAGAGCATCCAGAACCGTGAGACAACATCAAACTATAAAATACCTGGAAATGGAAGCACAGAAGGAGAAAGGGAAGAACTTGGCAAACAATTTAAGTAGGGAGGCTGACCAAGAAGTCTTCAGAAGCAGTTTTGTTTCTTTTCAATTAAACTAAACATATGCATATGATCCACCAATTCTACTTCTAGATATTTACTGTGATAGGTGGAGCTGTGTGTCAACTTGGCTGGACCACAATTCTGTGTAGTTTAAGCAATTGTGATGTGGGTTATTTCCATGATGGGATTGGATGTATGTGTTTTGAGCAGCCAATGTGTGGCCTGCTTCCAATATATTTATGAACATCCTGGGAAAAGAGACATTCTTCTGTGGATCGGAATCCTATTGTGCTGCTTACAACTGTCCATGAGCAAACAATCCACCATTTGGCCTGGAGATCTTGGATTTGTCATCCATTGGAGTTAACAGCTGGTGTACTGCCTGCCAGCCTTGAGCTCCTCAGCCCCTGCAGCTGCATGAGTCAGGAAAACCTCCAGCTTGATGTTTGATCCAAGAACTTGGGACATGCCAGCTTCTATAAGTGTGTGAGCCATTTTCCTAAGATCAATTTGTCTTTCTCTATATGTATATGTAAGCTTTACTGGTTTTGCTTCTCTAGAGAACCCAGCCTAACACATTTACCAAAGATAAATGAATAAACACAAAGAACTGTAGAAAAATATTCTTAATAATTTTACTCCTATATCCAAGTACTGGAACTACCCAGATGTTTGGCAACCAATAAATGGTAAGTGAATTGTAGTACACCCATGTTATCCACTATCATTCAGTGCACACACACACACACACACACAGAGAGAACATACATACTTATAACTGCAACAAAATGAATGGATATCAAAATCATTATATTAATGGGAAAAAACAAGTCCCAAAAGATTTCATACTATATAATTCCATTTATATGAAAATTTTTAAAAGGCAAATCTACAGAGATAAAAGAAGCATTAGAGATGGTCAAGAGTTGAGGTTAGAGGGAGAGAATTGACTGAAAGCTGCATTGGATAACTCTTGTGGGTGATAGAAATGCTGTCTGTTGATTTTGGTGGTGGCTACATGACTGTATACAAGAACTCTGGTGGAGCAATGGTTCAGTGCTTGGCTGCAAACCAACAGGTTAGTGCTTTGAGACCACTCAGCAGCTCTGCAGGAGAGATCTGGTGATCTGTTCCTGTAAATATCACAGCTTAGAAAACCCAATGGGGCAGTTCTACTTTATCACGAGGGGTTGCTGAGTCGGAACCAACTCTATAGCACCTAGCAACAACAACATGGCTGTATGCAGTAGATAAAACTCACTCAATTGAGCAGCTTAAATAGGTGAATTTCATTGTATGTAAATTACATCTATTAGAAAATGGGATAATTCACATAAAAATTCCATATTTCCAGCTCTCAAAAATGTCAAATAACTGACAGTGTTAAGCCCACATCTGGAACAGCAAGAATTGGTTGGAGCTAATTAGCAATGACCCTTTCCCGAGAATTCAATACTCATCAGTTTGCCACCATTCTCAACCATTTCTATAGTTAAGAAAACTAAGGGCAAGTGTCAGAGAATTATTTCTTTGTACTCATTTGTTTATCAAAAGTGAAACAAATAAAAGATAATCTGAGAAGGCTGTGCATTTTTATTTATGGTAATGAAGGCTATTCATATGTGTTTAATATGGATCTTATTTCGTTCACTCATTTACACTTTCAGTTTGGGCCTTATAAGTATTTGAATACATCAGCCCTACCATAGAATCACACACAAACAATAACTAGCTTACTAAATACACACACACACACACACACGTTTTAAATAATCCATCAGACCACATTTAGACATCTTTAAGACTGTAGATTTTTATCTCTCCAGAAAAAAGGGTTAATACTCAGACTTGTCCTTTCTGTATATAAAAGAATGCCTGCAAGTCAAACTTATTCATTGTGATTATTGTTCTTAGTAATTGTTGGCAGTGCAGAAGTCTATAACTTTTAAGCCTTTTGTTGAACACTGAAAACAAATCAAAACAAAAAACAGTTGGATCCAATGCAAACTGACCCTCCTTTGGGTTTCCGAGGTGATATCACTAGGGAAGTAGATTACCCAATCTTCCTTCTGAGACTGAGTCTCCACTCTTTCTCCTTTCCATTGCAGCCCCCAGACAGAATAAATAACTCCTTGTGTATTGAACCCTATGGATTCTTGGAGTCTCTGAGTGGTACAAATGTTTAGCAGCCAAAGGGTTAGAAATTTGAACCCATCTAGACTTGCCTGCTAACCAGACGGCTGGCGGTTCAAACCAACCAGCCACTCCTCGGAAGGAAGGTTGGGCAATCCTCCTTCCGTAGTGATACTGTCTTGGAAACCCAAGGAGGGGTCGCTATGAGTCGGGTTTGACTCGATGGCACATAACAACAACAACAACAGAGTCACCTTGGGAGACAGCGTAGTGCCTAAGGCACTTGACTGCTAACGAGAGGCTGGTGCTTCAAACTCAAGCCACTCCTCGGAAAATGGGGCAATCTACTTCCGTAGTTACATCGCCTCAGAAACCCAAGGAGGGGTTGCTATGAGTCTGGTCTGACTCGAGGGCACATAACAACCACAACAGGGTCACCTTGGAAGAAAAGCCTGACAATCTCCTTCTGAAATTGTACTCTATGAGTACAGTTCTGCTGTGATATACATGGGGTTGCAATGAGTTATATGCAACTTAATGGCAGCTGTTTCTTAAAACAGATTCTTAGTTAATTACTATGCATTTGTTCCCCTTGCAGGATGAAGAGGTTTTTAGAATCAGGGACCATTTCTCATTTATCTCTACCCCACAGAGTGACTGGTACATAGTAGTACTGAGTAGAAACATAGTCAGTACATGAACATTCTTTGAGAGAGCTTAGAAAGCTAATTCATGCCAAATATTATCTCTTTGGTATACTAAGTTCTTGCCCAGAACCCCCACGAACTTTTTAATGTTGGGCCCCTTATTTGATTCTGAGCACTAGGATTTCCACATTGCTCTCAAAACTGGGACACTCTCTAATAATCTTTTTCTTTATTTGAATGACATGTATTTCTTTGTTGTTGTTGTTGTTATTTGCTGTCGAGTCGGCCCCGACTCATAGCGACCCCTCCTTGGGTTTCCGAGGCAGTATCACTACGGAAGTAGGATTGCCCAGCCTTCCTTCCGAGGAGTGGCTGGTGGGTTTGAACCGCCAGCCTTCTGGTTAGCAGTCAAGTGCCTTAGCCACTACGCTACCAGAGCTCCTTTAGCCAAAGAATTTCCAGCACTTGTTTCAAGTCATTCTTCACTCCATGATGGGAAAGATTGGCTTATCATATAGTTGCTTTCATAGAAATGGATATGGGTTTGAATGTAAGCATCATAGGAAGGAATTATATAGAAATCCTGCCCTTCCTCCTATTTTCCTTCCTTCTTTTTCTCCATTTTATCCATCTGCTTCTCTTTTGTTTTTATCACCTTCTTATTACAAGAATAAGATGAAAAATAAAATATGAAATATTAGAAAGAATATGAAATAGAAGAAAAAATTTAATGCAAGAAATAAAATGTGTAGAGGGAGCTTTGGAAACATAATGATAAATCTTTCAAGGAAGAGTGAAATCCAAATAAAATTGTTAAAAGCTCCATCTGTGAGCAGACAGGCTAGCCAGAGGGTGGGAATGAGGTCGGAAATATTTGTGTTTATAGTGTCTTCCTTTCAATAGAACAATGTACAAAGTAAACTGAAATATTTTGTTAAAAGATACTGTGAAGCATCATTCAAAGTCATGTCCTTTGAAAGTGGTTTTTCCTTCAAACAACTCTATAGGTAATAAAAGTCTAATCTAAAATCTAGAAAATTCTAAATTCTAAAGATTTTCATAGAACCTCAACTTCTTCAGTTCTCCCTATTGAGGATGTTGCACATTTTTGGAAATGATTCAGAGAATAGTTAAGTACCATCTGTGCACCATTTACAGTACGGAAAAAAAAAGTTTCTTTAAACTATTTAGATTCTGAGGTTCTTTTATTCTTGTTGGACAAAGTAGAATCAGTTCCGGTTTCAGGAAGCAGCTTACCCTCACTCAATTTAAACTAAAAAATTAATTATCTGTGAGAAAAAAGAACTTGTTGATGAAAATAGCAAGACAAACACAGACCTGCATTAAAGATAGGTTCAGGAAAGTTCTTCAGGCTAAAGGAACAAGATTTCAGATAGAAAATCATAGCTACACAAAGGAAGAAAATGTTCCTGAAATGGTAAACATGGGTGAATACAAAAGCTTGTCATAAGAAGTTAATGTATAAAGTTGCAAGTTATCTGGTTAAGTTGTATGAACCTAATCAATAGGCTAGAGTGATCATTAACCTACTGACAATCAACAGAAACTAATTCCCAGATTCCTCTACGGTACATGAAGTATTTAATTGTTCTCAAATGGTTTTAACGATTCAGACATGTCAGGCAATTTGTACAAATTTTATACCTTTCAGTAAGGGAATCACAGTCTATTAAACTGAGAGAATTTAAAAATAAAAGCAATATCTTAATTCACTAGACAAAGTAGCTTAAGACTGCAAATGTAGCCTCACCTTGAATTATTATGCGTATTTTATAATTAAAATATATTTTAGCACTATATAATGGTATTTTTAATTTTAATAGGTCATGTAAGAAGATGACCTTTTTCATGAGCTATGAACAATAATAACTTTATATACACATGGATGAATTCTTTAATCAAATATTTATAGAAATGATTGCTAATGTATTTAATATCAATATCATTATTGTATTGAATATAAAGCAGAAATATAATAATTAATATATAGAAGTGATTTTATTTAGTCTTATTTATATTTATATATGTTGCTATTGTTAAGTGCTGTTGAGTGGGCTCCTATTCATAGAGACCCTATTACAACAGAACAAACCACTGCCTGGTCCTGCACCATCCTCACAATCATTGTAATGCTTGAGCTGATCATTGCATCCACTGTGTCAATCCATCTCGTCGAGGATCTTATATCTTTTTCCAAGAAATGGTCCCTTCTGACAACGTGAACAAAGTAGGTGAGATGAAGTCTGGCCATTCTTGCTTCTAAGAAGCATTCAGGCTGCACTGCTTTCAGGACAGATTTGATCATTCTTTTGGCAGTCCGTGGTATTCTCAGAATTCTTCTGCAACACCTCAATTCAGTGGCACCAACTCTTCTTCAGTCTTCCTTATTCATTGGCCAGCTTTCGCATGCATGTGAGGTGACTGAAAATACCATGGTTTGAGTCAGGTGCACCTTAGTCTTCAAAGTGACATCTTCACTTTTTAACACTTTAAAGAGGTCTTTTGCAGCAGATTTACCCAGTGCAATACGATTTCTGATTTCTTGACTGCTGCTTCTATGGGTGTTGACTACAAAATTAAATCCCTGACAACTTAAATCTTTTCTCCATTTATCATGATGTTGCTTATTTGTCTAGTTGAGAGGATTTTAATTTTCTTTATGTTGAGATAGTATGTGCTTCAAGTCATCTTCATTTTCAGCAAGCAAGGTTGTGTCACCTGCATTTCACAGGTTCTTAATTGTCCTTCCTCCAAACTTGATGTCGTATTCTTCTTCATACAGTCCAGCTTCTCAAATTATTTGCTCAGCATACAGATTGAATACATATAGTGAAATGGTACAACCCTGATTTTAAACCATGCAGCCTTCCCTTGTTCTGTTTGAACAACAGCTTCTTGGTCTATGTACAGGTTCATCGTGAGTACAATTAAATGTTCTGGAATTTCCATTCTTCACAATGTTATCCATAATTTGTTATGATCCACACAGTTGAATGTTTTTACATAGTCAATAAAACCCAGGTAGACATCTTTCTAATATTCTTTGTTTTAAGCTAAGATCCATCTGACATTAGCAATGAGTCCACATCCTTCTCTGAATCCAGCTTACATTTCTGGAAGTCCCCCATCAGTAGACTGCTGCAGTTTTTTAACTATCTTCAGCAAAATTTTACTTGTGTGCAATATTAATGGTATTATTCAATAATTTTCATGTTCTGTTGGATTGCCTTTATTTGGAATGGACACAAATATGGATCTATTCCAGTCAGTAGGCCAGGTATCTGTCTTCCAAATTTCTTGGCATAGATGAATAAATGCCTGCATCATGGCATCCATTTGTTGAAACATCTCAATGGGTATTCTGTCAATTCTTCAAGATTGTTTTATGCCAATTCCTTCAGTGCAGTTTGGACTTCAATATAATTGGTTCTTGATCATATGCTACCTCCTGAAATAATTGGACATCAATCAATTCTATTGGGTACGATGACTCTGTGTATTCCTTTCATCTTCTTTTGATGCTTCTTGCATTGTTCAATATTTTGCCCATAGAATCCTTCAATATTGCAACTCAAGGCTTGAATTATTTTTCAGCTCTTTTAGCTTGAGAAATGCTAGGGCTGTTCTTCCTTTTGGTTATCTAACCCTAAGGCTTTTCATAAGTTATTGTAATACTTTATCCTATCACTGACAGCACTGCACTTTAGGATAGATCTTGAGATGTTCTTTTTGACAGTGCGTACAACACCATTCCTCTTCAATTTGTCATTCCTGGCATAGTAGATCATGTGATTGTCTGATTCAAAATGGTCAAAACCAGTCCATTTCAGCTCATTAATGCTAGGGTATTGATCTTTATGCATGCCATTTCATTTTTGACAACTTCCAATTTTCCTAGATCCATACTTTGTACATTCCATGTTCCAATTATTAATGGATGTTTGCCATTGTTTCTTCTCATTTTCACTCATGCCTCGTGAGCAAGTTAAGGTTCTGTAAGTTTTACTCCATCCACGTCATTAAGTTTGACTCTGCTTTGAGGAGGCAGCTCTTCCCCAGGCATGTTTAGTGCCTTCCAACCTGACAGGCTTATCTTCTGGCACCATATCAGACAGTGTTTCACAGCTATTCATAAGGTTTTCCAATAATATATCAGAAACTGTTTCACTGTTATTCATAAGGTTTTCAGTGACCAGTTTTTTCAGAGGTGGATGGCTACATCCTTCCAGTCTGTCTTCATCTGGAAGTTCCAATGAAACCTTTCTGCTGAAACCTATTACCTGGTGGTATTTGAAACTCTGGTGACATAGCCTCCATCCTCACAGCAACACACAAGCCACCACACTATGACAAACTGACAGACAAATGCCTTAGGCACTATGTCACCAGAGCTCCCAACAGACAATTAGTGGCTATATATAAATATATGTTGTTGTTGTTATGTGCCATCAAGTCGGCCCCGACTCATAGCGACCCCTCCTTGGGTTTCCAAGGCAGTATCACTACTGAAGTAGATTGCCCAGTCTTCCTTCCGAGGAGTGGCTGGTGGGTTTGAACTGCCAGCTTTCTGGTTAGCAGTCAAGTGCCTTAATTTTTACCTTTTGGTTTGCTAGTTCTCAAGTGACATTCCTTTAATATCTCTCATTGACTATAGTTTTCCCTTATATCAGGATTTCTTCATCTTCATTATTATCAACAATAAATAACTCAAGTATATTTACAATACTATTTGCTTACATTAAAGCTCAGGTCCTCCTCAGTAGTTTTCATTCTTTATTACCACTTCCCCTGCCACCTCATTCTGGGTGTTGAATATACTTGCTAAGCATGCTATTAATGTTCATAGCAGCATTATCTGTAACAGCCAAAAAGTAGAAACAACCCAAATGGCCATACACTGATGAACTAGTAAATGAAATATTATATTTCATTACAATAGAATATTATTTGGCAATAAAAAGAAATAAGGTACCCACACATACTGGAATAACCTTAAATATATTATGCTAAGTGTAAGATATCAGTTACAAAGAATCTAATTACATTCATTTTTTTCTTTTAAATATATATGCTCTCTTGTGGCACAGTGGTTAAAGTGGACTGTAAATATATGTTGATTTTAGAAAGATACACTGTGTCATCGAGACTGAGTGGAAATACTAATATCAATGGCTGTCATGGGCATGACATATGCTTATTATGTGTCTGTTTTCCAGTTGTTGTTGTTGTTATGTGCCATCAAGTTGGTGCTGACTCATAGCGACCCCTCCTTGGTTTTCTGAGGTGGTATCACTATGGAAGTAGATTGCTCAACCTTCCTTCCAAGGAGTGGCTGGTGGGTTTGAACTGCCAGCCTTCTGGTTAGCAGTCAAGTGCTTTAGGCACTATGCTACCAAAGATCCTGTTTTTCAGTAGTAAATGCAAATATATGATGATGAAACACACACACACACACACACACACAATTCTTAACTCATGAACCACACAAAAACAGTCCCACGGGCTTTAGTTTCTGACCTGTTATATAGAGTGATGGAATTGGCAAATAGAAAATCAAGTGTGTGTGTGTGTGTATCTTAAACCCAATCCATTGTCTTCAAGTCAATTATGGCTCATATTGAACCTGTAGGGCAGAATAGACCTGCACCATTGGATTTCCAGGGCTGTAATCTTTTTTTTTTTTTTTTTTTGTATAGATACCGCCTCGGAAACCCAAGGAGGGGTTGCTATGAGTTAGGTCTGACTCGATGGCAGTGAGGTTTTTTTTTTTTTTTTTGTAATAGTACTTTGGGTGAAAGTTTACACAGCAAGTTGACTTTCCATTCAACAATCCATACATGCTCTGTTTTGGGACATTTACTAAAATCCCCACAATGTAACAGCATTCTTACCACTTCCTCCCTACACCCACTTCTTCCCTTCATTCTTCCTTCCCACGCCCTCCCACTTTCCTAACTCTATCCCTGGGCAAATGCTGTTCTCTTGATCTCATGTGCTTGATTGTTGTAATGATTGCATACCCTCCTGATATTACTGTTCAATTTATAGACTTGTCTATCGTTTGGCCGATAGTTGAGTAACAGGGGTTATGTTCAGTTCCTAGCTTGAAGAGTGCCTAAGGACCATAGTCTTGAGGGTTCCAACAGTCCTCATCACATCAGTAAGTCTGTTTTTTTAAAATAATTTTGAGTTTTGTTCCACAATTTTCCCCAGACTGCCGGGATCTCTTATTGTAATCTCTTTCAGAGAGGCCAGCAGGGGCAGCCAGGCACCATCCAGTACTTCTAGTCTCAGGGTTGTGAAGGCTAGGATTCTCCTTTAGTCCTTTGAACTAGCAGTTTCCAGCATGTTTGATTTTCTTCACTCCTTTGGTCCAGTGAGGAGAAACCAATGTTGCACCTTAGATGGATGTTCACAAGCTTTTAAGACCTCAGTTGCTACTCATCAAAACAGTATGTAGATAGTCTCTGTGGACTATCTTGTGCCAACTGATCTTAGTGTCTCCTGAAACTATGGTCCTGACCCTCTATACCCAGCAACTCATTCTCTCAAGTTGTTTGGCTATGACTAAGATTTTCATAACTTCTTCCTCTGTATACTCTGCTACATTTATGGGCATTTTTGCAGCACATGTAAATATATATTTAAAGAGACCAAATAAAATAAAACTCACTGCCATTGACTCATAGTGACCCCCACTGGGTTTCCAAAGCAGTAAATCTTTATGGGAGTGGATTGCCACATCTTTCTTCTATGGAACAGCTGGTGGATTTGAACTGCCAATGTTCTGTTTAGCAGTCAAATGCCTGAGGCAATATGCCACCAGAGCTCCTTATATTTAAAGATAGTCTCTGTCAAACCTATATATATATATATATTTGGAAGTAGTTCCATTCACCTTTCAAAATCACTGTTCAGCTTGAGTTTCTATCTATGCATCCACTTGTAAATTATTGTTATTGCTATTATTGCAGGGTCCTCTATGTAATAATATTTACCTCTGTTACCTTTAACTCTTGTGTTCCTCCCTATTTCTTGACCATTTTGTTTTGTTTCCTCCTTATTGTATATTTCCTTGCCTTTCACCCAAGTTAATACATGTCTTCTTTCTAATTGATGATTGTCCTTCCCTGCCCCTTCTACCCCTGGTAACCTTCAAAGAACATTTTTTTTTTTTTTCTGTATAAGGCTGTAACCTTTACCAAAGCAAACTGCCACATCTTTCTCCCATGAAAGGGTTTGAACAACCAACCCTTTGTTTAGCAGCCAACTGCTTTAACCACTGTGCCACAGAGCTCATATAATTTAAAAGAAAACATGAAGAAAATTGGAAGAACTCTTAAACCTATCAAAAAAATATCAACTGGAACTTCTTGAGACAAAAAAAAAAAAATGAGGTAATAAAGTCATTGGATAAGTTTAGCAGCATAGAATATGAATCAAACTGTGAATCAGAGCACTAGATAAAGCTGAAGTACATAGAGAAGAAAATGCTGAAAAGAACTTACCAGTGATTCCATGACCTATTTGACAATATTCAATCTCTTATACACAACCAAAAGATCAGTGGTTTGAACCCACTCACTACTCTGCAGAAGGAAGTTTAGGCAGTATGCTTTTGTAAAGATTTACAGCCTTGGAAACCCAGTGAGGATTGCTATGAATCACAGGTTGTTAATGAGACTTCCTCCAATCCTGTTCTTCTTCATGTAGCCCAGCTAATCAGATTATTTGCTCAGCACATAGATTAAATATGTATGGTGAAAGGATACAACCATGACACACACCTTTCCTGCCTTTAAACCATACAGTATCCCCTTGTTCTGTTTGAACAACTGTCTCTTGGCCTATATATCGGTTCCATGAGAGAACAATTAGCTGTTTTGGAATTCCCATTCTTCACAATGTTATCCATAATTTTTTTATGATCCATACTGTTGAATGCCTTTGCATGGTCAGTAAAACACAAATAAACATCTTTCTGGTATCCACTGCTTTCAATCAAGAGCTATCTGATATCAGCAATGATATAACTCATTCCACATCATCTTCTGAATCCAGCTTTACTTTCCTGTAGTTCCCTATTGATACATTTAATATTATCTTAAGTAAAATTTTACTTGGATGTGGCATTAATGATATTGTTCAATAATTTTTATATTCTGTTAGAATACCTTTCTTTGGAATGGACATGATATGGAACTCTTCCAGTTGGTTAACAATATTACAAATATCTTGGAATAGATGAATGAGTGCCTCCAGGGCTGCATCCATTTGCTGAAACATTTCAATTGGTATTTTGTTGATTTCTGTAGCCTTGTTTTTCACCAATGCCTTAGTGAAGCTTGGACTTCTTTCTTCAATACATTGGTTCTTAATAATATGCTACCTCTCAAATATTTGAAAGTCAGACAATTCTTTTTTGTACAGTGACACTGTGTGTTCATTCCATCTTCTTTTGATGCTTTGTGCATCATTCAATATTTTGTCCTTAGAATCCTTCAATATTGCAACTTGAGGCTTGGATTTTTTCCTTTTTTTCACCTTAGGAAATGTAGTGTGTTCTTCCCTTTTGGTTTTCTATCTCCAGGTCTTTGAACTTTTCATTTTAATATTTTGTCTTCTCAAGCCTCCCTTTGAAATCTTCAGTTCAGCTCTTTTACTCATCATTTCTTCCTTTCATTTTGGCTACTTGAAACACTGCCAGGTGAACATCAAAGCTAAAGCCTTCAGTATGGATTACATCTCAACATAAAGAAAACAAAAATCCTCACAATTGAACCAATAAGCAACATCATGATAAACAGAGAAAAGATTGAAGTTGTCAAGGATTTCATTTTACTTGGATCCACAATCAATGCCCATGAAAGCAGCAGTGAAGGAATCAAATGACATATAGCATTGTACAAATCTGCTGCAAAAGCTCTCTTTAAAGTGTTAGAAAGCAAAGACATCACTTTGAAGATTAAGGTATACCTGACCCAAGCCATTGTATTTTCAATTGCTTCATATACATTTGAAAGCTGGATAATGAATAAGGAAAACCAAAGAAGAATAGGTTCCTTTGAATATGGTGTTGGTGAAAAATATTAAATATACCACAGACTGCCAGAAAAACAAACATTTGTCTTGGAAGAGGTACAGACAGAATACTCCTTAGAAGCGAGTCTGAGGAGACTTCATCTCATATACTTTGGACATGTTAGGAGGGATCAATTCCTGGAGGAGGACATCAAGGTTGGTAGAAGGTCAGTGAAAAAGAAGAAGCCCTCAGCAAGATGGATTGACATAGTGGTTGTAACAACAGGTTCAAGCACAGCAACAATTGTGAGAATGGCACAGGACTGGACCTTGTTTCATTCTGTTTTACTTAGGGTTACTATGAGTCTGAACTGACTCAACAGTACCTAACAACAAAAACAATACATACGTAATTAAAGTCCATAATGGTTACAAAGGCAGGGAGTACACATTTTTTCTTTAAAGAAATAAGGTTGAAAATGTCCTAAATCAGGTGAAAGACACAAGTTTACACATTCAGGAATCTCAGTGAAACCAAAATTGGATACGTATTAATAAAACCACACTTAGGCACATCATAGTTCAACTACTAAAAAAACAGTAATGAAGAGAAAATGTTGAAAGCAGTCAGAAGAAAATAATACATTACACATAAGGGAACTAGATACGAAATACAATTGATTTTCAATGAGATATAACGTAAGCCGAAAGACAAAGGTAAATTCTTGAAGAGCTGAAAGAAAAAACATTACATAGAATTAATTCTGTATCCAACAAAAATACACTTCACAAAAGAAATAATTCTTATATAATAGCGGGAGAGAATTTTTCACTAACATACCTGCCCTAAAGATATTTTCAATGAAGTTCTAAAGTTCTTCAGGTTGAATGCAAAATATTTCACATAGAAAATAATATTTGCACAAAGGAAGTAATAGTTTCTTAAATAGTAAACATGGGTAAATAAATAAGATTAATTATCACCTTAAAATTTTATTAAAGTATTTTACTATTTTAATAATATAAATCAAAACCAAACTCACCGCCGCGGAGTCGGAAACGACTTATAGTGACCCCTCTTTGGGTTTCTGAGGCAGTATCACTGTGGAAGCAGATTGCCCAATCTTCCTTCTGAGGAGTGGCTGGTGGGTTTGAACGACCAGCCTTCTGGTTAGCAGTCAAATGCCTTAGGCACTTCATCACCAGTTGTTGTTGTTATGTGCCGTGGAATGGGACACCACTCATAGTGACCCCTCCTTGGGTTGCTGAGCCACATCACCAGACCTCCTTTTTAATAATACAGGTAGAAGTGAAATGAATGACATGAGTAACACAAAAGCCAGGAAGGCTGATATTGAAGAATATTGTTTCAGTGTTCTTACATTCTTGAGTCTACAGCATCCCATAGAAATAATTTTATAAAAGCATGTTTAAATGGGCATATCAAAAAGATATAATTATTGAGAAATATTCTATTTAGAAGTTTTCATAGTCTCTGTGTTGACAGAAGATACTTTAGGAAATCTAGACCATACCTTGATTCACCATCTGCCAAATGCCAAATTAATTTTGATTATGAAATGTATGTATGGGGAAAGAACATAAGTATACAATGACTCTTGCTTGTGACGGATAACAGTAGACAGATATGCACATTCTCATTGAAATACAGCTGGGGAAAAACATTTGCTAAATCTGGATATTTGATTTATAGTAATATAGTATTTCAGTGCTGAAAAGGAAATTGAAATTTGCATTTTCCCACACTTAACACAAGTGGGGAGAAGAGGATTCTATCAATGTGATGAATGCCAGGAAGGTGTGATAAACAAGGAAGAAGAGAGTGTTTAAGTCACTAAGAATATCCAGGGGAAGGAGAAAACCAGGAAAGTTTTGTTCAATTTTCTTATAAGAAAATCCTGAATCTTTTATAGAATATTTAAAATAATAATAATAATAATGTAAGCTTTTTCACATGTTTTTATATCTCTGATCTTCTTGATGGATTTTGAAAATTCTTCCAAGTGAAGGTGGGATTTCATAGTTTACATAGCTCCACAAGGAAATGCCTATGTGTGTGTCTTGTTCAGTTGTAGTAATAAGCGATAGAAGTGGTCTTAAGTGAAATGTATTAAGTGCGTATTGAAACTTTGAATTATTTACCACAAAATTAGAGTAGAATCAATCTCTATTAAATCTTAATGTGCACCAAAATAAGATATTTCTTAAAATTCATTATTAGGAGCTCTGGTAGCATAGTGCTTAAGACACTTGACTGCTAATCAGAGGGCTGGCAGTTCAAACCCACCAGCTCCCCCTTGGAAGGAAGATGGGGCAACCTACTTCCATAGTGATACTGCCTTGGAAACCCAAAGAGGGGTAGCTATGAGTTGGATCCAACTTGATGGCACATAACAACAACAATGCATTATTATTGCTGCTAAAAAAAATTGATATGTTAACAAAAGTGTAAGATTTAATTTAATAGAATTTAAGCACAAGTGTTGAGTTGTATAGCTGGTCACAACCACACACAAGACACTGAACAAATATTTTAAGATCAAGATACATCCTATGAGCAGAATTTTATCACCAAAATAGTTAATAGTTTGAAGAAAAGAAATTCAATGCTGGCAAATAAATGGAAGGGATTACATGCTTGTCTATTTGCCAAAATAGCAGGCTTATTTTTAAAGCTTATATAATCATTTATATTTTAAGAAGGTTTTTTGAGAAATTGAAAGACAGCTTGGGAAGATGACACTTCTCTCTTCAAAACAGAGAAACTTAAAAAATTACTTTTTTACCATGAACTCAGTAAGCATGTTCCCAAGTCAACAAGATGAGGTATAACAAATTCATTGACTCACAAATGTTGTTGAAGGACCTACTACATACTTTCCTAGGCACTGAAGATTCTTCATAGAATAAAACAAATTCTCTGTTCCCAAGATATGAACAACCTGGTGGAAAGAGACAAGCAAAAAACAAACCCATATCATATGAGTGCTGTGAAGAGCTACTAAGTACATCACCAAGGTAAAGAGATATGAATAATGATGGGGTGGCATGTTTTTTTTAGTTAAAGTGATCAGAGAAAGTCTCTATTTTAAGGTAAATTTAAACATAAATAAATGAAATAATGCTGTGATTTGTAGTACATATAGGCATAGGTAGTGCTCAGGCAGAGGGAGGGATTAGATTAGTAACTATAAAAGCTTTGAGGTAGGAGTGTTCTTGGAATATTTTAGGATCAGCAAGGAGAACACAAGGATGTAACTGATTTAAAGTATAATAGGAAGGAGTGGTAGAAGATGAGGCTAGAGAAATACAGAGCGACCAGATTCCATAGGCTCTTGTAAGCAATAAAAAGTTGGAAATTTATTCTGCATAAGACAGAATGCTATGGGAAATATTTGAGCTGAAGGATTATAATGAGAGCTTTGTCATGAAAAGAATTAAGAATAATTTCAGGCTGCTGCAATATCCAGGCAAAATATAATCGTGGCAGGATGAGCTCTATCAATGACATTGGTGAGAAATAGTTGGATTCTGGAAATATTTTGAAGTTAGTACAATGGACTTTGCTAATGGATCAGACTTGGGGTATGAAAGAAAAAGAGGGAACAAGGGTAACTTCAAAATTTTTGTCCTATGATAGACAAATAGACCAGTGGAACAGAATTGAGAATGCAGAAATACACTCATCCATTTATGGACAGTTGATCTTTGACAAAGGGCCAAACTCCATTAAATGGGGGCAATATAGCCACTTTAACAAATGGTGCTGGCAAAATTGGATATCCACTTGCAGAAAAACGAAACAAGATGTATACCTCACACCATACACAAAAACAAACTCAAGATGGATCAAAGACATAAATGTAAAACTCAAAACCATAAAGTTCCTCAAAGATAAAATAGGGGCAAACCTGGGGACCCTAATTAATGTTATAAATAGCTTATCAAGCATAACTCAATGTGGACAAGCAGAGGAAGAGGCAGTACATGACTGGGACCTTTTAAAAATTAAATTCTTATGTGCATCAAAAGACTTCTCCAAAAGGGTAAAAAGAGAAGCTACAGATAGGGAAAAAATACTTGGGCTATGACGTATCTGACAAGAGACTTATCTCCAAAATTTATAGAAAACTTCAACACCTCAACACCAGACAGACAAACAATCCAATTAAAAAATGGGCAAAGGACATGAACAGAACTTCACTAAAGCAGATACATAGGCAGCCAACAAACACATGAAGAAATGCTCAAGATCATTAGCCATTAGAGAGATGCAAGTCAAAACAACAATGAGATATCATCTCACCCCAGCAATAATAATCAAGTTCAACAAAGCAGAAAATAACAAATGCTAGTAAGGGTGTTGAGAGACTGGAACTCTCCTACACTGCTGATGGGACTGTAAAATGGTGCAGCCATTATGGAAAATGGTATGGCATTTCCTTAAAAAACTGAAGATGGACATACCATTTGATCCAGTAATCTCAAAAGTAGAAATATATCCCAAAGAGGTAAGATCCAGGACACAAATAGACATGACCCATGTTCATCACAGCACAGGTCACTACAGCAAAGAGATGGAAACACCTAAGTGCCTATCGACAGATGGATGCATAACCAAACTATGGTACAGTCACACAATGGAATACTATGCAACATTAAAGAATAATTAAGAATCCACAAATCATCTCATAATGTGGATGAATTTGGAGAACATAATGCTGAGTGAAATAAGTCAATCACAGAAGGACAAATATTGTACATTATTATAAAAACTCAAGGAAAGCCTTATGCAAGGAAAGAAATTTATTTTGTTGGTTTCCAGGGCTGGGTGGGAAGGGGAGGGAAATCTTCTGAAGAGTTAAGAGTCGTGAGTTGATTCGGGTGGAGGGAAAGGCAATATAACAAAAGTGTTGACCAGCCCAATGACAATAGGGAAAAGGAGGACACAGAAACATGCACAAAAGATATAGACAACAGAGGCGAATACTATTACATGCACAATACTGTGTTACCAGTGACAGCAAACACTAGTCTATGGGTAAATGCATAGACAGGTGAAAATATCAGCTGTGGGTAGGCGAACAAGAATATACCCATGACCAAGGATAGATTTGGTTGAAGATATTCTTACATATGTATCTGTGCTATGAAAATATCCATACACATTACAGAAGTAACAGGGGACAAGGTTGAAGTAGCTTCTCAGAGACTACCAAACCCCTTGAAGGATAGAGTCACCAGGCGTGTGGGCTCAGGATAATGGTCTCAGGGGACATCAAGCTAAATTGGTGCAAGATAGTACATAAAAATCTTTTTCTACATCCTACTTTGGTGAGTAGTGACTAGGATCTTAAAAGCTTTCAACTGCTCATCTAAGATGCAACTATTGGTCTCCCCTTGTCAGAAGCAAAGAAGAGTGAAGGAAATCAAAGTCATATGGAAATAACAAGTCCAAGGGTATGATGGACACTGGGTATCTCAGCCTTGGCCCTGAGGCCAGAAAAACTAGATGGTGCCTGGCTACCAATGTCAACCACTCAGAAAGGGATCAACTGGAGATCCTGGTTAGAGTGGGAGGAAAAACGTGGGACAAAATTCTAAAAAACAAAAATGAGTAGAATTACTGGTCGGACAGAGACTGGTGGAACACCCAAGACTATGGCCCTGGGTTATCCTTTGGGCCTGGAACTGGATTTGCTTCCGTGGATTAGCTCTCAGCCAAACAGTAAAAAGACATACAAGCAGAGCACCTTCCCCAGACAGGTGCACCCATCTACCTAGGGATATGTACCACTTAGATCAATCAACCATGAGACATCAGAAGCACAGCATTTGCACAGAGGGAAAACCAGACAGACAGGAATGCATAGATAAAAAGGGCAAAGGGAAGGGCTAGTCACAGGGAAGAGATGGGAGGAGAGCTTTTCATTGTTGGGATTGTAATCCAGACCGTGAAACCAAACGCACAACGACTGTTGAGAGTAAAATGAGTCTGCTTGGTAAATTTGCACCCTAATCACAATAAAAATTTATAAATAAACTTTCATATGGACAAAAAATTTTTCCTGAACAGGTAACAAAAATCAAATTGATATTTATTGATGATATAGGGCAACTGAGGGAGGAGAATATTTAAGGGGAGGAGACCCAAGAGTTTAGTTCCATAAAAGTTGATTTTGAGATGCCTTTTAGATACTAAAGAGTTGAAGTTGAAATGAGAATTGGATATGAATAGACAGTTGATATTGAAATGAGAATAGGATATGAATAGACAGATATTTCTCTTTTCTTTTTGTTTTATAAGTAAAGATGTTGTTGTTGTTGTTAAGTGCCGTCGAGTCATTTCCAACTCATAGCGACCCCATGCACAGCAGAACGAAACACTGCCCGATCCCGCGCCAGCCCCACAATCCCTGCTATACTTGAGCCCATCATCGCAGCCACCATATCAATCCATCTCCTTGAAGGCCTCCCCCTCTTTCATCGACCCTCCACCCTACCAAGCATGACATCCTTCTCCAGGGAATGGTCCCTTCTGACAACATGACCAAAATAGGTGAGACGAAGTCTGGCCATTCTTGCTTCCAAGGAGCATTCTGGCTGCACTTCCTCTAGGACAGATCTGTTAGTTCTTTTAGCAGTCCACGGTACTTTCAGCATTCTTCGCCAGCACCACAACTCAAAAGCATCAACTCTTCTTCGGTCTTCCTTATTCATTGTCCCGCCCTCACATGCATACGAGGCAATTGGAAATATCATGGCTTGTGTCAGGCGCACCTTAGTCCTCAAGGAGATATCCTTGCTCCTCAGCACTTGAAACAGTTCCTTCGCAGTTGACTTTCCCAATGCTACACGTCGTCTAATGTCCTGACTGCTGCTTCCATTGGCATCGATTGTAGAACCAAGCAACGTGAATTCCTTGACAACCTCAATCTTCTCTCCATTTAGTAAGTGAAGATAGCATATAACATTAAGAGTTACAGAGACAAAATAGAATGTCCAAATATGGGACAAAGATGTAATAAATATTTTAAGAACATGTAGCCAAATACAGCAGAGAGGAAGCCTGTAGGGAAAATGGCTCCATGTGCCATACAATTCTGTATTCCCCTTTGGCTTCCTACATTCAAATGTGTTAATGAACTTTGTGCTCAGTGGCTGTGACCTGATGAGCTAAATATTAATGATGAGGGTGATCACATGTGAATGAACCAACTTCTGTATTTTACTGACATCATTCTTCTACTTACCAACTGACTCTGAGTTCATTCATTTTATACAAACATATTGCTGCAGAACATTCTGTTTTTGTTCAATTTCTAGAAATTAAGTTAATTCGAAATTCCATTGGGTTTGCAGATCTTTTCCTTTCAGTGACAATTTCTTTGAAGGAACGTGGGGTATAACTTCTCAGTAAACCACACTTTAGCATAAATTTATTTATTTTTATTATTTTGTTCACAAGGAAAGTCAACATAAATGGGGAGTGGAAATTATGACCTGTGTAGAGTAAAAGGAAAAGAGTTGAGTACAGCTGCTTATACCAGAAGATCATTGAATAGATGGGATTGTGGCCAACAATTTCTTTCCCCAACCCCACGAAGGATAGCAGAAAAACATATTGGGGTAAAAAAACCCAAGAAGTTAGTGAGAAGCACGTCAATGAATATTAGGACCTTAACACATACATTTTGACATTTTGCCTATATTACCATTTCCTTAGGGTAAATTCTTTTTTTTTTTTTAATCACAGACTTACAAAATAACTAGTGATATTTTTAATGAAAATAAACCATCGAGTCGGAACTGACTCATAGTGACCCCTCCTCGGGTTTCTGAGGCAGTATCACTATGGAAGTAGATTGCCCAACCTTCCTTCCGAGGAGTGGCTGGTGGGTTTGAAACACCAGCCTTCTGGTTAGCAGTCAAGTGCCTTAGGGACTATGCTAAAAACAAACAAACAAAGAAACCTCTGGATTCAAAACCATTCTATAACCATAAACCAAACCAAACCTACAGGCATCAAGTAAATTCTGACTCATAGAGACCCTTTGGGTAGAGTGGAGTTGATCCATATGGTTTCCAAGGCTGTAAATCCTTACAGAAGTAGACCGCCTCATATTTCTCCCACAGAGCAATTGGCAGGTTCCAACCACCGACCTTTTTGGTTAGCAGCCGAATGCTTTAACCACTATGCCACCAGGGCTCCTTAAAAATGTTCTATAGAGACCCTTCCATTAAGCCTTAAATAGGACATAGACAAAAACAGACAGTCATCTGGATGAAGGAATGTGTCAGCTGATGAAATCCCCAGGCAGATATTTCAAGGAGAGGTCAGCAAGGAGTTATGAACCTGTGAGTCAACAGCATAAAGATGGTATTTAAAACCATGGTATGAGATGAGATCACCAAAAGTTTGTGGTTTATAGAGGAAGAAGTGATCCCAGGACTGGATCCTGAGACAGTTCAGCATTTAGGGGCTGGAAAGATAAGTTTTAATCAGGAAAGAAAAATGAGTATCATGAGGTAGGAAAAGAATCTAGAGAATAGGGTCAATTTAAAAGTTTAAGGAGAGTGGAGTGGTCAGCTATGCCAAATGTTGCTAATTATTAACTATTAATTGGCTGAATACATGCTAATCTTTAATTTACCCACAAATCACTTTTTCTTGTTACTTCATCGGTATAGCCTATTGCTATGTGACTAAGACCTCCATCTTGCATGACAGTACCAAATGGTCAAAAGGGGCAGTTATCCAAGGTTCAAAGGTTACAGGACATGAAAGCTAGGACATACATGATGAATAATATTCCCACATTCAAAGCAATGTACCTCATGATATTTCTTCCCTTGTTCCACTAAACTGTTACCTCCCCAAAAAACAAAGGAATCATTGTTTGCTGTTGTTATGTGCCGTTGAGTTGGCCCCGACTCATAGCAACCCCTCCTGGGGTTTCCGAGGCAGTATCACTACAGAAGTAGGATTGCCCGGCCTTCCTTCCAAGGAGTGGCTGGGGGTTTGAACCATCAGCCTTCTGGTTAGCAATCAAGTGCCTTAGGAATCATTAACAAAGGAAAAACAACACTGTGTAATATTAAAGGAGTTGGTAATATGACAAGAATTCCTCTTGGGAACACATTGCTGCTTTATCATTAGTCCCAGATGGATTTACTTAGAGGAGACACATATCATTCATGAACTTAATATGGCCTGAAGGGGACATATATTTTAAATTAAAATTGTGACTTTAAAATATATGTTGTTATTTGCTGTCGAGTCTGACGCGACTCATAGCAGCCCTCCTTGGGTTTCCGAGGCAGTATCACGACGGAAGTAGATTGCCCAACCTTCCTTCCAAGGAGTGGCTGGTGGATTTGAACCACCAGCCTTCTGGTTAGCAGTCAAGTGCCTTAGGCACTATGCTACCAGAGCGCCTTTAAAATATATACTCTCCTCTTATCTTTGTATCTCTCTTTACTTCACTGAAATGAATGATCAAGAATTATTATATATTTGAGTAAACATACTTCATATGTGACCTTCTATAACAATTATTTCCACCTTTAGTGTCCATAACTATATGAATGCAATCTTTTAAAGTAACATCAGGCTGAGATACTTTGATCTAATACTTTTGAACATTATACTATGATGAATGAATATGATTTTCCATAATGATAAAGTATTTGTTGACATACAGTGGTTAAATTCCCATGTCATTGGAATCAAAAAAAAAAAAAAAATATAATGGCTTATTAGCAAATCAGGTTGATCTCCTTTTTCTGTGGACTGTGATGGTCTGTTGCTTCCAAGGCATCGGTACTTACTTTTGGATTTAATAAAACTTAAAAAAACTTTGATGACACAATATACTTAAATTTAAAATAAAACAAAATATTTGAGAATCTTTATTTTATAAAAATTAACATCAATAATATTGGAAAATCAAGTATGAGAGCTCAGTTAAAGGGAATTTCTTGTTACTAAATAAACTATAAAGCAAGAACTGTGGTTTCCATTGAGCAATCCTTTCTTGAGCAAATGTCCAGACAGTAACTAGTATTTGAGTTGGACTTGGGACTATAACAGCATGCGAGACTCAACCAGGGACGGCCCTTTTAAAACCTGAGGCTAAGAAAAATTATAGGCTACTGTTTTCCTAAGGCAAAGAAAAATTATAGGCTAGTGTGACTCTGGGTCCCACTAATGGATTCTCCACGGGGTCTTAGCAATGTGTGTATGGGAAGGCGGAGCATGCACAGGTTTCCCACAGTAATTTGATGCCAAAAGCAATTCTCTTCTAATGGAGTTATAATAGACTCTTTACTTCAAACAAACATTGATGTTAGTGGACATTAATTTTCATGGTGTTTTCCTCTAAGAAAGGAGGGATTTTGTTCAGGACAATAAAACCCTGTTTCAATTTATGAGATGAAAGTTTTCAAAGGGGATGAAAAGAAGAAGAGTCCATGCTTGATGTTTTATCTGGGATTTTTCCCAACTCTTTTCTGTTTTGTCCTCTGGCCATATTTATATTCATGATTCACTTCAGAGGAACTGATGACATTGTCAAATGGCTGTGTATTGTGGTCTTTACAATGTTTGAAATAATCACATGATGGTCAATATGATACAGTCTCTAAAAGCTGTCTAAAACCAACCAACCAAACAAACAAAGACCATGTTGATTGAATTTTATGGTGGCTGTTTGACTTTTTTTTTAACTCTTCATGTTTTCGATAAAATGTCGTATCTAATAATTATATTGTTTTTGTTGTTGTTATGTGCCGTTCAGTCAAACCCGACTCATAGCGACCCCTCCTTGGGTTTCCGAGGCAGTATCACTATGGAAGTAGATTGCCCCATCTTCCTTCTGAGGAGTGGCTGATGGGTTTGAATTATGTTAGGTTAGGGATAGTTCCAGAATTGAGAATCCATAAATATCACTGGAGGCAAATTTCCAGGACCTGATATAAGAGGTTTAGGGTTCTCTTGCCTTACTGTTTTTCACAAGATTGGGATTTTCATGTGAGCAGGGCTCAATCCCAAGCCCTGATCATAGGTTTACTTACTAATTATAGATTGATACCTACTCTTGACTCCAAAACCTTTCTTTTGAAGAAATAGAACTTAAGATTAGAAGTATCATTTATTTTTGTCAATTTATATACTCATACCCATATATGCCAAAAGGTCTTCTTAGCTTCCAGTAGAGATATGCTAGCATGTGTCAGTTTTTCATTATTGCATGAAAAATAAACACCATACTGTTTACTCTAAAATGTTCTAATGTTTTCCTTAACATTCCATATCCCTTTAATGTTAATCTATGTTAACTGTAAATCAGTCTGCACATTGCTGCTGCTTAAAACCTTTTAGTAGCTTTCCATTACCAACATGGTAATATCCAATCTCCTTAATATGGTATATAAAGCCTTTCTCAATCTGTAATTTGTTCTTGGCAAGACGTTTTGCTGTTTAGCACACTTCATGCTGTTTCTTACCTGTGCGTCTTTATTAATGATGAATCCTGTGCTTAGAATGGCTTTCCCTTTTCCTGTTTTTTTCAGTCACTAGTCTTATGCTCTGGTAGCATAGTGCCTAAGGCACTTGACTGCTAACCAGAAGGCTGGTGGTTCAAACCCACCAGCCACTCCTTGGAAGGAAGGTTGGACAATCTACTTCCGTAGTGATACTGCCTTGGAAACCCAAGGAGGGGTTGCTATGAGTCGGTCCAACTGGATGGCACATAACAATAACAACAACATCATGTTTATGGGAGCTCTGGTAGCATAGCGGCTAAGGCACTTGACTGCTAACCAGAAGGCTGGCGGTTCAAACCTGCCAGCCACTCCTCAGAAGGAAGGTTGGGCAATCTACTTCCGTAGTGATACTGCCTCAGCAACCCAAGGAGGGGTCACTATGAGTCGGGGCCGATGCCAAGGCACATAACAACAACACAATCTTATGCTGGGAGCTCTTGTGTTCTGGTGGCATAGTGAATAAGACTTTTGGCTACTACCCAGAATGTCAGCAATTCAAATCCAGCTGCTCCATGGAAAGATGATGGGACAATTTACTTCTGCAAAGATTTACAGCCTCAAAAACCCAAAGGGGGTCTTTATGACTTGGAATAGACTCGATAGTAGTGAGTTTGGTTTTTCGGTTGAGTCTTATGCACAGAAACAGTCTTTACTCCTCTAGGGAGCCTTCCTATCACCTAGGTTAAGGTATGTGCTTTTCCTCTGTGTTCTCATTCTGACGTATTTCTATCATTGTTCTTGCTCCATTAAATTATCATTATTTCTATTTTTGTGTCTATTTCCCCCAAGATATCGGGGTCTCCTTGAAAGCAGGGAATGTTAAACTTTAATTCCTTGTCAAAAGCTGTGTCTAGCTAAACAATGAGTAATCATTGAATAAATGTTTGTCAAGTGAATGAATGAATGGAGGGTGATGAAAAGTAGTTAATATCAGACACTATCAATTATAGTGTGTTTATTTTATTGATGTTGTTTCATCTAGCCTCTCCTAAATACCTAGAAACAAATATATCCTGAAGAATGTACCATGCATTCCATTATGGTTTAGTTCAGAAGGCATTTGATATACTGCAACAACTGAAAGCATTAGTGAACCCTGAGAGAAAGCACATTCATGTTGAAGCAGTGTTGTAATCACGCTGAAGGAATGGAGTTCTAGCTCATGATTTATTGCTTGAAAGTTTCCAGTATGAGTACAATTAGTGCACTCATAGAATGGCTCCAAATGATGAGGGATTTAATTACATCGAGGAGCTCTACCTCCAGTGCTACAGACGTAGACATAAATTTGTGTTTCTATTTAATTTGCTTGAAAGAGTTTTGATTTTCACCACAAATTTGAATTTAAATGAATATAACTGGAAGCTACAGTTAAAGTCCATTATTCTTTGGAACCCAATGATTTGAGATAAAAATGTTTACATTTGTTTAATTCAGAAGAACAGCCCAATTCTCATACTAAACAGAAAAGTCCACTTTTCCTTTCTCTTCAGGCAGCTGCTAAAGAGGGATTTTCAAGTTACCTTATAATACAGTTCCTTGCTTTTAATGGGACAATTCCTAAATGATGTTCATTTAAGAATTATATTTCTATCATTTGATTTAATCATAGACATTTAAATATGTATGCTTAACGTCTTTCTAACTTAATAGAGTATTCTAATTCTTATAATTTAGAATATTTAGAAATATAAATATTTGATATATTTTCTTTAGTAAATTTTTTAAATTGAGATAAAATTCACAAAATATTTAATTCACCATTTTAAGGTGAAAAACTCACTGGTTTTACATTACATACAGTGTTGTGCAATCATAACCACAGCTTATTTTCATCACTGAAATGTCAGTAAGACTGAGCTTTGATTTTGCAGGAGAAACCTTGCAGGCAGGGTGACAATGGGATGACATATATAAAACCCTGAAAGAAAAAAAAATTCCCAACCAATTTATTAATAATTATATATCCAGCAAAATTGTCTCTCAAAGATGATGGAGTAATTAGGATATTACCAGATAACAGAAATTAAGGGAATTTGCAAGAAACAGACCAAGTTTCCAAGAAATGCAAAAGGAAGTCCTTTGAACAGAGATCCAACAATGGCAAATAACAGCTGGAGATAAAGACACACAACATCACCTGGAAATTTATTCAGGTACAGATATGCCAAAAATAAAAGAAACCTACAAGACTGAAATTAGGGAACCAGAAATAATTTGTAAGTGCTGATGACTGCAAAGCAAAAAGAAGGAGTAAATGATGTGCTTACAGAATTTCCAATTGGAGAGACAGTCAACATACATAAAAATAGAAGAGATTTCTTCAACCTTGAGAAGATAATAAAAAATTGCAGGGTAACCTCAAAAAATACTAATAAACTTTCTCACCAAAATAAAAAAGAAGAAAATCATAAAGTCTCAATAAACACTAAAACAATAGCAATGAAGGAAATAATAAGAAAATACATAAAGAAACCTAACTCAGCACAAAAAAACTATTAAAGAAATCATTAATGCCACACAAACAAAAATACAGGAAAATGGCAGCAGTAAATTCATACCTATCAATAATTACAGTGAATGTCAATGGATTAAATGCAACTGAGAGTAGCAGAATGGGTAAGAAAATATGACTCATCAATATATTGCCTATAAGAGACACACCTCAGCCTCAAAGACAAAAAAAAAAAAAAGCTAAAAATCAAAGGTTGGAAAAACTATAACAGGCAAAAGAGCAGGAGTGATAATATTAATTTCTGATAAAATCGACTTTAAGGCAAAAACCAGCAAAAGAGACAAGGAAGCACATTATATAATAGAAGGATTCAGCAAAATAGCAGGATACAAGATCAACATACAAAAAAATCAGTTGGATTTCTTTACACTAACAAAGAGAACTCTGAAAAGGAAATCAGGAAAACAATAACACTTAAACAGCCATCTGATAGGTGGACGTACTTAGGAATAAATGTAACCAGAGGCACAAAAACCAAAAGCAAACCCATTCTCATCGAGTTGATTCTAACTCATAGCGACCCCCATAGAGATCCAAAGTTGTACATATTATGGAAACCGACTGTTTCTCTTTCTCCCATGGTGTGCCTGGTGGGTTCAAACTGTTGACTTTTTGATTAGCAACCCAATGCCTTAACCACAGTGCCACCAGAGCTCCTTAGAGATACAAAAGACATATACAAAGAAAATTACAAAACACTACTGGAAGAAACCAAAAAAGACCTACATAAAAGGAAGAATATACCATGCTCATGGATAAGAAGAATTTTAACATTATAGAAATGGCAATGCTACTCAAAGCAATCTTCAGATATAATACAATCCAAATCCAGATTCCATCATCATTCTTTAAAGAGATGGAAAAACTAATTACCGAATTTATATGGAAAGAAAAGAGAGCCCAGATGAGCAAAGCACTACTAAAGAGGAATGATAAAGTAGGAGGCCTTGCACTCCCCAATTCAAAACCTACTATACAGCCACAGTAGTCAAAAAGCCTTGTATTAGTACAATGAAAGACACATAGACCAATGAAACAGAACTGAGAAAACCTAGGAGTCAATTCATTCACCTATGGACAGTTTATGTTTCACCAAGAGCTGAAATCCATTAAATGGGGAAGAGATAGTCTCTTTAACAAATGCTTCTGGCAAAACCTGGACATTCATTTGCAGAAAAATGAAACAGACCCATACCTCACACTACAGACAAAAACTATTCAAGATGGATCAAAGACCTAAATATAAAACCAAAGACCATAAAGATCATCGTATTAAAAATAGGGGCAAATGTAGGGCCATAATACATGGCATAAATACACAATCAAACTTAACTAAAAACTTACAGACAACAGAAGACAAATGAAATGACTGGGGCCATCTAAAAATTAAACATTTATGCTCATCAAAAGTCTTCAGCAAAAGGGTAAAAGGAGAACCTGAACACTGAGGAAAAATAATTGGCAACAACATATCGGACAAGGGACTAATCTCTTGAACTTTACAGAAAACTCAACACATCAACAACAAAAAGACAAACAATCTAATTAAAAAGTGGACAGAGAACATGAACAAACACTTCACCAAAGAAAACAATCAGGCATTAACCACATGTGAAGGAAAGCTTGCAATAATTAGCCATTAGAGAGTTGCAAATCAGAAAAATGAGACATCATCTCATTCCAGCATTAATAGCTAAGTTAAAAAAAAAAAAGAAAAAACAATAAATGCAGGCAAGGATGTGGAGGGACTGAAACCCTCATAACTTGCTGATGGGAAGGTAAGTGGTACAACTACTGTGGAAAGTGGTATGGTACTTCCTTAGGAAATTGGAAGTACCTTATGATCGAGCAATCTCACTACTAGGCATATATCCTAGAGAAATAAGAGACACTACACGAACAAATATATTTGCAGCATATTCCCAATAGCAAAAAGATGGAAACAACCTAAGTGCCCATCAAAGAATGAATGGGTAAACAAACTATGGTATATACACACAATGGAATACTGTTGTTAAAGAATAATGATGGATCTGGGAAACACCTCATAACATGGATAAACCGAGAAGACATTGTGCTGAGTGAGACTAGTCAATCACAAAAGGGTAAATATTGTATGAAACCACAACTGTAAAAAGTTAAGAAAAGGTTTACACACAGAATGAATTATTCTGTAAATTTTATCAGGGGTAAATCACTAACTAGAGAGTAGGTATGTATTAACTTAGGTTAAGGGAAAGGAAATACACAATAAGGGGTAGTTCAGGACAAAATGATCAAGGCAGTGGATGACACAGGAAGGGGCACAAGGATTAAAGGCAACAAAGATGAGTACTACTACATACATAGTCCTACAGTAACAATAGTGATAATAATCCATGAGTGGATATATGAGTAGACTCTCAAGCTGAACAAGGGTGGGAAGGCAAATGGGGCTACACCTATGAATAAACATAGGTTTGACAGAGGATATCTCTACCTATGTATTTATGAGTGCTGCAAACATATCCATGAATGCAGTAGAAAATACAGGGGACAAATTTATGCAAACTTCTTAGTCATAACCAAACCCATTGAGGAATGAGTTTCTGAGCAAGAAGTCTCAAGGACCATAGTGTGGGAAAACACTAAGTTCAGTTAGCATAACATAGTCCACAAAGACAATGTTCTAGATTCTACATTGGTGAGTAGTGCGTAGGGTCCTAAAATTTTGTGAGCAGCCACCTAATCTGAAATTATTGATCTCTTCCCATCTGGAGCAAAGAAGAGTGAAGAAAAACAAAGACACAAGGAAACAGTCCAAAGGACTAATAGACTACATACACTCCAGCCTCCACAACCCTGACATCAGAACTAGATGGTCTCCCACTACTAATGTGAACCACTCTAAAAGTGATCACAATAGGAGGTCCCAGATAGAGTGGGGGGAAATGTGGAACAAAACTCACAGTCATAGAAAAGACCATGTTTACTGGTCTGACGAAGACTGTGGAACAGCTGAGATTATGGCCTTTAGATATCCTTCAAGCTGGGAACAGAACTCAACTTCTGCAGCTTCATCTTTCAACCAAACAATAAACGGTCCTTTAAGGTGAATAGTGAAACCAGAATAGTATGCATTCATTCGAACAGTCAACCATAGGAGATCAAGAGGGTTGCATTTGCCCAGGGATAGAGCTAGGAAGGCAGCAGGGGGTGGGAAAGAAGGAAGAAGGGAAGTAGTGGGCATGAGGAGCAATTAGGAAGAGTGCTATTCCATTGTAAGGATAGCAGTGACTGTCACAAAACAAAATGTGTACGGATTGTTGAATGGAAAACCAATTTGTTCTGTAAACTTTCACCTAAATCACAAGAAAATAATTTTAAAAAGTAAGAAATCAAATGACATATTGCATCTGGCAAATTTGTTACAACAGCCCTTTTTAAAGTATTAAAAAGCAAAGATGTCACAAGCGATGGTATTTACAATTACCTCATATGTATATGGAAGCTGGACAATGAATAAGACCAAAGAATTGATCCATTTGAATTATGGTGTAGAAGAGTATTAAACATGCTAGAAGAATGAACAAATCTGCTTTGGATGAAGTGCAACCAGAATGCAGTGATGACAGCAAGACTTCACGTCGCATACTTTGCACATGTTATCAAGACCACCCAGTTCCTGGAGAAAGACATCTTGCTTGATAAAGTAGAGCATCAGCAAAAAACAAAGAGACCCTCAACAAGATGGATTGACACAGTGGCTCAACAATGGGCTCAAATCTAGCAATGATTGTGAGGATGGCACAGGACCAGGCAGTGTCTGGTTTTGTTGTACATGAGATCACTATATATCAGAACTGACTTGATGGCGCCTAACAGTGAAAGTGGTAACTCTAGGTTTAAATTTTTAAAGAAGTGTCAAACTCTTTTTCACAAGACTGTGTAATTTTACATTCTCATCAGCAATATATTAAGGTTCCAATTTCTCCACATCCTTGCCAACACTTGTTATTTTCCATTTATTTTAATTATAGCTGTCCTAGTGGTTGTGACTAAGGTGGACCTAATGGAAGTCATGATCTTTTCAATTGATTCACATGCATGAGAATGTTGGATAATAATAAAAAAAGAAGACAAAAGAATTTTGTGTTTGAGTTGTAGTGTTGGCAAAGAATATTGAATATACCCTGGACTGTCAAAAGAACAAAGAAATACAATCAGAATGTTCTTTAGAAGAGAGGATGGTGATACTTCAACTCTTTGGACACATCATCAGGAAATACCAATTGTTTGAAAAAGATACTGTGTTTGGTAAAGTAGAAGATCAATGAGAATGAGAGAAACCCTCAACGAGATGAATTGACACACTAGCTCCAACAATGGACTCATATAAACCAATGATCATGAAGACAATGCAGGATCAGGTAACACTGCCCAGGTCAGAACTTCTGGTACAATACTGAATACAAGTGGCAATTCCAGACATCCTTGAGTCATTCTTGATCTCAGGGGGAAAGCTTCTAGTGATTCAACATTAAGTATGATATTTTCTCTCTGTGCATGTTTTTAATAGATGACCTTTATCAGGTTTTTTTTTGGTTGTTGTTGTTGTTAATGATGAAAGATGTTGGGTTTTGTCAATTGCTTTTTCTGCATATATTGGAGTGATCTTGCAGATTCCTCCTTTCCCCTTCCTATTACTATGGTATATTATAATATTTGACTTTTGTTTGTTGATCCAGCACTGAATTTCTGAAACTAATACTACTTAGTCATGGTGTAAGGAGTTCTGATGGCACAGTGCCTAAGGCATTAGACTACTAACCAGAAGGTTGGTGGTTCAAACCGACCAGCTACTCTGAGGAAGGAAGATGGGGCAATCTACTTCTTTAAAGATTTACTGCCTTGGAAACCCAACCGGGGTCCCTATGAGTTGGAATAGATTTGAAGGCAGTAATTTTGGGTGTTTTTGTTTGTTTGTTTGTTTGGCATGGTGTAATGGGAGCTCTGGTGGTGTAGTACCTCAGGCATTTAACTGCTAAACAGAAGCCTGGTGGTTCAGACCCACCAGCCACTCCTCAGAAGGAAGGTTGGGCAATCTACTTCCGTAGTGAGACTGCCTTGGAAACCCAAGGAGGGGTCGCTATGAATCCGATCAGACTTGATGGCAGTGTGTGTGTGTGTGTGTGTGTGTGTCTGTGCCTGTGTGCGTGTGATTGTTTTAATATTTTGTGAGATTTGGCTTGCTAATACGTATTAGATTTTGGATTTTGACACCTATATCACAAAGGATATTGGTCTGTAGCCTTCTTTTCTTGAGGTGTTGTTGTTTAGCTTTGGTATCAGGGTAACACTGACCTTGTAGAACAAGTTAAGATGTGTTCCCTCCTCTTCTATTTTTTGGAAAAACTGTAGAAGGATTGGTGTAATTGCTTCTTTAAATGTTTGGTAGAGTTCAAGAGTGAAGTCGTCTGGTCCTTAGTTGTTTTTTGTCTGTTGGAAATATTTTGATTACTGTTTCAATCTCTTTATTGGTTATAGGTCTATTTGTATTTTCTATTTCTTCTTGAATCAGTTTTGGTAGTTTGCGTGTTTGTAGCAATTTGTCCATTTCACCTTGGTTATATAATTTATTGGCATACACTTTTTATTAATATTTTCTCATAATCTTTTTCATTCTTGTAAGATTAATAGTAATGTTCCATTAATAGTAATGGTTGCTCTTTTCAAAGAACCACCTTTTGTTTTTGTTGATTTTATTTATTGACTTTCTATTCTCTATTTTGTTTACTTACACTGTAATCTTTATTATCTCCTTCCTCCTTCTTCTTTTGTATTTAGTTTGCACTTATCTCTCTAGTTTCTTAAGGTGGAAACTTAATTTGAGATTATTAATTTGAGATCTTTCTTCTTTCTTAATATAGATATTTATAGCTACACATTTCCCTCTGAGCACTGCTTTCACTGTACCTCATAAATTTGGGTGTGTTGCTTTTGCTTTCATCAATTTCCAAATATTTTATAATCTCCTTTTTGATTTATTCTTTGACATATTTGTTATTTTGAAGTGTGTTGTTTGATTTCCATATATTTTTTTATCTTTCCAAATTTATTCTGTTAATAATTTTGTACTTTATCCCACTGTGGTAGAAAAACATACTTTGCCTGATTTTAATATTTTTAAATTTATTGAGACTTGCAACCTATATTCTATCCTGAAAAATGTCCCATAAGACAAGATAAGAATATTATAGTCTGCAATTGTTGGGTCAAATATTCTATATATATCTGTTAAATCTAGTTGTTTATAGCTTTTGCAAGTCTTCTGTTTCCCTACTGTCTTATCGAGTAAGCACAGTTATCAATTGTTGTTAAAAGTGGATGGCTTTATAAAACAGTAATTTATTTTCTCACAGTTTGGGAGGTTAGTAGTCCAAATTCATGATGCCAGTTCTAGGGGAAGTCTTTCTTTCTCTGTCAGTTCTAGGGGAAGGTCCTTGTCTCTTCATCTTGTTTCCTGGTTCCTTAGAGATCTCCATGTGACTTGACATGTAAATTCCATCATGTCTACTTCACTAATCTGTTTGTTTTAGATCTTGTAAGAGATTGACTCAAGAACACCCTACATTAATCCAGTTTCATTAACTTGATGAAGACAACCCATTTCCAAATGGGATTATAGCCACAGGCATAGAGGTTAGAATCTATAATGCATATTTTTGAGGATCACAACTAAATCCATAACACCTGCCAATCTTCTCTTTAGTTGTCTCATCCATTTTGAAAAGTGGAATATTTAAGTCTCCAAATGTTGTTTCAGACCTGTCTATTTTCTCTTCAGTCGTACTGGGATGGCTTGCATATGGCTCTGAGGCTGGAGGCTATGCCACTGGTATTTCAAATACCAATAGTGTCACCAATTGTGAACAGGTTTCAGTGGAGCTTCCGGATTAAGACTGGGAAGAAGGTAGGGGCCATCCACTTCTTGAAGAATTGACCAGTGAAAACCTTATGAATAGCAGTGAAACACTCCCTGATATGTTACTGGACAACTTGACGAATAGCCCGAAACATCATCTGATACAGTATTAGATGAGCCCCTTAGATAAGAAGGCACTCAAAATACAACTGGGAAAGAGCTGCCTCCTCAAAGTAGAGTCAACCTTCATGACATGGACAGAGAAAAACTTTTGGGAACTCCACTTGCTGATAGGGTATGACTCAAAACAGCAAGAAACAGCTGTAAGCATCCATTAATAATCAGAACATGGAGTGTACAAAGTATGAATGTAGGAAAATTGGAAGTTCTCACAAATAAAATGTAACACATAAAGATTGATATCCTAGGTGTTAGTGAGCTGAAATGGACTGGTTTTGGCCATTTTGAATCAGACAGTCATATGATCTACTATGCTGGAATGACAAATTGAAGACAAATGGCGTGGAATTCCTCATCACATCATGCAGTAAAATGCTCCAGTGATAGGGTAATATCCATACATCTACAAGGAAGACCAGTTAATACATTTGTTGTTATTGTTGTTAGGTGCTGTCAAGTCAGCTCTGACTCAGCAACTCTATGTACAACAGAATGAAACACTGCCAAGTCCTGCACCAGCCTCACAATCCTTGCTATATTTGAGCCCATCATTGCAGCCACTGCATCAACCCATCTCATGGAGGATCTTCCCTTTTTTCGCTGACCCTCCTCTTCACTAAGCATGATATCTTTTTCCAGGGAATGGTCCCTTCTAACAACATGACCAGGGTAGGTGAGACAAAGTCTGGCTATTCTTGCTTCCAAGGAGCATTCTGGCTACACTTCTTTCCCGGCAGACCTGTTAGCTCTTCTGGCAGTCCATGGTACTTTCAGTATTTTTCGTCAACACCACAGCCCAAAAGCATCAACTCTTCTTTGGTCTTTCTCATTCATTGTCTAGCTTTCAAATGCATATGAGGCAATTGAAGACACCATGACTTTGCTCTTCAGCACTTCAAAGAAGTCTTTTGCAGCCTCAGCCCATGGAATGCATCCTCTGATCTCTGCAGCTTCCATTGGTGATGATTGTGGAACCAAGCAATATGAAATCTTTGACAACTTCAATCTTTTCTCCATTTGGCTCAGTTGTGAGAATTTTCATTTTCTTTATGTTGAAGTGTAATCCATACTGCAGACTGTAGTCTTTAATCTTCAATAGTAAGTGCTTTGAGTCATCTTCACTTTTAGTCATCTGCATATCACAGATTGTTAATGATCCTTCCTCCAATCCTGATGACACATTCTTTTTCATATAGTCCAGCTTCTCTGATTATTTGGTCAGCATACAGATTGAATAAGTATGGTGAACGGATACAACCCTGATGCCCTCCCCTCCTGATTTTAAACCACGCAGTATCTCCTTGTTCTATTCAAACAACAGCATCCTGCTCCATGTGTAGGATACTCATGAGCACAATTATGTGCTCTGGAATTCCTATTCTTCTCAATGTTATCCATAATTAGTTATGATCCACACAAACGAATGCTTTTGCATAGTCAATAAAACACAAGTAAACATTATTCTGGTATTCTTTGCTTTGGCCAAAATCCATCTCACTTCAGCAATGACATCCTCTGTTCCACGTCCTCTTCTGAATCCAGCTTACATTTCAGGAAGTTCCCTGTCAATATACTGTTGCAACCATTTTTGAATTATCTTCAGCAAGATATTACTTGCATGTGATATTGATGATATTGTCTGATAATTTCCACATTCTGCGGGATCACCTCTCTTTGGAATGGGCACAAATATAGATCCCTTCCAGTCAGTTGGCCAGGTAGCTGTCCTCCAAATTTCTTGACATAGAAGAGTAAGTACCACCAGTGTGACATCTATTTGTTGAAATATCTTAAGGGGTATTCTGTCAATTCCTGGAGCCTTGTTTTTCACCAATTCCTTCAGTGCAGCTTCGACTTCTTCCTTCAATACCATCAGTTCTTGATCATATGTCACCTCTTGAAATGGATAAACATTCACTAATTATTTTTGGGACAATGACTCTATGTATTCTTTCCATCTTCTCTTGATGTTTCCTGCATCATTCAATATTTTGCTCATAGAATCTTTCAATATTGCAACTCGAGGCTTGCATTTTTTTTTTCAGTTCTTTCATTTTGAGAACACTGAGCCTGTTCTTAGTAGTTCTTATTAGTAGTTAATACTACTATTATTTAAATTTATGCACCAACCACCAAAGACAAATATGAGGAAGTTGAAGATACTTACCAACTTCTGCTTTGGTAGTCTAGTGCTTAAGGCATTTGACTGCTAACCAGAAGGCAAGTGGTTCAAACCCACCAGCCACTCCTCAGAAGGAAGATTGTCAATCTACTTCCATAGAGATACTGCCTCAAAAACCCAAGGAGAGGTCTCTGTGAGTCAGAGTTGACTCGATGACAGAGACTATCTGAAGAATATTTTTTATTTATTGAACACCAATGATCTAAGACTGGAAGAGTTGTGAGATGATATCATGAACATCATACATGAGGAAAGCAAAAGGACATTAAAAGGAAAGGAAAGGAAGAAAAAAAAAACAACATGGATGTCAAAAGAGCTTCTGAAAATTGCTCTTGAATGGAGACTAGCTAAAGCATATGGAAGAAAAAACAAGACAAGATAAAAGAGCTGAATAGAAGATCTCAAAGAGCAGTTCAAGAAGACTAAGTTAATTATTATAATGAAATATGCAAAGACCTGGAGTTAGAAAACCAAAAGGGAAGAACATGCTCAGCATTTTTCAAGCTGAAAGAACTGAAGAAAAAAAAATCAAGCCTCTAGTTTCAATTTTGGAATATTCTATGGGGAAAATATTGAATGATGCAGGAAACATCGAAAGAAGATGGAAGGGATACACAGAGTCACTGGACAAAAAAGAATTGGTTGATGTTCAGCTATTTCAGGAGGTGGCATATGATCAAGAAGCAATGATATTGAAGGATAAAATCAAAGCTACGCTGAAGGCATTGGCAAAAACAAGGCTCCAGGAATTGACAGAATACCTATTGAGATGTTCAATGAAAAGATGCTGCACTGGAGGCACTTACTTATGTGTGCCAAATCATATGGAAGACAGCTACTTGGCCAAACTGACTGGAAGAGATTCATATTTTAACCCATTTCAAATAAAGGTGATCCCACAGAATGTGGAAATTATTGAACAATATCATTAATATCACATGCAAGTAAAATCTTGTTGAAGATAATTCAAAAATGAATTGATGCAGGAGTATATTGACAGGGTACTTCCAGAAATGCAAACTGGATTCAGAAGAGAACATAGAAAGAGGGATATCATTGTTAATGTCAAATGGATCTTGGCTGAAAGTGAAGAATACCAGAAAGATGTTTACTTGTGTTTTATTGACTATGCAAAAGCATTTGATTGTGTGGATCATAACCAATTGTGGATAACATTGAGAAGAATGGGAATTCTTATGCTCACGAAGAACCTGTACATAGATCAGGATGCTATCATTTCAAGAGAACAAGGGAATACTACATAGTTTAAAATCAGGAAGGGAGTGTGTCATGGTTGTATCCTTTCACCATACTTATTCAATCTGTATGCTGAGCAAATAATCTGAGAAGCTGGACTATACGAAGAAAAACATAGCTTCAGGATTGGGAAAAGATTCATTAACAATCTTCAGTATTCAGATGACACCACCTTGCTCACTGAAAATGAAGATGACTTGAAACACTTACTGATGAAGATTAAAGACTATGGTGTGCAGTATGGATTACACTTCAACATAAAGAAAATGAAAATCCTCACAAATGGAACAATTAGCAGTGTCATGGTAAATGGAGATTGAAGTTGTCAGAGATTTCATTTTACTTGGATCCATAATCAACACCAATGGAAACAACAGTCAAGAAGTCAAACATTGTATTGCAGTGGAAAAATCTACTACAAAAGACCTCTTTAAAGTGTTGAAGAGCAAAGATGTCACTTTGAAGGCTAATGTGTGCCTAACATAAACCATGGTATTTTTAATCCCCTCATATACATGTGAAAGCTGGACAATGAATAAGGAAGACCAAAAAAGAGTTGATGCTGCCTGATAGAACCACTGAGACTATGGCCCCTAGCTGCCCTTCAGGTCTGGAATTGAACCCTCACCTGTGCCACCCAGCAAAACAAAGATAGGCATAGGAGCTGAACATTTACACTAGGTAAGATACACTCCTTGGAGAGAACAATCATGGCAGAATAGAAGGGCTCTGTATGGACAGGGGCAAAGCTCAGGGGCAGCCATGCATGGAGGGAAGGACAGAGAGAAGAGGTAACTATGGGGAGGAAGTGGGCAGGGAGCTGTTGCTTTGTGGTAAATTGTAGTCAATGTCATGAGAAATGTGTATGTGAATCACTGTATGGAAAGTGAATTTTCTCTGTAAACTTTCACCCAAATCACAATTAAAAAAAAAAAGAGTTGATGCTCTTGCATTGTGATGTTGGTGAAGAATACAGAAAATAGTATGGACTGCCAGAAGACGGAACAAATCTGTCCTGGAGGAAGTGCAGCCAGAATGCTCTTGAGAGGAGAGAATGGCCAGACTTCATCTCATCTATTTTGGTCATGTTGTCAGAAGGGTCCATTCCTCGGAGAAGGATATCATGCTTGGTAGAGTAGAGGGTCAGTGAAAAAGGACAAGACCCTCAATGAGATGGATTTACACAGTGGCTGCAATTATGGTGTTTTGGTTACCTAGTGCTACTTTGACAGGTATATACCACAAATGGGATGGCCTTAACAAACAGGACTTTATTTTCTTACAGTTCAGAAGTCTAGAAGTCCAAATTCAAAGTGCCAGGCTTAGGGGCTGGGTGAAAACCCCTCAACTTGGGGTCCAGCTCTGCCTCCTGCTCCCAGCCCACTGGAGTTAGAGGCATTTCTTCACTCAGACAGCTGCTGGCTGCTGAGCCCGACAAACCCAAGGTTGACAAGTAGAAAGGCACAGTCTCAATGTTACCAAACCACACGGCAGGCCATTGATTCAAGCCCATTGAAAGTCCCAAGGTTGGCAGAGCATGGCAGGCTGCTGAACAATGACATGGCTACATACAGGGTCCAAGTGTGCCATAAACTAGAGACCATTCCCCAAGTCTTCTGTTTACATACTAGAAGTAGACCACATCCCCTAGGGCAGCTACTCAGCTGCTCACAGTAGATTCCATCATGGAGCTGATTACCACCCTCATCATGGGGAATATTACATCCAGATGCCCAGGCACTCAACCAGGTCCAGCCAAGTTGACACACAAACTGAACTACCACAGATGGACTCAAGCAATGCAAGGATTGTGAGGATGACACAGGAACAGTCAGTATTTCATTCTGTTGTACAGAGGGTCACTATGAATTAGAACCTACTTCATGGCACTTAACAACAACAACAACATTTCTTGAATGATGTCAGTATTTGCCTCATGTATTTTGAGGCTCTTTTCATACACACACACACACACACAAACACACCTAAAATCAGGAAGGGGCAGTTATAGCTATAATTATACCTATAAGTATACCTACAATTGTTAAACTGCTTTGTGGATTAGTACTTTTACCATTATATAACGTCCTTTGGCTCTCATAAGAATTTTTGTCTTCAAGTCTGTTTTACCTGATACTAATATTGCTACTTCCACCCTATTTTAGTTATTGTTGACACAGAATGTTTTTTTCTCATTCTTTTCCCTTCAAACTATTTAGACTCAAAGGCACAATTGTGTAGAATATTATAGACAGCATATAATTAGATTATGTTTTTCTTTTTAAAATCCATCTGCCAATTTCTCTTAATTGGAAAATTTAATCCGTTAACATTAAATGTGCTTCATAAGGTGCCACAGGAGGCTTTGCAGGACTGAAAAACCACTTATACCATGTTGTTGTTATATGTTGTCAAGTTGGACCCGACTCATAGCAACTTCTCCTTGGGTTTCCAAGGCAACATCACTATGAAAGTAGTTTGCCCAACCCTCCTTCCCAGGAGTGGCTGATGGGTTTGAACTGCCAGCCTTCTGGTTAGCAGTCAAGTGCCTTAGGCACTACGCTACCAGACTCAGAAGACATCATTGTATTAATTCTCTCTCTTTCCTTGCTCCACTCCCCATCTCTTATTTCTATTCCTTGGATCATATTTTCTAACAAAGAACTTCTACTTAAGACTTTATTTCATGCTCTGATCTGTGGGGAACCCAGGATAAGACACCTCCCCTTAAAATGACCCATTATATTGGTATAAATTAGAAGTTTAGAATAAAATGCCAACAGATTAAAAAAAAAAAAAAAAAAACATAGATCATAGCCCCCTTGTTTAGCTCAGTGTGTTTGATCAAATATGCATTGAAAGACACACACACAAATACGTATATTCACCCCTTTGTTTCACCTGATGAAAGAATTAAAATTCAAGAATGAGGTGTAGCAGATCAAATATGTAGTTCTTAGGCCAAATGCCCTTGACTGGACAGTGAGTGGAAAGAAAAGATTCTCTCTGTAGGAATCCATGGGTGGTACGAACAGTTAATGTACTTGGCTGCTAATTGAAAGGCTGGCATTTCAAGTTCACCTAGAAACATCTCAGAAGAAAGATCTGGCAAACTACTTCTGAAATATGAGCCATGTGCCCTATGAAGCACAGTTCTTTTTGACACAGATGAGATCACCACGAGTTAGTATCAACTCAATGGCAACTGAAAAAAAAAACAGTACATTTATAATATTGACTGGGACCTCAACAGGCTGTACTCCTTAACTTGAAGACTAGAACAAATAAATTCTCTACCCTGAAGGTACTGTGTATACTATTAAATGTGTAGTGTTTCCTTTAAGTCTTTCCTGATGGGAAGATGAAGGGTCTTTGGTTTTAAAACTCCAGAACCAGCTATCACAAAATAATTGTGAACAAAATTTCATCATCAGCAGGCCCAGAACTGAAAGTTTTGTTTAACGTGTCAAGTAAGAATATGATGTAGGCTTATTCTGATAGGCACTAGCACATTTTCTTCACACGGTGCCACATGTTCACACTGACTTATCTACAATCCATGCACTTAAGCACTTTGGCCGGCTCTCCCTGAAGATCACACATGCTTCATTCATAGACTGAACGCTCCATATGTGTCTTTTAAGAGTCCAATACAAGAACTAGCTAAACTGTCTCCCATACAACGAAGGCTCTGTCACTCCATGTCATGCTTGGTCTAAGCTCAGACACGTTTTTTGTTTTTTTCTTTACTGGAGAAGAATCCTGAGAAAGCTATTGAATGACAGTTAAGGGATCTGCAGCTACCACTCGGCATCCTTAATTTGTCCAAATGAGGCTTAGGGCTTGAATTTTAAATGTTGATTTCCTGTTTTTTTTTTTTTTTTTCTCTTTTTCTTTTAGTTTACTGCTCTCTGAATGACAAATAGTAGCCCTAAGTTAATTTAGAATGTGGATATTATCATAAAGCTTATGTGTCGCTGGTAACATAACCAGATTATATTAACTGGACTGGTCAACTGTGTAGGCAGAATAAATGATGGCCTTTCTGAAGTCACAAGAAAAAGCTCCAAATGTTTTCCTCAGAACAAAACGCATGCCTGAATTTTCACCATTGCCTGTGTATATAACAATAAATTTAGAATTAGAAGACATGGCATTCTACTAATGGCTTTGGCACTTGCTCGTTACGTGTTTCTGATAGTGACGTAATCTCATTTATTCTTACTTTCACCACATGTAAAATACAGATGAAATACCTGCATGACTATTTTACAGAACTATTGGGAGAAGTGAATTAGAAATTAAAAGTAAAAAAATATTTCAAACTACATACAACGATGATGATGTCGATATTACGTGCTGTGGAATTGGCCCCGACTCATAGCGACCCCTCCTTAGGTTTCTGAGGCAGTATCACTATGGAAGTAGATTGCCCAACCTTCCTTCCAGGGAGTGCCTGGTGGGTTTGAACCGCCAGCCTTCTGGTTAGCAGTCAAGTGCCTTAGCACTACGCTACCAGAGCTCCTATATATACAACAATACTGGGTTACTTTTACTACTCTTAATAATTTTTCTTTCTTTATAATACCAAAAAAAAAAAAAAAATTCCCCCACAAAAACCCAGTTACTGACAAAATGATTCCAACTCAAGCAATCCCAGTGTATAGGGTAGAAAGCCTGCATAGGCCTTTCAAGGTGTGTCCTTTCAGAAGCAAATCAGCAAGCATTTTTTTCTAAGATACCTATGAATGGGGTTGAACTCCCAACCTTTTGGTTAGTATGGTGGTAATCAAACACTTAACCATTTGTACCACCCAGGGATCCTACAATTAGCATAAATTTACTTAATATCAGTTATTCATATCTTTCTGTGTATTTGAGGGATCTAAAAGTACATTTCAATAGGATACACTCCAAGGGACAAGTGGTAGAGATAAGGTGTTAAACAAGAGTGAGAAGATAGAGAAAGAACAGTCTCAAGTTTTGAAAATAAAGGTACCTACTTTTTAATAAGGTTCAAAGTCCATTTTGATTATAATAATCTGACCTGTGCCTCCTTAGCCCGTGAAGATAGTTAGCAGTGTGCTGGAGGGGCTCACAATCTGCAGTGCTTACCTAGAGCCAGCACAACTTTGTCAGTAGCGTCAGGGTGTCTTCAGTCACCCATATGCCCTCAGGAACAGGAGAAATAGAAGCAGCCTTATTTATTTGCACCTTGTTCTTTTGTAGAAGAAAAGCTAATTTACTCAAATAACTGTTGCACATGGCCTCAATTTATTAGCAGCAAATGATTGCCATCATATCAGAGTAGTAATGCACTAATGTCTATATTTTCATTCATTCATTTTTTCCTTCATTAACCATCAGTTCACACCTATTGAATATTTCTGCATCTTAAAATTAGTCTTTGTTGTTGTTGTTATTTGCCGTCGAGTCGGCCCCGACTCATAGCGACCCCTCCTTGGGTTTCCGAGGCAGTATCACTATGGAAGTAGATTGCCCAACCTTCCTTCCGAGGAGTGGCTGGTGGGTTTGAACCACCAGCCTTCTAGTTAGCAGTCAAGTGCCTTCGGCACTATGCTACCAGAGCTCCTAAAACTAGTCTAGTCACCATATTCTTGAAGGATAATGGAGTTGATGACTTAAATCAATGAAAACCAAAGTAGAGATATCCCTGACCCATCTACTCCAATAAAATGCACTTAACTCCCTCTCTGAACCTGCACAGTACTTCACATGTCTCTTCTTACTTCCATTGCATTCCAACGGCATTATTTTAATTAGTTTCTCTTTCTCTTTAGCTTCATTTGAATTTCTAGATTTCTGAGACCAGAAACAAGGTCCTCTTTGCGCTATAGGCACTTGCACAAGGTTGTCTGTAGGCACTTGCAGCACAATGCCTTATAGGAATTGATGGTTAATGAAGGAAAAAATGAATGAATGAAAATATAGACATAAGTGCATACTACTCTGATATGATGACAATCATTTGCTGCTAATAAATTGAGGCCAATGTGCATCAGTTATTTGAGTAAAAATTTTGAAAATATTTTTCTACTTTGCAGACAAGCCAGTCTGTAATTACTAGAAAAAGAAAAAGAAAAAAAAGTAATTCCTTTCTATAATTTCAGAATAAAAACATTGCCTTAGACTTGACTCCAAACATGAATAAATCCAATTCAAATACAAGCCATGTGTGAATTAGGAAAATCCTATGAGACTTGTTTTTTTTTTTACTCTCTTAAATTTTTTATTGTGATTTGAGTGAAAGTTAATAGAGCAAATTGGTAAAATTGGTTAAGTGGTTTTCCATTCAACAATTCACACATTCTGTTTTGTGACATTGTCTGCTGTCCCATAACAACAGCACTCTGCCCACTTCCTCTTTTTGTTTACCATTTCTATTCGTCCTTCTTTCCTATCCCTTCCTGACTTCTGTGACTTATGCCTGGGCAAATGCTACCCTTTTAATCCTGTATGGTTGATTGTTCTAAGGAGTGCATATCTCTCTGGTGTTATTGTTCACCCTATAGGTGTGCCTGTTGTTTGGCTGAAAGTTGAGCCATGGGGATTTCAGTTTCAGGCTTGAAGTGTAACTAAGCGATATATTGTCAGGGGTTCCACCAGTCTCTATCAGACCAGTAAAGTTTGTCTTTTTATGATTTTGAGTTTCATTTCACATTTTTTTCCCACTCTATCCAGAGCCATCTATTGTGAAGGTAATGGTAGCTAGACACCATCTTGTTCTTCTGGTCTCAGGGTATAGGAGGTTGACCACGACATGGTCTGTTGTCCCTTGGTCTATTTGTTTCCATGCATCATTGATTTGCTTCAGTCTTCTTTGCTTTGAATGATGAGAGACCAATAGTTGTACCTTAGATGGCTAAGTGCTGGCTTTTAAGACTTTAGTCACTATTCACCAAAGTAGGAGGTAGAACATTATCTTAGTGAACTTATGCTATGACAACTGACTTAGCTGTCTCCTGATACTATGGTCCTAACCCTCTAAGGCCAGTGATTCATTATCTCAAAGTGTTTATGACTGAAAAGTTCTCATAACTTTGTTCCCTGATTGCTCTACTATATACATGGATATATTTACGCCAATATACATATACAGACATATTGTCTACAAAACCTATATATGGTCATGTGTGTAGTTCCATTGTTGTTGTTAGGTGCCACTGAGTCGATTCCGACTCATAGCAACCCCATGCACAGCAGAACGAAACACTGCCCGATCCCGTGCCAGCTCCACGATCCCTGCTATGCTTGAGCCCATTATCGTAGCCACTGTGTCAATCTATCTCGTTGAAGGTCTCCCCCTTTTTCATCGACCCTCCACCCTACCAAGCATGACATCCTTTTCCAGGAAATGGTCCTTTCTAACAACATGACCAAAATAGGTGAGACGAAGTCTCATTACTTAGTAGTTCCATTAGGCTACCCATACCTGTTCAGCTTACCTGGATGCCTATGTGTCCACTCAGATTATTGTTTCTTAATTCTAATAATGCAGGATTGTGTATGTAATTGTTTTTACCTTTGTTGTCTGTAACTCTTGTGCACCTCTCTGTGTCTTCCTGTGCCTTAGTGATATTGTGCTGATCACCCTGTATTGTATATTACCTCTCCCTTCATCCTAATTGATACATGTCTATTACCTAGTAAGCACTCTCATGGTGTAGTGCCTAGGGCATTTGACCGCTAACCAGAAGGCTGGAGGTTCAAACCCATCAACCACTCCTCGGAAGGAAGATTGGGCAATCTACTTCCGTAGATATACTTCCTCAGCAACCCAAGGAGGGGTCGCTATGAGTCGGGTCCAACCCGACAGTAGTAAGTTTTAGGAGCTCTGGTAGCTTAGTGCCTAAGGCACTTGACTGCTAACCAGAAGGCTGGCGATTCAAACCCACCAGCCACTCCTGGGAAGGAAGGTTGGGCAATCTACTTGCATAGTGATACCGCCTCAGAAACCCAAGGAAGGGTCGCTGTGAGTTGGATTGGACTCCATGGCAGTGAATTTGGTTTTATTATCTACTCAGTGATTTTCTCTCACTTCCTTGCCCATCCCCGGTAACCATCAGAGAATGCTTCTTTCTATATGTAAACCTTACCTTGACTTTTTGTGATAGTGGACTCATACAGTGTTTGTTCTTTTGTGATTGACTTATTTCACTCAGCATAATGTCCTCTAGGTTCATCCATGTTATGAGATACTTCTTAGATTCTTTGTTATTTTTTTAATATTGCATTATATTGTTTATATGTACCATAGTTTGTTTACCCATTCATCCACTGATGGACACTTAGGTTGTTTCCAGCTTTTTGCTATTTTGAATAATGTTGCTATGAGCATGGGTGTGCGTAAGTCTTTTTGTGTCCTGGCTCTTATTTCTGTAGGACATATACGTAGTAGTGGGATTGCTGGATCATAGTGGTTGTGTAATTTTACAGTTTCACCAGCAGTGTATGAGAGTTCCAGTATCTCCACAGCCTCACAGGCATTTGTTATTCCACACCCTGGCCAGTATTTGTTATTTTCTGTCTTATTGAACTTTGCTATTATTTTTGAGGTGAGGTGATATCTCATTATTGTTTTGATGTGTATCTCTCTAGTGGCTAATGCTTATGAGCATTTTTCCATGTGTTTGTTTGTTCACCTGAATGTCTTCTTTAATGAAGTGTCTGTTCATCTCCTCTGCCTATATGTTCGCTTGTTTGTCTATTTGTTGTTGAGGTGTTGAAGTTCTAAATAAATTTTAGAGATATCCCTTGTCATACATATTGTTAGCAAACATTTTCCCCCAGACTGTTGGTTCTTTTTTTTTTTTTAATTAGGATTTGGGTGAAGATTTACAGAGTAAATTCACTTTTCATACAGCAGTTCACATATACATTGTCTCATGTCATTGACCAAAATTTACAATGCAGCAGCTCCCCTCCCACTTCCTCCCCATAGTTACCTCCTCCCAGTGTCCATCCCTTCATACTCTTCT